>NC_143256.1:109150337-109469882 GCF_984573655.1 Nuphar pumila
AACTAAGCCAATTAATCTAGGAAACTAGTGGTTTATAGCTTATACATGAGCCCTAGTGATTGTGTATGAGGTTTGGGATTCATAAACTTAGGACTTACTAAGGTACCCAAATTTTATTTTTCATGGTGTGGACCTTGAGAAATGATTTTCCCAAGTGAGAGGTTATTGTTGGGCACAATAAAAGCTCATTGAGAGTGCAATAAGGTGTTTGCATTAGTTTTGAGAAATGAATCTTCTCTTAAAATTAAAATTTCAGTGTGTCTTATTGGGCAAGGCCATGAGTACCTGAAGGGTATATTGGGAATTAAAATTTTGATATTGAATTAAAATTTAATATAAATAAGATACAAAGATTGGGTTATGCCCTGAAAGATGTAATAACTTGTCACCTTGAGTGACTTTTTACTCACCTTGAGAGCGAGCTTGCACCAACCCTGTGGGATTGTATTGAATTATCAATGAACTCCTTCTCAGCTGGTGGTGACGTGTTACTGTTTTGGGTCCCACTTTGGTCACTAGGGTGGACCAGTCCCCGACCTTGTTGACTTAGGGGACATAGACTTCTTTTTGTTATTGGAGGTCTAGCTAATTATGCTAGTGATAGTGCACTACAATCTTTTCCAAGGAAAGAAACTCCTTGATGAAAGATTTTGAATACTGGTGCTGGTGATCCAAGTTATTATGGGGTTTAAAAATAAAATATCTAAATCACTCATGAATAAATATACACTCCCATGTAGACCGACAAGCCTATAGCAACCCGAGGAGGCAATGGTGCCCTCGTGGAGATCATAATGAAAGTGAGAACTTAAAAAAATTATGATGTGCAATGGTAGAGAGCAAAAGATGAACCTAAATTAAAGAGAAAAAATATATATACATGCATACATTTAGGTTCTGCACAGTTATTTGAGTGACCTCTCGAGTTAGAGGTTTTGTCGGGTCAAATCCCAGAGAAAGTCGAGGTTTGAGACTCGTTGTTAGCCATGAACTTAGTTGGAGTCCAGTTTAGCTTGGTGACCTACCCATGTTCGCTATTGCGTAGTGAATGGTTGTGTTACCTACTAAGACTTGTGATTTGTGTCACCCTTACTTATTTTTCATTTTTTAGGCACCCACAAGTAGGATGGCTGGGCAAAGACAAATATGCATAATTAGAGTATTTTTTGAGTTGGATCATAAACCCCTCTTCTTGGGAGTGCTTTGTGTTTTGGGTTTCATCAGAATTGTACTTGAATGTAATTTTGTAGAGAATAATGATAGTTCACCCCTGAATTTTCTAATCAATCATTGTATGCATCAATAGAACGAATAGTTTATTAAAATAATTTTTTTTCATAGTGTTAGAAAATATTTGCAAAAGATTCTAGAAAATATTTAAAAAGAAATAAATGTTTGATTTTCCGTTGTGTTCTCTATATTTAAAAAAAATTGGCTCAATTTTTGTGAGTTTAGAGTGGGCGTTAAAAGTTTGGTATCAGAGTAGAGTTCCTAAAATGGTCCAAGATCTAATCCAGAAGCTCAAGTTTCACATTTTGCTCATGACCTAACCTTGAAGAGTGAATAAATTATGATGTGAATGAATTGTTTGTTTGCTTTCGTGATAACTAGTTGTTTATTTGTGACTATGAGTATTACCAAGGGTTTTATCATAATTTAATTATCTGGTTATTTCGTTGTTAGATGCCAGAGAGACTGTCCTAGAAGCCCTCACAGACCCAAGCGCAACCACAATCAACAAAGCGGTGAGATACAAGAAATTTATGGATCTCAATCCCCCTTTCTTCACAGGGAAGTCAGACCCAGAGTGTGCAAAGTTTTGGCTTCAATTGAGATTGAAGGAGTCTTTGAGATCCTGAGTGTACCTGATGAGAAGAACCTTTTTGGATCTTACAGACTTATAGATGATGCAGCGAAGTGATGGAAGATCACTAAGCAAATCAAATTTGCAGGAGTCGCAGTCATTCCATGGGAGGAGTTCAAAGTGACTGGCCTAGAGACTTATTTCCTTGAATTTGCTAGAGATAAGAAGGCCCAGGAATTTTTGAAACTGAAACAAGATAGCTTGACCATATTAGAGTACACGAGAAGGTTCTGACATTTGGAGCAATATTGCCCCAATACTTTTTCGATGGATAAGGCACGAGCATTGAAGTTCGCATGAAGACTCTATGATAGACTGTGTAGCAAGGTTTTAGTTAGGCATCCTCAAACATTGTTGAAGGCGATCGAGGTAGCCAACATTATCGTCGAGGACTGAAGGTCCTCAAAGAAGAATTCGAGCATGGTAGAGCCACCTCCATCTTCATTAGGGACAAAAAAGGAGTCACAGAAGTTCTTCAAGAAAATATTTTTGAAGAACTAGAAGAAACATAGGCAAACCTCATATGAGAAGCAACAGAGGTACAAGGAAAACAACAACGATAACATTGAGAGTCTGCTGGTAGATGCTAGAGAGATCATGTAGGACATGCTTGTCCCAGAGAAACTGGTGCTTGTTTGCATTGCGTTTAGAAGCGCCACTTTATCACATTTTGTCCTCAAAGGGTGGTTGTTCCACAACCTTTGCAACAACGATCGATGCCACAACAGATTCAGCATCAACAGACTCCTCGACAGCAGCAACCGCAGCTAGCCCAACAACAGCAAAGGAAGACAGCGGGACGTGTATACGTGGCTACTGCAGATGAGGCATGACTGAGCCATCAAGTCATAGAATTTTGTAAGATGGGCACTACTTGATTTGCTAAAAATAATAAAATTTTGAATAAAATTTTGTAAATTTTGATATTTAATTGAGCACATGGTACAGGTGAATGTAAGTGAAGATGGTGTGGGGCCAGGTCCAGCATGGTGAGTTTAGGTATTCAAGCTTCTTGAATTTTGAATGGAAGTTTAACTTCCCATTTTATTATAATTTCTTGTTTGTTTAATTAAGATTATGGCAGTTTTGGGATTTGAGGTGGTATCTATGACTTTTTTCTTTGCAGGGTCTTCATTAGTTGTAAAAAAATAAAAAAAATGATAGACTTTTTACATGTTAGCCATATTCATATTCATTTTGGAATAATCGAATCGGTCATAAGTAGAGGAACCTTGTGAATGTCATTTGAAACCCACAAGGGTGTCACTTGCCCGAAGGTCAAATTAAGCCATGTGTACTTCACAATAAACTGAGAGGACCTCGCGGGTTTTACAAACCGGAGGTCTGCCAATATATAGTGAATGATGGGGGCCTTTATCTTGACTAAGCTAAAAATCATTTCCAAAGATCCATGGATGGAGAATGGTTATCAGTATCGGTGCCTATCCTGTATCAGCTGATATGCATAGTATCGGCAGAAAATCGATACCCTTCACCCTCAATCGGTTATTTTTTAATAAAATGTTAACAAATACTATTTTTTTTTAAATATTATTTTAATGTTTAACACGTAATAATTTTGTTATTATTTTTTGGCTGATACAAAACGATTCACTTGAGTATTGGTACCATCCCATACAGCTGAATGGGTGGCCAAACGATTCAGGGCCGATATCGATACTGACAACATTGGTATGGACCCTTTAAAGTTGTTTCTTGAATATTTTTTCTTTATTACTCATTTTCAATTGATCATCCATTATGGTGCTCCATAATAAAGGTCCACAACAAGCCATATCCTAGTTCATGCATTGTCTACATCAGATGACAAGGCTAAAAATCAAATAAGGACTCCAAACTGATGAGGAAATTTATTTGTTGCAGATTAAAGAAGATTAGGTGAATAGTAGTAAAAAATTTTAAATGGCCAACATGCCATTTTAAAGAGTAAACTGTTAGGAAAACCACGAGCAAGAGACAACCAAAAGGAAACAAAGAACAAGAACGATCAAACAAAACACAAGAAGAACACAGATTTACGTGGAAAAACATCTCATCAAATCCGAGAGAGAGTAAAAAACCACGGCCGCCCAGAGAGAAATATTATTACTCTTAACAGACAGTTACAAGCTGGGGAAAGAAAAGCGAGAATATAAACAAGGCAAGGGCGACAACCCTAACCCTAACCCTAACCAAATCGGGTCGGATCCACTGAAAACCGGGTCCCAAACATAAGTCCCCAAAAAAATTTCTTGGGGTGGGGGGGGGGTGCTGCCCCCCTATAACCCCCCGCCCGCTGACCGCGCCGGGGGAGCCCCCGGACCCCCCTTCCTGCAAGGGCAAAAACAGTGAATCAGGCTCCACAACTCATCATAAACTGCTTTGTATGTCTAGTGACAGTCCTAACATAATTAATTTGGCAATTGACTTATGTCGCAAATTGATTTTGATCCTGAAAGGCCATAGTTCTATCATTATTGGAAGAACTTGAACTCGAGCAGAGTTGGTAGAGCCTATATATCAAGCTGACCACTATCTAGGGTACCTGCAACGATATACGGTCACATATATGCTCAATGTCCTTGGCTGCAAAACCAGATCTTCTGAGTTTATTAGTTGAAAAAGAGGGCCACGTGTCTGTAATTTGTGCTGCTAACCGGGATGACTTCTTTTCACCTACCTTCCTGCTATAAATGGATGGTATAAAAAGTGTGTTTTTTTACTCTTTACATGCAGTTCAAAGTCACGAGATTGAGAGAGAGAGGTCTTTAACATTTTCGGATTCCTAAGTTTTTTCCCACTTCTCCAATGAGCCATCAGAGTCCAGCTTCCCTATTATTGAGTTGCTAAAAGTTTCATTTTGTACTCCAAGAAAAAGAGAGGCTAAATTAAGTTTAGGGATCATTTCTGCTGCCAACTATAAATCCACACTGCTGTTTTTCCACCATTTCTCTTATTTCGTGCAACAGGAACCTATATAAATCATCGCCACAATGAATGAAAGGACAAATAAGTTGGGACTGTTGGATCAATCAGTAGCTGACCAAGAATCTTTTTTTTTTACTCCACGTTTATCACATAGCCTGGAATTCCCCCCCAATGGTCCCCTAGTCTTAAAGATTTACACGGTTAAGAAACAGACATAATGACCGCCCATGAATACTTTTGAAGCAAAATGAAAGGAAACAAAAGCTTAAGAAACAGACATAATTGCTTCAGTTCACCATTTTACTGCTAATAATGACTGTAGGAGCTTCAACGTGACACCGTGCACACTGGATTAATTGAATATAATGTTTGATTTTCTCTTTGTTTCCCCCTCTTTGTATGATCACCTGCAGCTTGCATTTTTCACATGCAAAAGTTTTTTTTGATATTTACATGGAGAAACTGTCCACAAGATCAGATACCTAGCCGCATTGGCTTTTTTGGTTATAATCATGGTCACTGTCCTGGCAGCGTAAAACTGTGGGTATGATCTCCTTGAGGGCATGTTTGGAAGCAAGAAAGATGTAGAAAAAGTGATGCAAATTTCAAATTAGCGAGACTTTTTTTCTAAAAAGTACACAGGAAACACTCTTCCATGGGGGAGGTGTAGGAATGTTTTCTTCCAAGAGAAAAATTATTTTTACACTCCCCACTACCCATCTCACCACCACCACAACCAGCCATCTCACCATTACTACCACCATCCATCTCACCAGCACCCACCACCGTCACCACCACCCTCCTCCTCCTCTCTCTCATTTTTTTCACATTTTCTCACTTTGTTTTTCTCATGCTACAAACAAGTGAAAAACTTTCTTTTTGTAAAACTTTTCATATCAAAAACTGTCATAGGCAAAACTTTATTTTCTTATGAGAGTTTTTCTCTCTTCCAAACTTGCCCTAAGTCACCACCCTTTTCACATGGGAAAGTTGAAACCTGATTTTTGGCTATCATTTAGCATTGATGGAGATAGTTGGATCTGTCGCATGTCAATAAATTTTTAAACCAAAGCTGGATTGTTGTTCCGGCCAGGTTCGAAATAGATCTTATTCATGTTTTAGGTTTCCTCTACTTGTTGCCCCTCCAGGTTATGAGCATCAACTCTTTCTTTTTTTCATATTAGGAAGTCCAGGTAATTAACAATTGGATATGGTTCAAACGTGACCCCACACTGCATGGGCAATTGAGAATTGTATACATGGTTCAACAGATCAATATTTATTAATTTTTCATTTTTCTGCCTACTACCTTCCACCACAAGAAAAATGCCAATTAGCGACGGATTTTTTCCATCATCACTTTGCGACGGATGTAGCGACGAAAACTTATTTGTCGCTAAGATTTGTAATATTGATGAATGTAGCGACGAAAAGTTTTAGAATGCTGAGTGATGCTGCCCCAAAGTTTTAGAATGGGATCCACTCATCCACGTCTTCATAATCAAATGCCATACCAATGAGTTGTGGAGCTTGATTCAGAGTTTTTTGCCCTTGCAAAAAGAGGCGGGCAGGGGCTCCCCCGGCGCGTGTCCCGCTGCGCATTGTGGGCGAGGGTCAGGGGGGCACCCCTAGTGGAGGGTTGTAGGGGGCAGCGTCCCTCGAAAGATTTTTTTTTGTGTGCTTATGTTTGAGACCCGATTTCTTATGGATCAGACCCGATTTGTTTAGATTTAGCGTTGTTGCCCTTGTCTTGTATAAATTCTTTCTTTTCTTTCTCTATTGTGTTTGTCGAGAAGAGCAATAAAGTTTTTTCTCTAGATGACCGTGATTTTTTACTCTTTCTCGGATTTGAGAAAAGGTTTTTCCACGTAGATCTGTGTGTCCTTGCTCTGATTGGTTTTGATCGCTCTTGTTTATTGTTTTCTTCCGTTGTTTCTTGCTCGCGGTTCTCCCAACACATACTCCTCGTGGGATTTCATGTTGCAGTCAAATCTAACATAGTAGATGTGATCTATATGCTTTATTTAGAGAAAATTGGTCTTTTCATTGTCGAATTTTGATTTACTTTCAAGATTTTCTAATGATTCAAAAATCAATGATGGTAAAAACACCATAATTTCAGTTAATTTTTTTTTCTTCTCAAAAAAGAATGATTTCAAGAATTAATTCTTATCAAATGTTGAATTCATCTACCGTGTCAGATCTGATGAAAACAACATTCACCAAATAGATCTCAAATGGAAAATGGCATTAATGTATAAGATACGAATGAATATATATGGATCCCAAAGTCTTTATGGTGATGTCCGGCCAGTCACAATAAATAAGATGTTGAGAATAAATTAAACTTGAAAAAGAGTCTTCTAGAATTATTGAGTATGTACAAGTTTCTAAGAGTCTTCTAGAATTATTGAGTATGTACAAGTTTCTAAGAGTCTTCTAGAATTATTGAATATATACAAGTTTCTAAGAGTCTTCTAGAATTATTGTGTATGTATAAGTTTCTAAGAGTCTTCTAGAGTTATTAAATAGGTACAAGTTTCTAAGAGTCTTTTGGAGTCTCAATATATCTAGAAAGGTCTTACTAGTGCTATAAAAGCCTAGTCTAAGAGTCATTGTAGGTATCAAAGTGTGAAGAGCCTTTTTTTGAGTAAAAAGTATTAGAAGTCATTCTCCATCATTGTTCTCAACTTTTCTCTTCATTCTCTATTTTATTCTCTTCAAATTGGTATCAAAGCCAGGTTCGATTAAAATGAACAACTCTATTCCTCTTCCTTTCGTCCCTCAATTAGCCAAAGAAAATTACGGCAATTAGAGTATTCAAATGAAAGATATTCTTGGATCTCAAGAATTGTGGGAGATAGTCGAAAAAGGCTATGTTGAAGTTGAAAATGAAGAAGAAATGTCACAGGCTCAAAGAGAGAGTCTAAAAGCGTTGAGAAAGAAAGATAAGAGAGCTCTTGTGGTAATCTACCAAGGAGTAACCTCAAATGAAGTCGCTTTTGAGAAGATTGCGTGTGCTACTTCCTCAAAGCAAGCATGAGAGATTTTGGAAAGTTCATTTAAAGGAGGTGAAAAGGTAAAAAAGGGTTCGTTTGCAAACTCTTCGAGGTGAGTTTGAATGTTTGCACAAAACGGAGTCAGAATCAGTTTCTGATTATTGTTCACGAGTATTATCTATAGTTAACCAATTAAAAAGAAATGGTGAAACTATAGATGATCTTCGTGTTATTGATAAAAAATTTCGTTCTTTGGATTCAAAATTTGACTACATTGTGGTAGCCATTGAAGAATCAAAGGACTTGAATTCTATGACCATTGATGAACTTACGGGCTCGTTGCAAGCTCATGAAGAAAGGCTAATCAAAAAAAAGAAAGAAGTAGTTTTGGATCAAAGCACTCCAGTCGAAATTGTCTCTAAATGAGAAAGAGAATTTCAAAAATCAAAGAGGTCGAGGACGTGGTCGTGGAAGAAGTGAAAGCTTTAGAGGAAGAGCCTCATATGCTCGTGGAAGAGGCGATTATTCAAGCAAGGAGAATGGCTTGAATCAAAATCAAAATTTCAAAAGCTCGCAAAGAGGAAGAGGTCGTGGAAATCAAAGAGGGAGAGGCCGTAGCTATTTTGAATGCTATAATTGCCACAAACCTGGTCATATGGCAAGTGAATGCTGGTACAAGAAGGAAGAAAGGCATGATGCTCGTTTGGTGTATGAAAACAAAAACCAAGAGCAAAATCATGACACTTTATTGCTTGTGTCTCATGGTGGAGGTCTTGATGATGTCTGGTACATAGACAGTGGTGCTAGCAAACATATGACAAGTAACAAAAATTTATTTTTTAAGTTGTTTGAATCTAATTATGGTGAAGTTAAAGTAGGAGGAGATGGAAAGGCTTACAAAATTAGTGGTGTTGGTGAAATGGAGTTCAAAACAAAATCAGGAAAAATGGAGAAAATGTCTGAAATTTATTTCGTTCCTGGTTTAAAAAATAATTTGCTCTGTGTGGGGCATCTTTTGAAGAAGAGATATGACATTCATTTTCATGACATGGCTTGCTACTTGTCAAGGAAAAAGCAAATTATTGCAAGAGTTGGAGTTGCTTCAAATAATCTTTTTTCACTCACTCTTCAAAATAAAAATTTGTCTTGTTTTACAAGTATTGATAATAGAGTTTCTAAGTTATGGCATGATAGATATGGACACTTGAATTATGGAAATTTAAAGCTTCTCTCAAAGAAGATGATGGTCAAAGGCTTGCCTCAAATTGATCATCTTGATGAAGTTTGTGAAGCATGCCAACTCGGAAAGCAACACAGAAATACATTTTCTCCTCAATCATCATGGCGTGCAACAAGACCTTTGAAGCTTATTCATTCAGATCTTTGTGGTCCGATGACGGTGACATCTTTGGGAGGTAATCGTTATTTTATCTCTTTCATTGATGATTACTCACGAAAAGTTTGGGTGTATTGTGTCAAAGAAAAATCTGAAGCTTTTCAGAAATTCAAAGATTTCAAGGCGGAAGTTGAAACATTTACTAGGCTGAAAATTAATACTTTGCGGACTGACCGTGGAGGTGAATATTTTTCAAATGAGTTTGAAAAATATTGCAAGGACAATGATATTCGACATGAAATGACAGTTCGACATACACCACAGCAAAATGGTGTATGTGAAAGAAAGAATCAGACAATTATGGAGATGGCGAGATGCATTCTTAAGAAGAAGAAGTTGTCAAGAAGATTTTGGGCAGAAACTGTTTCTTGTGCAGTTTATCTTATTAACAAATCACCAACAAGAAGCTTGGAAAATTGCACACCACATGAAGCATGGTATGGTTCAAAGTCTAGTGTTCACCATCTTAAGGTATTCGGGAGCGTGGCTTATGCTCATGTTTCAGATGCTATGAAAAACAAGTTGGATGATAAATCAGAGAAGTGTATTTTCATAGGCTACAATGAAAGAAGCAAGGCTTACAAGCTGTACAACCCGGTGACAAAGAAGATTGTGATCAGTCGAGATGTTCGATTTGATGAAAATTCCATATTTGAAGACTTGGAGGCAGAAAAGAAAAATTTGCCTATCTTTCCTTTTGAGATTGAAGAAGAAGAGAATGGTCTAGCATTTGAAAATAATGAAAATGGTGCCCAAGCAGGAAATTCTCCTACTTCCCAAAGTACTTCATCAAGCAGCCCTATAAAAAAATAAGAAGCGTCCAAGAATTATATGATGTCACAGAAGAAATTAGTCAGAATGATGTCATATTTTTTGCCTTCTTTGCAGGTGAAGATCCAATTTCTTTTGATGATGCATGTCAAGAAGAAAAATGGAGGAGAGCCATGAAAGAAGAAATTGTTTCAATTGAAAACAATGATACATGGGAGCTTACAGATTTACCACCACACAAAAGTTCTATTGGAGTAAAGTGGGTGTACAAGACAAAAATGAATCCAGATGGCTCTATCAACAAGCACAAGGCAAGGCTGGTAGCAAAAGCGTACAAGCAAAAAGAAGGAGAAGATTTTACAGAGGTATTTGCTTCTGTTTCAAGACTTGAGACTGTTCGTTTAATTATTTATCTTGCTGCTCAGAATAATTGGAAGCTTTTTCAAATGGACGTGAAATTTGCATTCTTGAATGGGGTTCTTAATGAAGAAGTCTATATTGACCAACCACCTGGGTTTGTTAAGGAAGGAGAAGAGAATAAAGTGTACAAGTTGAAGAAAGCTTTGTACGGGTTGAAGCAATCACCCAGAGCATGGTACAGCCGCATCAATTCATATTTTGAAAAGTGTGGATTTCAGAAATGTCCATATGAGCATACTCTCTACATCAAAGCCAATTCAGAAGGAAGATTCATTGTTGTAAGTCTTTATGTTAATGATCTAATTTTCACAGGGAATGATATGCAGATGTTGAATGAGTTTAAGAACTCAATGATGGCAGAGTTTGAGATGACAGATTTGGGTGAATTGCATCATTTTCTTGGTACTGAAGTTTATCAAACCAAGAAAAAAAATTTTATTTCACAGGAGAGCTATGCAAAAGAGATCTTGAAGAAGTTCAAGATGGAAAATGCTAATCCAGTTTCGACTCCATGCATTTCAGGTTTGAAGCTATCTAAAGAAGGTGAAGGAAAACTTGTCAATTCCACTATGTTCAGAAGTTTGGTTGGAAATCTAATGTATCTCACATCCACAAGGCCTGACATTATGTATGATGTCAGTTTGGTGAGTAGATTCATGGAGAAGCCATATTCAAATCAGTGGGAAGTTGCAAAAAGAATTCTAAGGTATGTGAAAGGAACTATCGATTATGGAATTCTTTATGAAACTAATGTTGCAGTCAACCTTATTGGTTATACTGATAGTGACTTAGCAGGGAGTATTGATGATAGCAGAAGTACTTCAGGTTATGTATTTAATCTTGGGAGTGGAGCAATTTCGTGGAGCTCAAAGAAACAACAAATTGTTGCGCTTTCTACTACGGAAGCAGAATATATTGCTGCATCTTTTGCAGGTTGTCAGTTAATCTGGTTGCGTGGAATTTTGGAGAGTTTGAAGCAGAAACAAAATAAGCCAACAACTCTTTTCTCTGACAACAACTCAACTATCTCAGTTGTGAAAGATCCAGTTCTTTATGGAAGGATCAAACACATTCGGATTCGGTATCATTTTCTGAGGGAACTTGTGAATGAAGGTGATGTTCATGTGGAGTACTGCAGAACGGAAGATCAGATGGCAGATATTTTCACAAAGCCACTTAGTGGACAAGTCTTCAAGAGAAATGTAGAAAGATTGGGCGTAAGGAGCAAGTTTAATTTAGAAGAGGCATTGTTGAGAATAAATTAAACTTGAACAAGAGTCTTCTAGAATTATTGAGTATGTACAAGTTTCTAAGAGTCTTCTAGAATTATTGAGTATGTACAAGTTTCTAAGAGTCTTCTAGAATTATTGAGTATGTACAAGTTTCTAAGAGTCTTCTAGAATTATTGTGTATGTATAAGTTTCTAAGAGTCTTCTAGAGTTATTAAATAGGTACAAGTTTCTAAGAGTCTTTTGGAGTCTCAATACATCTAGAAAGGTCTTACTAGTGCTATAAAAGCCTAGTCTAAGAGTCATTGTAGGTATCAAAGTGTGAAGAGCCTTTTTTGAGTAAAAAGTATTAGAAGTCATTCTCCATCATTGTTCTCAACTTTTCTCTCCATTCTCTATTTTATTCCCTTCATAAGATACGGGGAGATCAGTGTAGCCGTGATCGGAGATTCTAAATCACCGATGAATCCCGATGAGGTGAAGAGGCGATTTAAAGCAACCAATTTTCAGCGGAAATCGTTAAATCGTCGACTAGACAATAATTTTCCATGACGAATCGATGTTCTGTTGTGAGAGATGGTTTGTGTGTCAGAGAGAGAGAGAGAGAGAGGATTAGTTTATGTATAATATAAAAAATATTATTTTATTATATAGTCACCAAGAATATTTTTGAAAAAGATAGCATGAAGATAAATCTGAAAACTAAACATGAGTATAAATATAAAATTAATATAATTTAATAAGTTTAATAAATATAAATTTAAATTAAAAGAATTTAATAAGTTTAATAAATATATATTTCAATTGATAGCATTTATGTATATTAAAAAATATTAGCTTTAGCAGGTTTAACAATAAATTTAAAACTAACTATTTTTTAGAATTAAGTACATTATATACTTTTTTTTAATTTCATTAGTTTACTATCATAAATTACACATATTGATTTTTGTTTTCAATTGGCATATATTTAAAATTAATATAATTTTACATAATATTGTTATATAATTAAAATATCAAAATGCCATCAATTTGAAGAGTGCAATTAGATTATATTTTCTTATTTATATTTTAAATGTAACTATTTATAACTTTTAATGTGATATTCCTGATGTTGCCGATTAATTAAGATTTGTTAGTTGCTGATTAATCATGATTTGGCGATGTGGACCGATTTTTCTTCCGGTTAATCACGATTTGCCGAGGAGGGTAAGTCCCCCAAGGACGAATTTGGCTAATATTGGAGGACGGGAAATATTGTAATGCTTGTTGGGATTATAAATGAGTAACTTTTTTATTCGTTCGATTTATTATCTGTGTGTATATTATCATTAAAATCATGGTCACCAGAATGGTCCACGTCTCTCACGTTGCATGCTTGCACGGTATGCACTTCTTGTCTGTCTTCTATTTGTGGCTGGCAACGACTAACTAGAGCCCATGGGCAATTGAAACTTTGGCACGGAGGTTGGTTTGGGTCCTCAGTAACTTTAGGGCACTTGATTCCTTGCTCAGTATGGATGCTCCAACTTGAAGATCGGCCAAGTCTAGGTCTGATAAAGGAGCCGAGCTTGAGATGTTTGGACTAGGCTTGTTAAAGTTACACTCCTTACTCGTTAACTCGTCCCTAGTTGAGCTGAACCGGAGCTTGTTAAGTGCACTACAAGAAATTACCTTTTTTATTGGTGCACCTCTTATCACCAGTAATGAATCATGTTTACTGATGCAAAATATGCTTGCACCAGTCAAGCGGTACATTATACTTGTGCAACATATTGCATCAGTATAACACCTTTACTAGTGCAACTATTTTTCACATTAGTGAAGTAAACATCTTAAATGATGCAAAATACGTTCATGCCAGTAAAGATGTATGTTATACTGACACAACATTAGTTAGCGTCAATATAGCGCTATTACTAACGCGAAATACGCTCGAGCCAATGAAATAATCATCTTTACGGGCGCAAAAAAAAATGCACAAAAAAAAGGCTAAAAGAGAAGTGGCTTCTTCCTATGTCTCTTGAACCCTCTCTCGCCCACTACAAGAAAAATGGTAATTAGTGACGAAAATTTATGACAGATTTTTCCCGTCACAAATTTGCGACGGATTAGCGAGCGAAAACTATTTGTCGCTAACATTTGAAATATTTACAAAATTAGCGACAAAAATATCTTCGTCGCTAAATCCATCGCTAATTAGCGATGGATTAGTGACAACATTTTTTCGTCGCCAAAACACTACAAAAATTGTTAATTCCGTCGCTAATTTTCGATTTAAACTGTCCTGCCTGAGGCACGAAATTTTCCCTCCCCCCATTTGAAATTTTTCTTCCCTCTGTTTTTCCCTCCCGCGACTCGATTTAAACCATCCCCACCTAAGGCACTTCTCAAGACGCCAGAAGCCCCGCCATTCCTCTGACGACGCGCAGCGACCTCTCGCACCACGGAGGTCGACCTTCTCAGGCACCTCTCGCACCACGCGCAGCTAATTTGCTTATTTTTTTTCGTTAAAGAATAGGGGTGGTGCTTGTGTTTCCAGGTTCGTTCTATGGGTTCTTCGATCGCAACCGTGGAATGTTGGGTAAGTATTGTTGCAATGATTTGAAATAATTCGCTGAATTTTTATTTTTGTTTAACGGATAGAGATGTTGCTAGTTGGTGCTCGTGTTTCTAAGTTCGTTATTGAGAAAGGAGAATGTCTTTTTAGATGATTGATGGTAAAGGGACATGCTTATCTTTAATTATTTTTTAGCCAAATCCAGAACAATTCACAAGAGAATCGGTATCAATTCACCTGAATCGTTGGTCAAAAGATTCAGGCCGATACCGATATTGACAACACTGAAATGAATAGAAACGATCGGTTGGCAAGGTTAGGAAAGTTGGAAAGAAAGACATAAATACTTGGGTTAATGCCAGCATCCTTACCGACTTCGGCGGGCCCTGCTCTGTCTCATATTGTGTGCTGCTCTGCAGTGATCCCTCTGTCTCTGTCTCCTCCTGCTCGGGCACCAACGGCACCTCCATCCTCCGTGTCGTCGTCCAGCCCGACGCCTCCTACAAGTTCTCCCCTGTCAACCCTGGCTACGCTGTCTGCCTTGACCGCTCCTCCCGGCGATGCCCCCTCGCCAGTCTCCACCGCCCGTCCCGCCTCTCCCTCACGGGATCCCATCTCCACTACGACCCCTTCTCCTGCCGTGACTGGCTCAATGCGGAAGAGCATCCCGACGCCGGAATGTGTCGGTTCTGTGCAAAAAAAATTACTTCCTGGCGGAGAACGCGCCGGCAGCGAGCAAATTTTTTTTTTTTTAAATTTAACGACGGGTTAGCGAAGGATATTATTCATCGCTAATTTAAAATAGCGAAGGACTTGCGATGGATCATATCCGTCGCTAATCCATCACAAATTAGCGACATAATTAGCTGCGGATAAGTTCTGGCACTACTTAGCGTCAAAAAAATTACGATGAAAGTTATCTGTCGCTAATCTGATGCTAATTTGTCGCTAAACAATTTAGCGATAGATTAGCGACGGATTTAGGTCGTCGCTAATCCACAGGTTTCTTGTAGTGGCCTCTCTCTCTCTCTCTCTCTCTCTCTCTCTCTCTCTCTCTCTCTCTCTCTCTCTCTCTCTCCTCTCTATCGCCTCCTCTTTTTGCGACTCTCTCCCCCTCTTTGATGCCTCTCTCGCTCTCTTTCTCCCTCTTTGTCTTTCTCATGTTGTATTTACCGGCAACCCCCTCAGTCCTCCTTACGTTGTATTCACCGATAAGGTAAATTTTTTTATTTACGTATTTTAATTGCTTAATTTTTAATTTATTTAGTGAATACACTGAATGTGCTTTTTTTCTAATATATGATTTAGATTTTAGAAGTTTTTATTTTAATATAATTTATTTATAAATGCATATTAAATATATTTTTTCTCATATGTGATTTAGTAAATGCATGTTAAATGTATTTTTTCATATATGATTTAGATTTTAGGGGTTTTATATTTTAGTTATCTATTTTATAAATTATTTAGTGAATGCATATTAAATATATTTTTCTTCTCATATATGATTTAGATTTTAAGGGTTTTATATTTTAATTGCTTATTTTATAATTTATTTATTCAATGCATGTTAAATATATTTTTTCTCATATATGATTTATATTTTAGGGGTTATATATTTTAATTACTTATTTTATGATTTATTTAGTGAATGCACATTAAATATATTTTTTTCTCATATATGATTTAGGTTTTAGGGGTTTTATATTTTAATTATCTATTTTATGATTTATTTATTGAATACATATTAAATATATTTTTTCTCATATATGATTTAGATTTTAAGGGTTTTACATTTTAATTGCCTAATATGTGCACAACAAAAGTCAATCTAAAGGTTTTGTACTAAAGGATGCCTATCTGAAAAAAGTTTAACATTTTGTTCTAGATATTTACAGGGTATGGAGACACTATTCAATAGGCCAAAGAAAAACTATAATGAAGATGTAGGTGTTGCAGCTGATAGTAATTCAATGTTCTAATGGGGTTGTACATTGGGAACAAGTGAATTATTTGATCTCTTTCCCTCAACATGGCAACAAATCTATAATTACATTCTATTCAATCATGACTCTATATTATCGTATCTTTAGTACTTTACAATTGTTTTTATATTCAATTATTTTTTGTAATTTCTTTAAATAGGTTCTTAACGTTTGAACAAAATTTTAGACTAGTAGGCAACACTTAATATCGTTTCAAAGTCAGCACTCTTGGGGTCAACGTAAATTTGAGCTCATTTATAAGTCCAACTTTCAAACATGATTTTGAAACCATGTAAGAAGCTATTGCCTTGTCCATTAGTGTATTTTTTGTTATTATGTTATGTAATAACATGTTTAATTTCTTTTGTAATGTAATAGATTTATTAACTACGTAAAGGAGGTACTAGCGATCAACTTCAACAAGAGTCAGTATGGCTTGCGTAGTATCTTTGAAAGGTATCAAGGAGATACACAAGTTTTGTTATAAATAGGTTTTGATTTTATACAAAATGACACGAAGAAGTCTCAAAACAATGGTGTCATTGTCAATGCATAAACTTGAAGTTAAAGTGCAAGAGATAGAAACCCGATAATTGGTAATGTCATCTATTATGAATACATTGCTGACATCATTGAAGTTGAAGATCATGGAGATATGAGATGTGTTCTATTCAAGTCTGAATGGTATGATGTCCTCAGTTCCCATAGAAAGGAGATAAAGAAAACTAAATTTGGTTTCACACTTGTCAACATGAACTTGTGTTGCATGAAAGATGATATGTGTTTGTATCTCAAGTAGAATAAGTCTTTTATGTAAAGATCTTAATGCAATAAATTGATAGGTTTTCATTAGAACAAAGCCTCGAGATTTATTTGATATGTACGGCAAAAAAATAAGTGAAATGCATGACATGAATAACGATGAACTAAAACTATATTGGGCTAGTGAACCACATGTTATTAAAATTGTCCAAAGTGTATATGATGATGTTGATATAGATTGGATCAGGATAAATATCCTTGAAACAAACATTGAAAGTTCAATCTAAACACCTATAGAAGAATGTTTACATGATAGTGGTAGGTTTTCATTTGTTTATGATATTCATACTCATAATATATATATATATATATATAGTGAAATGAGTTTGTGCTAAACCCATTTTGTTCTAAACTAGAGCTAAAGTATGATGATCGTCCATTGTGCGAGTTGATGGATGATCATCACACAAAAAAATGCATCAAAAACTTTTTACTGGAGCACTAAAATCCCCAACAAAGGTCCTACTAAAGGCCTGAGACCTTTACTGGCGCTTTTAGTGTGTCACTAAAAAGCTTTTTTTTAAATGCATTCAACTTTTAGTGGTGCACTAAAAGCACTAGTAAAGTTCCCAGACCTTTAGCGGGACTGTTACTAACGCTTTTAGTGCACCACTAAAGGTCTTTTTGCTTGCGATTTTTGCATTTTTTATGTGTTGACCAACCATTAATGCACATGATGGACAAACAATGTACTTTAGCTCTGATTTAGCACCAATGTGGTTTAGCACAACCCATTACTTATATATATGTTTTCATTGTAGTCCTTAATCTTGTAATATATTTAGTTAATGCATGCATAGTTTAAATGTTAATTTTGTCATAAGTGTTAACTTATTGTTAAAATTTTAACAGATTTTTTTTAGACAGGTATCATCACAAGCATCGATAGAATAATCATATATGCCCACTGACTCATAATTAAAATACAATGTTATTGATAATAACTAACAAATTATTAATACATGTCTTATAAATGTTTTACCTACTATAAACCTTCACCAATGATAGAAGCATAAACTATAAACCTTTACCAATGATAGAAGCATAAAGTTAACATTTATATAAATAGCTAACTTATAGGGGAAGAGACGTTGCTCATAAGTTGCTTTATAGGAATGTTGGTACGAGATCTTGACCACCCACCTTTATATTTTACTTTTTAGCATGCATTATCAGATTCTTATAAGAAGTCTACTTGAACTTTAGTGCGGGTATATATATATATATATATATATATATATATATATATATATATATATATATATATATATATTATATACAGAGTATTTTTCTAGAAATTTAGTATTTATTCATTAAATTATGAGTAAAATGCATATATTATTATTGTAGAAAAAAAATGACGTTCATAAGAACTTGCTTGGATTTTGAAGTACTACACAATAGCCTGAAGAAACATAAGGTACCAACATAAGAAAATATTCAAGCAGTATAGTACACTTGAAGAGCACATGGCAACATGTCTAACTTACATTCCTTCTCATTATTGGTGGACATTGATGCATTATTTTGATGCATAAAACTTCAAGTTATACAATGTCATCCTTTATTAATTTATAAACTATAAAATTATTTGAATTATATATATATATATATGTGTGTGTGTGTGTGTGTGTGTGTGTGTGTGTTCATAATTCTTTCATCTATTTTTATTTGTAGGCCTCGTATACAAGTATAATGCACCTCATGTTCTTAGACTATCTCTCATCCATGCAATTCATGAACTTTAAAATTGTTTGTATATATTTGAGATTAAACTTGTTTATTTTTTTTGTCTATTTTTTATATTGTTTATATGTATGAATTTTTCTATACTGGTTTGACCTTTAAGACTTAAGACTATCTTCTCATCCAACATGCTTTAATTATGTGAATATTGTAGTTGTGATCATTGAAGTTAGAATGTAGTTATGAAGGGTAGAAAGAAGAAATATAGTAGTACGTGTATGAATGCTTTGCATGTTACAGTTTTTATAAGGCTTCAATTATGAATATTGAAGTTATAGAAGATATATTTATAAAGTATTGAATGAAGAGATATAGTAGTGTGTATATGTATGTTTTACATATGTTTATTGTAGGACTTCAGTTATAAATGTTGGGGTTAAGAAGGATGTAGTTATAGAGGGTTGAAGGAATAAATATAGTAGTGTGTATGAATGCTTTGGATATTGTATTTCTTTTAAGGTTTCAATTGTGAATATTGGAGTTATAAAATATATAGAGATTGAGGGTTGAATGAAGAAATATGGTGATATCATCCAATATGCATTATATGATATGGTTGATTAAGTCACATTAAAAAAAGTTGTCTCTTACAACTTGTTTTCTTGATAAATTATATAAGTTAATTTTAATCACTATGAAATATCAATAAAGCTTATTATATGTTATTAAATCAAGCACTAATATAAATATTGGAAAATGTGGTACGACAAGATCTAAAAAACTAACTTATAAACTTTATGAAATTCAAATACAATAAGAAATATTATTAATCAAGTATAACATATCTCTATATGATTGCAATTAAGTATAGAATTTTATTACTTTGTTTTATTAAAAATAAACATCTTTTTTTTTATTTTTTTTATTTATTCAAAATAATCATAATAATGAAATTAGCTATACACTTCTATACATGATATATATGACATATCAATTTAAATATAAAAATAAAATTTTCATGAACCAATCAATGTTTTAAATTAGTATATATGATCATAAATAATTAATTAAAATATCTAAGCTTTTTTAGATTAATACAATTTTAAACAATAGACACTTGCAATTAGAAACATGTAATCATAATAAAAAAATTATAAATAGGCTTTTAACTAAGATCAAACTTATCTAAATAAGCAATTGAATCTGTCAAAACAGAAACTATTTGATTGTTATATAATTTTAAATATGATTAAAAAAAATTGCTTTTCAATGCATCAAAAATCACTGAATTATAATATATAGTTGCAAAGTTATGGCTTCTGCAAGCTGACTATATCAAGTGCTATCCGATTTCGAGTATGATTCGATCCAAATATGTGTATATGATCCAAGCACAAATTTGAATAGATAATATACATACATTAATAATAATATCAGCAAAGAGAAAAAAAATTATATCTTTCATCAACGAAAGACTCTCAGATCCATGTTAATTGAAAAATAAAGAAAAAATAAAGCATATGGCTAGTCAACTTACTTTAACTTCAACTACCATCAAAATAAAATCAGGCTCAAGCTTTTATGTCCACCCTAGGTTTATAAGCATACTGAATGGGGCGGACCTAGGCTTGCCTCTTAGCTACATGGTACAAGGCTACCCAAAAAGATTTCTCCATTACTCCTTCCTAGGGTAAGATCCCTTATTTATAAAATATAGGGACTCCAATATTTCACTAAGAAAAATGAGTCTCAGTTGATGTCAACCTTAAACCACATTTTCCTAATTAACAAGGTCAGCCCTCGTTAAGTAATATTTTTAATTAAAATATAACTCTAAAATTTATAGAGATTTTAGAAATAGCAAAAATATATTTTTTCAAATACAATAATTAGAAATATCTCTCAAAAACAAAATTTACAAAAAACTTGTTTAACAAATCACAACTTTTATGCAATATAGCCATAATTACTAATATACTATCTGAGACCATATTTAAAGACGTACTAAAGGTCTGACCTTAATATAATGTGCTCACGCTAGTTACTGTTACAAGCATTAAAAAAGTTTTTTTTCACCTAGTATATAGATATATGGTACCAATATAGGACACATTGATTGTCCAAGACCAAAGTTTGTGTAGGCAATCCTATCTTGAAGGCTACTAACGAGTGTGGTTATTAATCATTGTCTCTCAATAGAACTACATGTGCTGGTGCATATCAAATTGCCTAACTAGCAGATAGACAATGTCGAGTCTACTGCAAGAATGTGTGTTGCATGCTCCACGGTCTCTGCCAGGTTCTTAGGTGATTTTCTCATACTGGCACCATGAGTAGGTCTATCTCTTGAAGGGTGTTCTATATGCTTGATTTTATAGGAAATGACTCTTTGATCGTCTGATTCTAATATGCATGTAAGTTTTTATAATATTTTAAAAAATGATAAAACATGAAAAAACTCTTTCAAAACCTGGTTAGTTGAGAGATTAGCAGTTACCTCTCTCTCTCTCTCTACCCCTCTCTCTCTCTCTCTCTCAAAAATTTGACCCCATAGATGTGTTCACCGTGATTGATTTATTAAAAATTGACACTTAGTTCATGCATTTTGAATAAAAGAAATGTTATTTAAAGCCTCAAAAATTTATGAAAATTGTAAGTCATTGATTTTTGAAACATTATAAAAAATTTATCCATGCATCATAATCAAATGCTCCAAGAAGTAATTCATATAAAAACAAGCTTATAGATCACATATATAATAGCATGTTTCATTTAGCATCGTCTTCATTTTGTAGGTTTTCATTATATATATATAAGGTGGTTTGGTACCATGATACCATATGGTGGTACACTTGTTTGTACGGATCTAGCCACCAAAAGGGAGATCTAATGGTAAGGATGTGTTTGGCATGGTTTATTTGCTATGTTAGAAGGTTTTATCATATCTAATACATCATGATATTTGATTTTTAAGATAGTGAAAAAATAAGGACTCACAATTCAAAAATAAGAGTGGTCTAGAAATAATACAAAACATCATATTTTAATACTTTATCACATGAGAATTGTAAATAGAACATGTTAAACATGATCCAAAGGTTAGATTTTGCAATTGGAGCTTGGATCTATGTAAATCAACCATAAAAGCACCCATACATATATATAAATTGGTAGTTGGGCACACTTTAGGTGCCAAATGATACATGCTAAATTGGTTTTTCTGCCCTTCTAATGTTTTTTTGTAGTTCCGACCACATAAACGTGTCAAAAAGAAATCCACACCTGGATCATGTGTTTTCGATGAAAAATATGATATTTGGAGCCTCAAAATTCACAAAGATTTTTGGACCATTGATTTTTTGAACCTTATAAAAACCCGACCATGTGTTAGAATCGAACGCTTCAAGAGCTGATCCCTATAAAATCAAGTACATAGATCACATCTGGATGGTCATAATTTTAAAATAAAATAACATAAAGTTGAAAAACTCATTTTGCACCTAACTTGTGAGCGCTACCAATCACTATATATATATATATATATATATATATATATATATATATATATATAAGAACTGAACATATTAGGCCTCATTTCTCGTTCTGCCTCAAAGGTTTTAAGTGTTTTACGATAGATCTAAACCGTTAGATGTGTTAAGC
Source organism: Nuphar pumila (assembly GCF_984573655.1). Lineage (NCBI taxonomy): Eukaryota > Viridiplantae > Streptophyta > Magnoliopsida > Nymphaeales > Nymphaeaceae > Nuphar > Nuphar pumila. The sequence goes on from NC_143256.1 coordinate 109,172,658, forward strand.
ATGCTCAGTTTAGTGATAATCAACTCTTGGATCATGTTTTTTTACGAAAAACATACTTTTATGAGCACAAAAACTGGTACCTTCATAGCCATTGATTTTGGATCACTAGAAAAACCTGTAAGCAGGTTAGATTCTGGTGATCCAAAGCTGGTTTTCACTAAATAAAACATGTAAATCACATCTATGGTGTTTTATGTGAGAAAAAAAATTAACCACCTAACAAGACCTAATGAAAAAGAAGGCCTAAGGAATGCATTACTATATATATATATATATATATATATATATATATATATATATATATATATATATATATATATATATATATATATATATATATATATATATATATATATATAATGCTAAATAAGTGCCTACTAAAGTGAACAAGAGTTTCCGGAGTGTTTTTCGCAAATCTGATCTGACTTGCAAATGCATTCAACATGATTGATTTGCCATAAAACAGCACTTGGATTGTATTTTTCTGATGAAAAATAATTTAAATTTTCAGCTTAAATATTTATCAAAATTATAGACCATTGGTTTTCATACCTCATGAAAATCGGCTCCAAGAGAGAATTCTTATAAAATCAAGCATGTAAAAGAATTGAGAAAAATATGAGAAAAAAAAACTTTAAGTCATATAGACTGGTTGTAAGCATGGATCGGAGTAGACTTTTGAACTGTAGGCCATTTGTACATTGATAGATTAGCCTACAAAAGAAACACAAATTCGGACTTAACATGCTTTGAATATGCAATCTTACCACTTCACATTTTTTCTAACCCTATTTCCTTATGTCACACTACAACAACAACTATGCCTTCATCCCAAAATAATTGGGGTCAGCGATATGAACCAAATAAGAAAATCATTATGGGTCTTCCACATGAATCCTTCTCCTCCAATCATTTTTATCCAATGCCATGTGCTCGGTGAGGTTTAAAGCATTCATATCCTTTCCTATCACCTCCATCCATGTCTTCTTAGGCCTACCCCGACCTCTTTTAACTAATATATTTTCCCATTTCTCCATCCTTCTAACTGGAGCATCATTAGGCCTTCGCTGAATATGTTCAAACCACCGTAAACGATTCTCTCTCATCTTATTTTCAATGGGTACAACGCCTACCTTCTTACGTATCTCCTTGTTCTGAATCTTATCATTTATTGTATTTCCACACATCCATCTCAGCATACGCATCTCAACTACACTCATTTTTTGAATATGATGTCTACACTCATTTTTTGAATATGATGTCTCTTGGCAGCCCAACATTCCGTACCATATAATAAAGCAGGCCTAATAGTTGTCCTATAAAACTTTTCCTTCAACCGCAATGGCATTCTACGATCGCACAACACTCTAGTTGCACTTTTCCATTTCATCCACCCAACCTTCATACTAGCAAGAGAATTTATTTTATAATGAGATCCTTATAAATTTTGTTTACCTTTCATAGAAGATATCAAAACAGACAAATAAAGGACTAAATATCATGATATCAAACTTATGGCACTATTATAAAAATATCATTAATTCACATCTCAATCGAATGTCATGAATTTTTTTCATAGCCCAATGAAACCATCAATTTTCTGTTCATTGAAAGCTACAATCAATTGACCACGTTCTTTCAGTGTCAGTGAACTAAAAACCCGTCTCCCTTGCACACCAAAAGGAAAACCCAACTAAGGCTGTTAAACAAACTGAGCAGCTCGTGACTCGTCTCATTTAGGCTGTTAACAAACTCTTATGATGCGTTGATATAACAGACAAGTCCAGCCAGAGTAGCTTAAATGAGTCAAGCCCGATGCTTGATTCACTCATGCATATATTGCGTGTAATATATAAAGAGAAGGATCCATACAAATGAAGAAAGGACGCATGGAATAATTTACATGAGCAAGGTCGTGTTCAGTTCATCAGCTTAGCACAAGCCCAGACCGAGTCCGAATCTCGGTCTGTTGAGCTCGATTACCAGCCCTACAGCGTTCCTTACAGCCAGGGATTGAAACTTGTGATGACCCTTCAACTTGACACGTCAAAAGCCACCCTAAACAGATTGAGCAGCACTCTCGCGAGTGCACAGAAAATATGTAAATCTCTTGTTTTTTTTTTATGAGAAAGAACCCTCGCCAAGATGATAATATCATAATATTTTCAACATATCCACGATATTAGTAACTGGCTCAAAGTGAGCACACAACGTTAAGAAAAAATCGCATAAAGGAAAGCCTCGAGAAACGAATACGATTGCCAATACAAATAACTAAACAAAAATCCTGCAAAAGGTCACACGATCCTCATGAACATTACCTTAATGAATATGCACTCACTAGGCACCCTTCCAAAATGTAGTAGCTTTGGGCTATCCCCAATCGGATTAGCTTTGATATTTCAGCAAAAGCATGCCATCGAGTAATCCTAAAAAACTGCTGCATGTGACAGTGCTGTCACCAATATGCTGGTTATGATTGTTCAGGGCCAATTACAGATGCCATTGAGTGCACCGACTTCCATATGGATGACCCAAGAGATATAACGTGGACGCAGTGTGAATAATACCAATATGGTTTTGGCTGTATGTGCCCAAGTCGCCAAGTGCCACCCCTTAAAATCTCCAACTCTATGAAGATTAGAAATTTCCGACCTCATCTGAACTTTTCTTAAAACATAACAAATAGTTAGCACATACTCTAGAAGACATATTTAGTTCAGATGGATTGTTTACGAGGCAGGATGTCTTTCGAATAAATAAAAATATGGTTTTAAGGAATAACCCAAGATGGTTGGATTCATAGCCCAAATGATAAGTCAAGAAGCCAGCAAATAGCTCATCATAGAACCATGACCAGGTGATCCTGTGCAGACTTCTCCAAAGCAAGCAAGCAAAATATGGTGGTACCATCAATTACCAACATCAAGGCTAGAACGTTACACGGTAATACTAGCATTGACTTCGGCAAAGGCAAGTTTGCAACTTATGAACTCCTTTAGCCATCAAGATCAACAGTAGCGTTTCATCCATGATGAACAGATAACGGCGATGTGTTAGTAGTAACAACCACAGGGACCATGATTTCAAGCCAAGGGTCAAGCAAGGGATGAATGATTCCATATACCTAAATCAGCCACATAACCTTTCTATAACCATAAATAGCACAGAGCCCAGACCAGCCCTTCTCCAAAAGCCCAAACTAGAAGCTTATTAATAATTCTAAATTTGTGCAATTGCATTCATATGCAGTCAACAGTTTGGCACACAGACCGCCCCTGGTAGTCCTGACTTGGATCATTCACGTATATTACATCCTCATACCAAGTCCTGCCAAGCATAAAACCTGGCTGGCCACATCCTGCTCTGGCAACATAGTATATCCTCCCGCTTGGGTAGGATGATAGTTCTTTTCTGAACCATTTTTTGTCTCTAGAAAGATTTCAAATATCTGTCAAGTTCTGTCTGTGCAGCGCTTAAAAATTTTGCAACAGTAACATCAAGAATGGCCATTAAACAATGATAATGTGCTACATCCAACACATTCATCACAAACAACATAAGTTAAAAAGAAAACTTGAAATTTTAATAACTTTATCAGAAGAAAAAGAAAAAAGTAATGCGGCGTCTAGCAGCAATTCCAAGAGTGCAACAAGCTTGGCATAACTCTCTCTCTCTCTCTCTCTCTCTCTCTCTCTCTCTCTCTCTCTCTCTCTCTCTCTCTCTCTCTCTCTGTGCAAATAATAACTCAGTTTATGAAATTCATTATTCAGAGCACAGAAAATTCCTCATTTCCTCTTGGAATATCAATACAAGGAAGCACCCGCCAGATCATCTAGAAGTCACTTCAAAAACAATAATAACCAACAAATATTATTTTCTCTTACCAAGTAAATTATACACACACAGACTGTTAACTGGGAAGAATGTATAATCACAGACAATGGTGAAAGCACAGAAAAAGTTCTTTTCAGAAAGGGCAATGAAGCAAAGAAGATGACAAAAATGAAAGTTGCATATGATCTTAGATGTTCAAAAACAAAACCGGAACTTAGGAACACTTTGGAGACCTCAAATAGGTCCTCGAATTACCTGTGATCAAAGGATATTTAACCCAATAAAAATGCAAATCATATATAGGCTTGAAATGGGTCAATTGCCTTCATTAGTAACCTATTGTCCCTTAAAATGTCGCTCTATATATTTCCTAAGAAGATTCTTTTATTGCTACAGAAATGGGTTCATTCTTTGTTGGCAACAACATACAGTTAGCAAACTAAGACGATTTAAAGAATGCACTTAGTACAACAGGTGCCAAACATGCATACCTATGCAACAAAAACAGTGCTACCTAATTGGTAAAACCAGCGTTACCTAACTGGTAATAGAAGCAAGGTACTCGGTATAAGAGCAATACCCCACAAATATAAAAATACTATTGCTGCTTCAACTAAGCTGTCATCATCTCTCCGCAGAGAAATGCTAAGTAACTTTCAAGCACTCTCAGGATGAATAGAATGAGCAAGTGATACCATTTGATAAGCACAGAGTCAGATGTACTAAAACTATTTACATACAACCAAGTTTATCACTGTCTCCCTTCCATAATGCAGCAGATTCTGGCAACAGAGAATTGGAATGAGAAACTAGATACTTCATTAGAGTTGGAATATGAGAAAGTGGATCCTTCATTGAAAGAAACTAATGATGTACAAAATAACCATTACTTGAAGAGAAAAGTAGTACCTGGTAAACATGGAATAGATGTGCAGCACCTCAAGCACTCACTACATTACCCCGACGAACTTGGTCACCAAAGATTAGAGTGACCCTGATGAATAGCCAAGAGACTAATTCAAAGTAGTAACCCATAAAAATAAAGTCTGCACGAATTTTGAGACTATAAATAAATTGGCCAAGATATACATTTATGAGAAATAAAATAAAAAACACAATCAAAACCATATGATCTATCAACAGAAGAATAGGAAAGAACACGCCATGTATCATCATGTTACATGGACCATATCCAGAAAATGACGTTAATTAACAGCAACCGAGCTTGAACAGGTCGATTTTAGCACCATGCGATTTGTTTGTAGTCACCTTAAAAATTACAGTATGTATGCTGATATCCACAATGTAATTCGATCCCTGATAGAGTCATGGACTTTTATGGCATTAACAGTCGACTTCTGATGGGAGTTTCTCCTTTATATAATCATTCCTGGGAAATTTGAAAACCCACAATGAGCACAAGAACACAAAATAATGGGAGCATACTTGATACTGTAAACGGCTTCAGTAAGAGAAACATGCATAGACAACTTGGATAAGCATACCATTCTTTTCCCAAAATTGTGCTGTAATGATGATAACCAGGCACTTGATGGACCGATATTTCCACCATAGGCACTCTCAGTTGGCTCCAATGGTTTTCCGGTAATGACATTTCTCTTGGAGGTACTTGGTTGCACAAAAGATGTTGATGGCATTTGCCGCTTATCAACCAGAGCTCCAACTCTCTGAACACGATCAAAATCAGTCAACAATGAAAAAAATTATAACAAAAGATTATTTCATGTGATATTGTCTCCAACCCTCTGCACACAATAAAAAACCTGTCAACAATGGACCAGAGCCAAAATTATTTCAACACAAGAAAAAGCTGCTGGCACAGGTTTTGCATGATCCATATACATATACATAGGAATAAAATGGTTTGCTTCACTTCACTAATCACAAACCAAATTCAGAATGGAGAATACCAAATTCACTTCAAAACCAGGTTGAGGTTGTGGAATGATAATCACATAAGAAATACTGAAAATCATGTTTTTCATTTCCTTCTCTTCAGTGGGCAAGGACTGAATTTTGAACATATGAATTTTGAAAAGAAAGAAAAAAGAAAAAGAAACGTAAAAGACAAGAAATCCTAACCCATGAAAATATGAATCCACATAGGACTAGCACGACACGAAAAAAAACTCAACAATGAATTACAATTTGCCAAGATTTAAGACAGTTTAAAGACATGCCATCAGGATGCTTTGATATTAGCCTGATCAATTCTCCAAACAACAAAATAATTGCAAGCAATGGGTAGCTTCAACAAAACAACAAACTGAAAGAATGATGTCAACATGATGTGACAGTCCATAGGTCCAGGCTCTACACATCAGCAAGCACAGTATGCCTTTATTGTGGTGGAAAAGAATAAGCAATCAGCAAAATATACAAACAACTAATCAACTTCTACAACAGACACAAATATGATATTCATGACAAAACTGATACCCGTATTCAGCATGACAACAGGTTGCATTAGACCATAAAACAAGTAAATGCTAAATAACTATGCATTAATTGACCATCATGAAAAGAATATCAAGTTTAGCATACAGAATGACATAATTTGCTTGATTTAGAGTAGAAAGCATCCTAAAATTCAATATAGTTTTCAACTCACAGTTTTCTCATGACCACGAACATCAGTGAATGTCTTGTCAGCTGCTGACCTAAACTGCACCCGAAAATCAGGGCGAACAACATTACCATCTACAGGTCCAATGCCTTTAGAAACTTCAACAGAATAAGAAACATCATTTCCTCCTGAAAAGTAACAATGACAGATGTTACTACATAAAGTTAAATAGAATGAAAGGTAAATTAAACTAACAAATCCAGTTTATCTAATAAATGAGATGATCTTGAGTACAGAGAGTGAAGTCAGTAAAGCTTTCAGTTGGAATTTATTGAGTACAATGTGAATTTAACACCAACCTCGATGTTTGCCAGGATCCAGTGGCATGGCACGATTGCTAGTCCCTCCAGAAACTGGCTGCAAGTAAAACCATATACTTCATCATCAATTTGCAATAATTAATAAAAGATTATCACATTTATAGATATCACACACTTGAATTTTTGCACAAAAGTAAAGAAACAGGCATAAGTACGAAAACTAACAGAAGCTCGCTGGTGAGATTTCGTCCGTTGTGCTTGTTGATATTTTAAGATGGTCCAATCAAATATATAATCAAACTCATAACCTGTTGACCATTGAACAAAAAAACTAATGAGAGAGAAGCAAATGACATATTCATGGGAATTCATTCCAAAGAATTTTGTGCAAAAGTACATATTATCAATTCAAAGAAATTCCAGTGATTACATCTCACAAGGATTTTAACCAAAGCATCGCAACTGGACTAACATGGAAATTTCAGAACACAAAATTTAATGCCATGATAATCAAATCTTGAATTAAATGTTAAAAAGGATTTGAATTTTTTTTTTAATATTCACCAAATAGTGATCTTAAAATAAAAAGACAGTAAAAAAAAGAAGCAAATAAACTGTTAAAAATGGAAAGTCTCAAAAGCTATGATCTTATATTTATCAGAAATAGAATCCTTCTAAAGAAATAACAAAAAAAAACATGTTAAACATAAAATATTTGGCAGAGAAAATTAAGTCTCCATCTGCATCTCAAATGAGGTTTTAGTATAATAGTACAGCATAACCTTTTTTCTTCGAGATCAAGTACCACATAACCTTTAAAGTGGTTTGATCAAGACAAAATAAAAAGAAAAATAAATCAGCACTAGATGTGTGCTTTGAATTGGACAGTGTTAACTTGGCAGTCTAACCACAAGGGGAGATAGAAGCTGCCAAACGGAAAACTAACAGACATAACACTGCATAATTTAGATTTTCCAAAGATAGAATTTGGGAAGAGTTGCAGGTGTTGCAACACTATCTCTAGGGTTTATAATTTCATCTTTGAAATAAAAAATATCATACTGGAAAATTTATATATATAAAACATCCTTTGAACATAAACAATGCTGAACACTAGCTGACCACGCAATCAAGCCTGCAACAACATGATGGCAGTCATCATCGATTTACAATTTTCTACAACTCATATACAAGAAAACTGCATAGAGAAAACAAGTAGTTGTGGCTTGAGTATCTTAATAGAAGCAAATGAATTCCATACAAATATAATGCACAGATAATCCATATATCAAAAAGAGCATGTCAAGAATAAGCTGGTCAACAACAATGGTCTTTGCTTCTAAAGGCAGGCAGTGCTAACAGAAATATTATTGAAGTACACTACTTAACAAAAAGCAATTGATTGACCTTTGAACCTTCTCAGGCACTATATCTACTTTCCATAAATGAGTTTCCAGACAAGACTCTTGCGCAGCATATGTCAAATAAAGCAGTCATGAACAATAATTTAGCAAAATTCAACCTTCACGAGTAAACAATTCCCGGAACAAGCGCTTCAAGAACCCATAATCGGGTCGCTGATCAAATGTCAGTGAATGACAATAGTGCAAGTACGATGCTAACTCCACTGGGTAGGACTTGCATAGAACCTGTCACAATAGTATAATACAACTTAGCAATGAAGGCTAAGAATAATACATAAGCAGCATACAGGAAAAAGAAGTTAGCAGGTGCAAGCAACATACTTCAATAGGGGTTGACACCTTCTTCTCGCATATCTTGTCATATTTTTGCTTCTTGGTAGCAGCCTTCAAGCCCTGCCAAGGAAGGCTACATGAAACAATGCTATATCAGCAACCTATACATGCAGGCCAGATACACATGATTATGTAACTTGACAGATAGACTGCTGCATGGCCTCTGAGAAGAAATTATCCTCTGTACAAGCTGACAAACTTTATCATAAACAATAAAAAAACAAAAAATCCTACTTTGCTGGAAGAACTATGGTAGCCGATCATGGTGAGGATGAAGGAAATGAAGGAAAATGAGGGAGAAGATGGAGGTCGGCTACGAGGAATGGGTGGATTGGCTATGGAGAAGAAGGGAGAATGATGAAGACGGAAGGGGAATTCTCACTAGGGAACCCTAATGAGCCTATCTCAAGCCTTGAAGGCAAGAGCCAAATCAACTTTAGAATTAGAGAGACCAAAAGAGAATAATTCCCATTAAAAAAGTAAGATAATGATAAGTTGATAACATGCAAACCCTAACATGGGCATATACAGAGACCCCATGCAGCCCTAAAGACTAAAATAGCCCTCACTAATCTCCGTGTAACCCAATACACCCTCCATGGATCCTTGGATCCAAATACAAAGATGTGAGAGGCTATACAAGATCCGCCCCATACAAGAGACCCAAAGCAAGAAAGGACGCCCAACAAGTACTCCTATGGTCCAATACCCTTATAATTGGGTTTTGGATCCAATACATGACATGAAGGGACCCAAAATTCCAATTAATTACCCGATCTGATCTAATAAAATGGTATGCTATCAAACTAGCAAGATATAGTAACATAGTACTCAGATGAGGAATTCCTAGATTAGTCATGGCATGAAAAACCTCTGTATATCCTAAAGCCTTCACTTCACTCCCATAATCAAAATTTCCGACTTTCTTTCTACATGGTACATGCTATCAGATTAAAAAACAAATGCATCATTGTCCACCCTAATTTAATTGAGTGATATTGCATGCATATACAACCTATGCCCATCTAATTATTAAAAAATGAAATGCATATAGGGATGTGCCAATTCAAAAGAAAGAGCTATTGTGTCCGAGGGATAAATGCATGAGTAGACCTTTAAATGCTACATTATCAACATGGCAGTTTTTTCTCCTTGAAAATAAATAAAGAAATAATTGGGTATTTGAGTCAAAAGCAAACTACTTATACTGCTGCAACATGCATCCCTTTGGATCTAATAAGCCATAACTTTAAGTATATATTTGCAAATCCGCACACAAAGATTTGACAATATGCAACAAGATAACTCGAGGCTAAATCCATTTTTAACAAAACATAGCACGCATGGAAAGCAGACTCAGACTTTCCAATGGCAATAACAGTGAACACATTGAATCAAAGTCTCACCCCTTTGAATACAGCAAAACTTCTAAAAGCCAACTTTTTAATTTCTCATAGTTTATAGAACTTGAAGTGCATATGCACCATAATCTACATTACATAGACACGGCAAACCAGTAGCCGTACCTGTGTCGACACGGCCCAACATGAGTACAAGTACTGGACACGATACGGGTACATGCTGGGTCGGATTGGGTCCAATCATGACCCAACCCAACACAACCCAAAAACTTTTTTTTTGTCCTTTGACCTGGGGAAAACCGTACCCCCCTCAAAGAGAGAGAGAAGAAGAAGGGAGCCACAGAGGAGGAAGAAATTGGCAGGGGACGAGAGAGAGAGGAAGAAGAAACGGAGGACGAAGAGAGAGAGAGAGAGAGAAGGGGCAATGTTAAATTATAGTATTCTTTTGTAAATATATTTGTCGATATATATATACACATTTAATGTGTACATATATTGATCTACATATACATATATCAGGGGTATTTATGTAATTTTCTTATTCTTTTTCCTTGGTTATTTTTCTGTTTTTATATTTTCTTATTTATGTAATAGGTAGTGCCCCTTAGGGGCACTTTTGTAATTGAGTTCTAGACGTTGGAACTAGCCCCAACTAATCGTTGGGCTAGTAAAATGGCTAGCTCAACTAACCGTTGGACTAGTCCAACAGCTAGTTGAGCTCTCTTCTTTACTTACTCTCTTGTATATATGTGTGTGGGTGAACCAGAGTTACCGGAAGCGCCTAGGTAAAAGGGGAAGCGCGCTTCGGAAGCGCGAAATGTCGTGCTTCGGAAGCGCGAAACGTCGCGCTTCCAAAGTGTGAGGGGAAGCGTCCCCCTTTTTTGGGAAACGTGCTTCCCATTTATGGGAAGTGTGTTTCCCCCACGCTTTCCCATTTTTTCATTTTTTTCGCTTCCCCCTCACTTCCGGTTCGCTTCCTAGGTCGCTTCCGAGACGGTTTGAAAATTTCTTCTAAGTGATCCCACGCTTCCCCGCTTCCTAAATTTTTTAAAGTGTCTCGCTTCCCGCTCCCGCTTCCTCGACTGGTAACTCTGGGGTGAACCCACACTTATTTATGCTTTTCTTAAGCATTTTACCAACAGACTTATTTATTTTTTATGTGTGTTCTTGCCCCTAAGTGGCTTGTGTTATTCTTTTGTAGTGACCCATAAGAGGCTTGTACCTGTGCACATATTTGTAATTGTGTAAGCCCATAGTGGCATCTACTTGTGCACTCTTGTATTTCATTACATGGTATCAAAGCCTTAAAGCTCTTGAGTTTGTGGGATCGTGTGTTGGTGGTTCGAGAGATCGAGGATTCATTGGTTTGAAAAGCTCACCATCAACATCCTTATCTTCTTATTCTTCTCTTCTCCATGGCCGACAAAGTTGTCATGGTTCTTCCCATCAAATTCAATGAGAGCAACTTCAACATGTGGGCTACCACGGTAAAGAGGATTTTGGCTGGAAAAGACTTGTGAAAATATGTTGATGGTTCCACACCGAAACCTCAACCTATTCTCACAAAATCCGCTATGAGAGAAGATGGTTCGTCGAAGGAAGAAACACTCAAAGGAAGTGAGAGAAAAGGCTATCTTGGACTACAAGATGGCCTATAAAAAATGGGATTGGACATGCCAAGGTTCTTTATCTCTTCATGGGAAGTATGAACGAAGAACCATGAAACAACATACTTGAATTTGAAAGAGCCAATGAAGAATAGGTCTTCGTTAAACAAACATGCACTCAAAAGGATGCTGCACACAAATGATAATTGTGTGGCTGCATACAAGAGATAAGCCTCTTAGAGAGTATTATGATACTCTCAAAAGACTTTAGGATCAAATGGCCAAAATGAAGCCAATATGGGAAACACCTAACGATGCTCTTCAAAGGAAAAACCAAATCCTTAAAAAACAATTTTTCCAATTCACGAATGGTCTTAGGCCCGAGTAAGAACAAGTGCAGGTCGCTATCATCCATCACAAAAAAAAGTTCACCTCTACACGAAGTTTTAGCCGACACAGGTACTGGTACCTGGACACGGCATTTGTCGTATCCTATATTAACCGTGTCCTATATCATATTTATATTATGTATTATATTTAATATATATTTTAGATATATAATATATATTTTCAGTATATTTTAGATATATAATATATATTTTTCAGTATATATTTAGCCGTGTCCCCGTACCCATATTTTTTGGAATTTTCGTGTCGTACCCGCACCCGCATTCGTACCCAGGTGACATAAATCCAAGGAAATCAAAGAAAATGTGTTGGTCGTCTCTAGACCAACACAAATACATACAAGCCTCCTCACTTCACCAAGCCCTATTACGAGATGCCATGTAACGATGATAGGAAGAAAAAGATTGTTTGTCATAATTGTGAAGACTGAGGCACATCAAGCCCTATTGATCAAAATTCAAAGGAATGGATGAGAAGAGGGTAGCGCTAGTAGATGCTTCCAAAGAGGACAAGAATGGAACCAATTGAGATTTCATATCTATTGGAACCATGATGTTGTCCCAATTGATGAAAGCTCTAGAACCGCTTTTCAAAAACTCATTATTTTTCATCAAGGGTTCCATGGTTTCTTCATCCTCACCTTCAGGTAAGATTTCTGGCTCTTGGATTATGATGCCTCCCTTCATATGACTCCTAATGATTCATTATTTTTCGATTGTTGAACTAATTCAAGTAAAACTAATGTTTTTACCGCCGATGGTTCCTCTCTTGACATAAAAGGAATAGAAATTGTCAAAAAAAAATCAAACTTTTCTATTCCCACAGTTAGATTTGTTCCAAAACTTAATTTAAATCTACTTTTCGTTTCACAAATAGTTGACCATGGTTGTAGTATCTCCTTCTTATCGAACCGATGTTTAGTGCAAGATCTCCAGTCCGAGAAGGAGATATCTACTACATGGATCAGTTGATCATTCCAAAAGACATTTTTTGTTGCAATGTACAAAATAAGGATATACTTTTGTGGCATCAAAGGTTAAGACACCCTAACACATCTAAATTATCTAATGTACCTCATTTGGAAAAAAATTGTAATGAAAGTTTTTATTGTACCGATTGCATTCTTTGAAAGATGAAAACTATTCCTTTTAAAGAGAGGACTTTTTTCTCTACTAGACCGCTTGAATTAGTACACTCGAATGTTTGGGGTCCGGGTCTCATTGTCTCAAAATGTGGCTATTATGTGATTTTTGTTGATGATTATTCTCGATAACTTGAATCTATTTTATTAAGCAAAAAATACGAAGTTTTTGAAAGTTTCAAAACTTTTTACAGCCTTGTTAAAACTTATTTAAAACAAATAAATTTGTTTTTCGCTCGAACTCAGTGGGAGAATTTATGTCAAATGATTTCAGAAAATATTTAGAGACATGGTATTTTGTACCAAAGATCTTGTGTCAATTCACCTCAACATGGCCAAGAAAAAACGTACACATAATATAAACTACTAGAAGTTTTCTTATTTCAAAACATGTTCCAAAAGAATTTTGGGTTGAGGCTTCTCTTACAACCTTATATCTCATAAATAAGGTTCCTTCTACTAAACTTCAAAATATCTCTCCTTTCGAAAAACTTTACAAAATTCCCCTTGAGTATTCGAGATTAAAGACTTTTGGATGTAAATGTTTTGTTCATATAAACAAAAATGATAAGCTATCGCCTAGGGCAAACCCTTGTGTTTTTCTTGGATACAGTGAAACCCAAAAAGGATTTAGTAGATGTTATGATTTCAAAAATGATAAACTTTACATTTCAATGAATGTCTCATTTATAGAAAAAGCTAATGATTATCATTTTTGTTGGAATTGCTTGAGTAATGATATTATTGAAGAAGAACCTCAACTCAATGTCCAAAGTGGTGAAAGTAATGACATAGACAGAAGTGAACCTATGATTATCCAACATAGTAGGCGAGGGAATAATAAACAGCCTAGCGCACTAGAAAGGTATTCTAATCTAGAAACACAAGAACTAAGTAATCTTAGAAGATCTGATAGTCTCTAGACCACTTGATAGATTCATATCATATGAATCATTCTCTACCCAATATAGAGCATGTTTAGCTAAGATACTTTCCTATTTTGAACCTACTTCATACAACCAAGCCAAAATTTATCCTAAATAGATAGGTGTCATGAATGATGATTCAGGGGCTCTCAGGGCTCTCGACAAATCCAAAACCTGGGAAATAGAAGACCTACTTAATGGGAAAAACACCATAGGTTGTAGATGGGTTTACAAAGTCAAGCCCAAGAGTGATGGAACCTTAAAAAGATACAAGGTTAGATTGGTGGCTAAAGGTTAATACCAAGAGTATGGTATAGATTATGATGAAACCTTTGTACCTGTATCTAAGATGACTTCTATTAGAACCATCATTGTGGTAGCTGCTATTAAGGGTTAGCTCATTTATCAAATGGATGTCAAAAATGCATTTTAAATGGTGAATTGAAAGAAGTCCACATGGACCCACCCTAAATTACCGAAAGTTTCTTATATAGATGGGAAGCGTGATTCCCAAAAACTTGCTTCAAAAGCGCGATAATCCTTGATTTCAAAACTTGATGGGAATCTCGATTTTCCCGCGTTTCTCTTATGCTTTTCATATGCTTCATTCATGTTTCCTACATGCTTCTTATATGTCCTCTCACGCTTCTTTTCATGTTTTCTATGTTTTCACCTCATGCTTCTACTCACTTCCCATGTGCTTTCTTCTAGATAGGTACCATCATTTTTAGATTTTAACAAAAGTTTAATTTATACACTAAAAATTCATGAAACTTAAGTCATTTTTATTTTTATTTTTATTTACTTCCCATTTGATTCCCATTCCACTTCCCATTTGATTCTAATATTGTTTCTTGTTTGATTCCCATTTTGTTTTCAAATTGAGTCCTCGCTTCCCGCTTCTTATAAATTTCAAAATGCCTCGCTTCTCGCTTTCGCTTCCCGTATCGTTTTTCGCTTCCGCTTCCTAGTCTAGCAACCTTGGACCACCGGGATATGAGGTTTCGTCTGGAACAGTTCTTCATTTAAAAAAAAATATTATATGGTTTGAAACAAGCTCCTAAAGCCTAGTATGATACATTTCGTTCTGTTATGATTAAACTTGGTTAAAAATCTTGTTACACTGAGATAACCATGTTTGTTAAAAAATTTAATGCAGGCATTGTTGTTTTACTTCTCTACGTTCATGATCATTACTGGAAGAGACAAATAGGGAGTTAGTTACATCAAAAGTATTCTTAAACAAAATTTTGAAATGGTTGACCTAGTGTTTCTCATATTCTTTTTGGGAATTGAGGTAACCTATTCCCCTTATGGTTATTTACGAACTCAATCCAAGTTTGCTATTAAGATTATTGACAGATCTGGAATTACTGATGAAAAGAGTGGATACTCCACAAATAATTAATGTCAAGATTAAGATGGATGGTGGATAACCCCAGGAGGATCCCACTTCATTCCATTAGATGATTTCAGCGCTCACCTAATTGACAATTATCCGACCTGTCATATCCCATGCAGTGCATACTGCAAGCAAGTTTCAACACTCTCCTACTACTGTGCCCATGAGTGTTGTGATGAGAATTATTAGATATTTACAAATTTTGTTTTTAAAAAACTTATTATCTTTATCCTCCCCCACTTGAGTAAATTGCATATTCTGATTCTAAATAGGAAGGAAATCCCAATGATAAACACTCAACTAATGGTTTATGTGCATTTTTAAGTGATTTGATGGTGTCATGGAAGTGAAATAAATTGCAGAAAGTATCTCTATCATCAACTAAAGTTGAGTACGTGCTATGACTACTACAACATCAGAAATTGTGTGGTTGAGATGATTGCTTGAAGATATGGGGGTGTATTTGCAATCACATTCAAAATTATGTTGTGACAAGAGCACCATTTATATATCTGGCAATCATATGTTTCATGAAATAACTAAGCACATTGAGATGGATTTCCACTATGTTCGTTAGGAATATTTAAATAAGACTCACATTGCTCTAAATAACATTAAAATATCAGTTGGTTGAGGGGGATTGTAAATTTTAATATTCTTTTGTAAATATATATGTTGATATATATATACACATTTAATGTGTATATATATTAATATATATGTATATATCAGGGGTATTTATGTAATTTTCTTATTTATTTCCTTAGTTTTTTGTTTTCATTTTCTTATTTATGTAATAGGTAGTGCCCCTTAAGGGCACTTTTGTAATTGAGTTCTAGGCTAGTTGAGCTCTCTTCTTTACTTACTCTCTTGTATATATGTGTGTGGGTGAACCCACACTTATTCATGCTTTTCTTAAGCATTTTATCAGTAGACTATGTGTGTTCTTGCCCCTAAGTGGCTTGTGTTATTCTTTTGTATTGGCCCATAAGAGGCTTGTTGTACCTGTGCACATATTTGTAATTGTGTAAGCCCATAGTGGCATCTACTTGTGCACTTTTATATTTCATCACAGACAAACCCCCCACCCGCTTTTCTTTTTATAAAACAATATATCAAATTGGCCCCTTCCTTTTAAAAAAAATTGTAATTGGCCCCATAGTGGCATCTACTTGTGCACTTTTATATTTCATCACAGACAACCCCCCCCCCCACCCACCCGCCCGCTTTTTGCTTTTCTTTTTATAAAACAATATATCAAATTGGCCCCTTCCTTTTAAAAAAATCTCCTCCACCCCCAATCTTTCCAAAATATTATCCCCTTAATTCTTATGTATATATATAACTGTGTCCACGTACCCGCAAATTTTGAAATTTTTGTGTTGTATCCTATGTACCCACACCCGCACCCATGTGACATAGACCATAATAAAATAAGCAACACATTGTGCAATCCACTAACAGAAGCTCCATAAAGTACTAAAAATAGGTATGGATAAGAAAAACATTAACTCAAAAGAAAAGGTTTACCTTCCTCTCAAAAAGTAGAGGAGAACATATCCAAGAGACTCCAAATCATCCCGTCGACTTTGCTCTAGAATTAGAGACAGGGACACATAAAATTTGGTATGATATTTCGATGATGAAATAGAGGTAAACAAGCAGCAGCAAAGAATCCAATGCTCACCAATGCCCAGATGAGTGTTGCAACTTGCATATCGTGCAGTGCCAGTTAGGTTTTTGTTCTCCCTGCAAGAGATGAAGAAAAGTAACAGCATGAATTTAAGCACTGAAGTAATTTGAAGAATTTAGTGATTTCATAAGTTAGAAGTTCAAAATGACATAATATCCACCAAAGAAAAACTAAAGAGGGTAAACCTATAGAATTAGGAAGTCACAGAAGAAGTTTCTTCCATGAACTTACCAAGAAACAACTTAGAACTAAATAGAACATACGAAACATTGTTTTACCAAAAGAAAATAACATATGACAACCGCCAATCCTTGAGTCCAAACGAGTGACAGATGAATGTGATGCAGATTTATTAAAGAATGATACATAGAATCGAGAATAAAAGCGATGGCAGCTAGAGGGAAAAGTCAGTAAGAGTAACAAGTCAATCCTATATGATATGAGCACATAATGCATGAAAACTAAGAAATTGACTACAGTTCCATCCTATGTGATATGGTCACATAATGCATCAAAACTAAAACATTGACCACAATTGAGTGAAATGGTTCCACAACTGTGGAGATCTTCCACAATTCAGCATTTGCAAGACTCTAAGTGGCATCTGAAGTTGGATGGAGGGACGGGAAAAATCAAAAGATCTTTGTAAACTAGCATTACAATAATAGTCAATTCTAATAAGAAAATACATAAAATTGTATGGTGCTTGGGATTCTTTTACTAAAATAACTGTCACACACTATGATCTTAAATGTTGACGTTTTATCAAAGAAAAGTCGGGAAGGAAGAGACTTTCTGTGAACACATTCTTATGGCACATTTTCTTTCTTGGTGTATGAAAGAGTAGTAACCAATGTCCGCACTTGTGGAGGGGTGACAACCAATTTTCCTATAACGGTTGGGTTACATCAAGGATCTGCTTTAAGCCCTTTCCTATTTGCTATAGTGATGGATGAGCTTACGAGATCAATTCAAGAAAATGTGTCATGGTGTATGTTGTTTGCTGATGATATTGTTTTGATTGATGAGTCTAGAGTTGGGGTTAATGCTAAGTTAGAATTATGGAGAGACATTGGAAGCAAGAGGTTTCAAGTTGAGTAAGAGTAAAACAAAATACATGGAATGTCAGTTTAGTAAGCAACGAAGTAGTGATGGGAGTGTAGTGAAGCTTGGTGAGCAAGAAATATCGGTGGATGATTGTTTCAAATATTTGGGATCTATCATTCAAAAGTATGGAGAAATTGATGGAGATGTAAATCATAGGATAAAGGTTGGGTAGATGAAATGGAAAAGTGCAACTGGAGTGTTGTGCGATCGTAGAATGTCATTGCGGTTGAAGGGAAAGTTTTATAGGACGACTATTAGGCCCGCTTTACTATATGGTACGGAATGTTGGGCTGCCAAGAGATGTCATATTCAAAAAATGAGTGTAGCTGAGATGCGTATGCTGAGATGGATGTGTGGAAATACAATAAAAGATAAGATTCAGAACGAGAAGATACGTAAGAAGGTAGGCGTTGCACCCATTGAAAATAAGATGAGAGAGAATCGTTTACGGTGGTTTGGACATATTCGGCGAAGGCCTAATGATGCTCCAGTTAGAAGGATGGAGAAATGAGAAAATATATTAGTTAAAAGAGGTCGGGGTAGGCCTAGGAAGACATGGATGGAGGTGATAAGAAAGGATATGAATGCTTTGAACCTCACCGAAGACATGGCATTGGATAGAAATGATTGGAGGAGAAGGATTCATGTGGAAGACCCAGAATGATTTTCTTTTTTGGTTCATATCGCCGACCCCAATTGTTTTGGGATGAAGGCGTAGTTGCTGTTGATGGTGTATAATCATTATCTCCTTCATTGGATCAATTTTATGAGGACAATTTCTCTGCAGTTTTTCTCATATAGAATTCAAAAAAAACCCACATAATAGTTGATTTTCCCTTGAATGCTTAAATATTAAGGAAACATGAAATAAAATGGGCTTTCATGTTTTGCTCTGCATTATTTCATACATTGCATAAAGTAAATCCCACAGTACTTGATTTTTTCTCAAATGTTTAAATTTAAAGAAAAAAAACAGACTTTCACATTTGTGCGACTGATGACTGTATAATCTGCAGAGAGCTCGCTTACCTATAAGGAATGTGGCGATTGGTTGTGGAATCTCGATATCGTTTTGCAAGACCAAAATCAATGATATAGACCTAGAATATAACACAAAATATCAAAAATGACAAGAAAAATAAAACAAGTTCCCAGGTTCTCATGTTGCCCATAAACACAGAAACAACTGAAGTATTATTACCTGGTTTGCCTTCTTACCAAGACCCATAAGGAAATTATCAGGCTTGATATCTCTATGCAAGAATCCCTTTGAGTGCATGTACTCTATTCTAGTTATCTGAAAAGCAATAAAAAGGACATCTTAGTGGGGATCGTCAGCCAGGGATAAAGAAGTAATAAAACTCATGGCTTAGTAGTTTGCCAACTCCAGTAACCTTCTAGACCACTCACACAGTTCATCTCAAGTCATACAAGCAGACGACCTAAGGAATGCAGTAATAAGTGTCAATTTAGCATTATTGGTAGGAGAAGGACAGGTTAAAGAAGAAGTGTGCTAACAAGCAGGTAGCAGATGAATACAAATTATTCCTGTCACACACTCAATAAAAACCAAAAATGGCTCCTAAAAAGAATAAAAAATGGGGAAAAGAACCAGGCTGCCAGGAAAAAGGGGAAATTGTTGGATGTAAATAGTTCCCAAACAAAAAATTTAGCAGTATTGAAATCCTTTAATCAGCATGCTATATTTACCATTTGATCTGCCAACATTAAGACAGTCTTCAAAGAAAATTTTCTTCCACAGTAGACGAACAGATCCTCTAAACTCGGTCCCAGCAAATCAAGGACAAGCGCATTGTCCTCCCCATCAACCCCACACCATCTGGTGTTAGCGATACCACCTGCAACAAGGATACAACAAAATGGGCTTCTGAAATTCATGACAGAGGAAAAGAGAAGGGCCTAAGACATGCTTCTGCATACATACTTCCGCCCTGGAGAAGCTTATAGAGCTTGGCTTCATAAAACAATTGCGGATGCTTTGTCTTGCTATTTTCCTGAAACCCAGGAGATACAGGCAGAGCATAATCTTAGAAACACAATCATTAGATAGCTACACAACTTTATCTACTACAACATCGATAAACTTTGATCTGACCTTTTCACGTGGAACATATCAGATAACGTTTAGATAGGAGATCATCATGCAATATTTTGCAGAAAACCAATGTACACAAAGAACTAATCGGCTCCAGTTTTGCAATTTTAGAGAAAACCCAAGTAATTATTATTATATCCAGGAAATATTCCACACTGGATCTGCTAAAACCAGGGTGAAAAGATGTCTACCCACTGTCTCAAAGGTCACCGATTTGCACAATTCTAACACACAAAATTATGACAATATGCAAATAAATTTCAGTCATAATTAGCAAATCAGATACGACCACATGAAAGAGCCATCCCTCACAGAGGGATGACCAACATGGGATGCATGAGAACATGGTTACGAGTATACGACTGTAAAAACCAGATGCTATTATACAATTTCTTTTTGGGATGTAAAAATTTTCAAAAAAGAAATCAAGTTGATAACAGAGAAGGAAATTTTCACGGCACGAACCCTCTACTCAAAGAAAAATTCAATCTTTTGAAATCTTTCAACAATTCAACAAGAGGAAATCCATGAATGTTCCAAATTCATCAAAACTGAGCAAAAAATATCAAGCCAAACACCAACTTTATTTCATACATAGTATCATGATCAACATAAAACCAACAAGTTCTCATATTTACCCTCAATTCCCAACCACAGAGCACCACCACGATGAAATCAACCAAAAACCCCATCAAATTCACACCCAAAACAAACCTTAAAACAAGAACCAAGCTCAAAAAACTCACAAGCTTCACCGCGACGACCTCGTTTGTTTCAGTATGCACCGCTGAAACAAATTAAAGAGGGGGGGAAAAGAAAGAAGAAGAAGGTCAGAGAAGCACGAAACCATCTATCCAAAACTAGAGAAACGAACGTCACCAAGGTATATCTCTCCAAAGGATCCGCTCCCGATCTTCCGACCTAGCTTGAATTTCTCCCCTACGATCCTTTCCATCGATCAGACGCCGAATATCATCAAATTCAAAGCCAAAATTAGGTCTTTCCTTCCCTCTTCAACCAGAGAGAGAGAGAGAGAGAGAGAGAGAGTTAGGGCCAGAAGGAAGAAGGGAATTCTCTGTAGAGAAGAAGAAGAAAGGGGAAAGGGATGTTGAAGAATTTGGAGCCGCACACAGATCTGGACGAGAACGGGAAGAACATTTCTCTGGTCCTTTTATAGTCCTCACCATGGGGGTGTTTTCGGAATTATGTAGACGGAGCCGAGCTCGGCATGTTAAGCTCGGCTATTCCACGTAAAATGGTGCTCAGGCTCGGCTCGGTGCGGACCGAGCTCTGCTCGTTCAGGGGTTCAGGCACTGCAGGGAGAGTGCATCTCAAGGCTCGGCTCGTGCCCATCCCAAATCGGGATCGATCTTTTGTCGCGCATCCTGGAACTCCAAACCATCGTCTTTTGACCTGCTCAGCTGCCTGCCGCACTCCTCCATCGTCCCTAGAATCAGCAAGAGAGAGGGAAGGAGAGAGAAGCTTTGAGTCCGGGTTGGGGGCAGTCAAGGAGGTGCGGGTGGGGAGAGAGGGTGCGGCCCGAGGTGGTGCAGGGAGGCCCAAGGCGGTGCAATGTGGCCGAAGGCCAGGCGATGGGCCCAAGGCAGTGCTAGGGGCATGATTTTTTTAAATTATATAAGAATGAGTTGAACCATATCGAGCCTACCAAGCCTTATCGAGCTCGATCAGCTGATCAAGCTCGGCTCAATAACTTATTCGAGCCTTAACATTGTGTACAAGCTCGGCTCATTTAGAGTCTGAGTCGAGCCTGAGCTGTCTGGGTTCATTGTGCATCTTAGATCCAGTAGTTGAGGTCCTTGTCCTAAGAATGTTAAGGGCTTGTTTCATGGCAGGTGGGATGTCCCCGCCGGGTGGGATACTGCTACCATCAAACAAAGGATGTAACGGATGTACGCAACCCTAGGTCTCAAGAACAGTTATTCACCATTCTACCTTTCTTTCATGAAAAGAATAAAGATGGAGAAAAAAAATAGGTGTAGTTACTCCCAACACTTTGTCATTTGCCCCTCTCTTGTTGCCTCACCCCTCAACCTCATAACTCTCACTCTCTGTCGCCTCTCTCACCCTAACCTTGGAGCTCCTCTATGACAGTTCTTTCGGCGAGCGAGCAACACCTTTCCATGAACTTGTCTCTGGTGACATTCCCTCTAGCGAGTCTTTATCCAACGGTCCTCTCTCTTTGACGAGTCTGTCTCCAGCAACCCTCTACACGTATCTCTTTATTGTTGTTCAAACAAATCTTTTTAGTAGGTTTTTGCATTTTTAACCTTATTTTTGTATTCTATTTAGTGAATGCATGTTAAATTGGGTTTATTTAGGATTAGGATTTGTTCAATCCAATTTTTTTGGGGGGTTACCTATTATAATAGTTGTTTTTGCAACTTTTTTAGTGAATGCATGTTAAACCGATTTATTCAATGTTAGGGTTTGTTCAATCTAAATTTTTTAGAAGTTTTGTATGTTAATCATTGTTGAAGCATGCTAAACATTTTTTTTTAAATATACTTAGATATTAAGGATTTTGTATCTCAAACACATGATATATATATATATATATATATTAGTGAAAGAGTATTAAATCTGTTTATTGTCACACTGGACTCCTCTGAAGGAATCAAAGAGGTTGTGTGTTAATGTTTTTATTTTGTATGTTGGGCTTGGACCTGATTTTCTTAGCCTGCTTATGTTTATTTCAAGCCATTATGAACTCTGCAAATGTTTGTGTTATAATTTTTGTTATTATAGTTGGTAGCATTGTTGCCTTTTCAGAATGGATGGCCTGGATATGCACTCATGGCAAACCCAAGTTAAATCAATTGGCCTGGAGTAGACTCATTTAAAAAAAAATACATTTTTTCAAAATTGAAAATAATTGAAGTTGGACTCTAAACCTACCGAGCCATGCTCAATCTAGCTCATGTACAAAATAAACACATTAATTCAAAGTTGTACCAACAATTGAAACTCTAAACTTTGTTTTTTTCTAGACATAGAAAGCTCAAGGTGACGTATACTAACTTATCCTGTCAGACAAGAAGGAAGGCCCACCATTACTAATTGAAACTCTAAACTTATTACTTGCAAGCTAAGCACCTCGACCATCTACACTGAGTGGTATCAAGTATATAAGTATATGTAAAGTATGCTTTATTTTAATTTACTCGCATATACTAACCTAGTCAAGTTGAACATCTGGTTATTTGTATTCAGCTTGCTAAGTCCATTTTACGAGTTCAAACAAGCTCTTTACAGGCTGAGCCATGACCAGCTTCATCATCTCATTTAATCATTAGAGATGGTGGTGGATCGGCGGGGGACAAGGTCTTCACCTCTGCCCTGTCTCAAAATCCTGCCCTTCATCTCTGCCTCCATCCTTGCACGGGTCTTGATTTTAACCTCCATCCCTGCTTCAAACGGGGCAAGGTGAGGCGGGGCTTCATTTCCCCCTCGATCCACTGCCATCCCTAAAGAAAGATTGGAGATGGGGCGGGGTGGGGCAAGAGGAGGATTGGAGACAGGGACAGGGCATGAAAAAACATAAGTCCATCCCCGCACAGGTTTTGATTTTAACCTTCATCTCTGCTTCCACATTTCATGTCCTTGGTTCTAGGTCCAAATGGGATGGGGCGGGGCGAGAAAAAGTGTAAGTTCATCCCTGCCTCCATCCCTGCACGGGTTTTGATTTTAATCTCTATCCTTGTTTCATGTCCTCCATCCCTATCCAAACGGTGCAGGGCAGGGTGGGGCCCGTTTTCCTGTGATCCTCTGATTGGATGACATGCACCAAAATCTGTCACAAATTTGGAATACCTCAGGTTTTGGTAAATTTAGATTTACCAAAACCTAGATTAAAAAAATGTTTTGATGACAAAATCTATAAAAAAAAAATTGGCGTTTTCGTGGCTGTTTTCCAACCACACCATGGCTTGAAAATGATGGCTGGAAAATGATTCAGAGGGCATTAACTTGGTCAGAAATTTACAGCTCGCTGTTTTCTGACTCATTTAGTTGTCTAGAAAACACACATTATTAAAACATGGTTACAAAAATCAGGTTTTGGTGTCATCCAAATGGATGCCAGAACCTGATTTGAAACTATTGACCCAATTTCCACACAAAAAAAAAAACTATATCCATTGGGGCTTTCGATGTCATCAAAATGACTTTAGAAGGGTTTAACTTGATTTGGATCCAATTCAGATCCACATAATTTATATATGACCTAGATCCTAACCTGACAGACTCAAACTTTGTTGAAAGTTTGATATGGTAATTGACTTGGTCTCTAAGACATGATTAACAGAGTTATGGGTTGGGTCCAGATCATTCATGTCAGTCAGTAGAGAAGAACATCTAATTAATGGAAGAAATGGTCATGGTTCTACATTGGGGTCACTTTGATTGAAACGCATGAGAATTATTGCTGTTGATGGGGGAAGAGAATAGTCTAATAAAATATTTTCAAAATCGGTTTCTGAACTGAATTATTTTTCAAAAAGAATAAGAGAATCACCCCCATTCAAGCTTGAATCAAATTGGGTTGAATTGATCGATATATTTTTTAATTCAAAAACTCAAAAAAAACAACAAAATTAACAATTACACTAAAAAAGACTCAACTCGAATCGTGGTTGACTTCACTGATTTTTTGAGTGACCTTGAAGTAAATTATTTGGGGATGATTTGATTTGATTCGATTTAATTAGAGAAATTTTCATTTAAGAGACAATCTTTTGACCCTAATTCGAAAATTGGGCACCACTGTTCTGAAATTCCAGATATATGCCATCTTTTTTCTTGAAAACAGACAATTGAGGAACTCAGGTCATGATCTATCATCTTGAAATATCATCTTGAAAAATGTGATTCCATTTTGGTTTCGTATATTAAAAAATGCTCTTTCATCCTCATAAAAGGAAAAGGTAAACAATTTGTGTTATTGACGATGAAGGCTATTGTTGTAATTTGACATGATTTATCATATGTTAAAGGACAATAATAAAATGTAGGCCCTTCTTTGGCAGCTTTCAAGAAAACAGTTGCTCATTCATGTCTAGCATAGCAACAGGATCCTAAACAGAAATTTTCCATTCAATTATGAAAACATTGATCTGACATGATTTGACATCACCTAGAAGGCAATCATCCACTCTAACTACTGACCAGGGAAGCGATTACACTCCTCAAAGAGTGGATAATTTGAGACCAGATTAAATGAAAGCAAAAAATCTCAAATCGGATGGCTGTGATTGGGGTGATAGATTCTTTCACCAAGCATAGCAGATAGGAGCCATATCAACAAAATCCTCTTTGTTCCAATAGGGGAACACATTTACTAAAATGATGAGTTTGCTTTCAGCTTGTGGTATCACCACCAACTCTTTTTCAAAAACTAACAGAAGGGAACTGACACATGTTATAGCAAGTATTGACCTTGATGGAGATACATGAAGTAGTATGGGATCTATCTCACATTAAGGCACTCTGAGGATAGGGATGGCAGTGGACCGGGGTGGGGGAATGGCGGCGGGGAAGGTCTCCACCCTCGCCCCGTCTCAAAATCCTGCCCTCCATTCTCGCCTCCATCCCCACACAGGTTTTGATTTTAACCTTCATCCCTGCCTTCATTTTCATTTCATGTCCTCCATCCCCAATTCAAATGGGGGTGAGGCGGGGTGGGGCCCCGTTTCCCCTCTGTGAACTGTCATCCCACAAGAAGGATCAGGGATGAGGTGAGGCGGGGATTGGAGATGGGGATGGGGTGAGGCGGGAAAAAGCTTAAGTTCATCCCTACCTCCTTCCCCCACATGGGTTTTTATTTTAACCTCCACCCCTGCCTCCATCCCCATTTCATGTCCTACATCCTTGGTCCAAATGGGGCGAGATGGGGCAGGGTGCCATTTTCCCCCGATCCACTGCCATCCCTACTCGATACCCCATGGATGATGGGGTGCCAGAGGTACTGAAACTGAAAAGGTGACTTTAACTAAGGTTACAGAGGGAACAATTGGGAGTTGATATCTGGGAAATTGACACCAATCCGGGCTCAAGTGATGCAAAGGAGGGAGGTTCTATAAGGAAGTTCCATGTTGCACCCTCAAGAAATTTCCAGTGTTGAGGCGTTCCAAATAACAAACATCAAATTCAATGGAAAAAACTATTTTGAGTGGTCTTGGTCAGTAGAGCTTGCCATTCTGGTTAGGGGTAAATGGGAATACATTACCGCTGAGGTGAGGAAGCCAAAAAGAGAAGAGTTCCGAGTATAACACTTGGAGAAAGGAGAATGCTCTTGTCACCTCATGTTTGCTCTTGTCAATGAGCCCTAACATCTCTATAACCTTTTTTGTAGCTTCAGACTACTAAAGAAGTATGGGAGGCAGTTGCAAAATCCTATTCCAAGAGAGAGAATGTGGTGAAAGAATATGATATATTAGATAAAATCAAGAAGTGTCAGCAAGAAAGTAGAAGAATCAATGACTACTATGCTCAGTTGAGGGGACTATAAGATGGGTGATATCATTCTGATCAAATTGATTGTGCAACTCTATACACCTCATTTTTTTACCAAGACATTATATATATCAAAGATCTCATATTTTTTATTTATTAAAAAATAAAATTAACTTTAAATTCATTTTTTATCTTGGAAATAGTTTCTTGACAAAAAAAGAGAATTAAATTAAAAGATCCTAGCTTTCCAACAAACTAAAAATCAAGTCAATACAATATCAAAATCCAAAGTTATAGCCAAAACAAATTCAATCCTTCTAACGATAAATCATGTGTTGTTAACATTTCATATTAATTGTCATTAACACTTGGTATTTTTTCTTGATATGTTTTGTCATAAGCACTTATCTCTTCTTTGATGTGTCATTAGTACTTCTTCTAACAGCACATGCATTGTTGTTAACAGTTAGCCATATCCATGATGTATTGTTAGCATTTTTTTAATGACAAGATGTATTGTTGTCAGCAATTTTTATCGTCAACCGCCTTTTGAATTAAAAAATGTATGCCATCTGCAGAGAAATCATCTAAATCCTTTCCCTATCCTCCTAAAAATCGAAAATAAGATCTACCCTAATCCCAAACCACCTAAATCTTATCTAGCCTTTAGGCTAAATGGACCTTTGGCCAATAGTTAAAGCCCTTTCAAATTCTAGCCACTAGGGTCCTACCATGTCAACCTTGGCGGATCTTGGATTTGCAAGAATTGTACCTAGATCCACCAGAAAAACCTATAAATAGGGGTCCACCCCACAATCCAATATATAAAATTTGAAATTTAGCCATACCTATGCTTTGTCGATTTTTTTGCACAACTAAACTTAGCTTACCTAGCCTAGCGTAGGACCTAAATCCCGTATCTCACTCACCTTCGGAGCTTGCGCCTAGCCAAAGTGCTGACCGAGTTCTGCCATGCTCGTCACGATGTAGGAAAGAGATACCTAATCTCGATGTAAGATTTGATTTGCTTCTTGTTTTATTTTATTTATTTAATAACTATGATATTCCCTAACCTACGTATGCTTCTATCTTTTTTCTCAACCTTGGTGGCATATGCCATCAAGCTCACTTTTCTTTTTAGGACCTACGTATGATGTACGTGAACCCATAAGCTGAAGCTCATGTTGAAGATTTTGATCTCTTGATGTGGCTGATCCATGCTTAACAGATGAGAAAAGGTGCATGACTTGAAGAGTGGACCCCACAACTCTCAAATTCAAATATAATTTTGATCCAAACTAAAATTTTCTTTTGAAAAACCTTTTCTTGTTCTTTTCAAAATTTAGGGATTAACAAAATGACGAACAAGTGGGATCACTTGCGTAGACTCTGAAATCAACATATGCAAGATTTTCAGTGTTGCGAGATTGGTATTTTATTTCATTTATTTTTTTGATATTGGATCAACCTCGAATCCAAAATCCAAATTTATGTTTTTTGTCATGTTTGACTCTACCCTGTTAGAGATTTGTATCTTCCTGTTTGTAGATTGTATCTACAAATTTTAGGGTTTGACAGAAAATAGACATTAGGTCATGTCGTTCTCATTTTTTGGCATAAGTTCGAATTACACATCTATAGTCTCCAAAACTGCACAAGATTGAGAAAATAGTTACTTTTTTGTCTATTTTCTACATAACAGTTTATGTTTCTTAGGCCGTATCTCATTGCTCCTATGTTAAAAATTGGTATTTTTATATTTGTTGAAAAGTAGAGACATAGACTTAAAAGTTCTTTGCTTTGAGTATGAACCTAAAACCACTCTAGGGTCTTCGTTTCTGAGTCGCAAAAACCGAAATAGAAATTTGCTCTGCAAATAGTAATAGCGAGATAATCTATCTTCCAAAAGTAAATACAACAATAATTATCATCGCCTTTAAGAGAGAACCGATGATAAATATCGTCAACGTTATTAAATTTACCCGATGATATTCACCGAATTTAATTACTATAACTAATGATATTTATCATCGGCTATTTGAACATATATGATTTTTTAATATCTCTACGACGATAATTATCGTTGGCTTTAAATAATATAGGTGATGATATTTATCATCGGTTTTAACTAGTATAGCTGACAATAATTATTGTCACCTTTAATTACTATTATCAACCATATTCTAGAGGGACCATTTTATACCGACTATATCAAATCATTGAATGTATTTTTATAAAAATTATGATATTTATATATTATCAAAAATAGTAATATAAACTATCATAAAAAGCCAATGCCTGCAACGATGATATTTATTGTTGTTTATGTTATTGGCTACCATAAATCAGATATTGCTGATAATAAATATCCTCAGAAATGACATGTGTTTCTTATAGTGATTATTGTCTCTACCCATATCGTAGGTGTTTATAGGCTTATTCTTATAGACAACATGCCAATCAAGTTCTATTGGATCTTTAACGTAGAAAATTTGGCTCACTTGAGATGTCAACACATAGGGTTCTTTGTTCTGAGATGAAAGTAAATGTGAGAAGTTCACCAGTGTAAACCCATGCTCATCAGTTTTTCTATCATTGTTTGATAGCACATCCACCCAATCACACTTGAATAGCACAAAGTGTAGCCCTTGAGGATACAGTGTCTCATTTATGTTTGTTAAACATCTATAAAATGGTATAACCTCAGCAAGTGAATGTTTGTCCTTAGCACTTGCAAAACTCAAAATATCTGACATAACCATCACACAGCTACTTTGAGTTTTAGTTGATTTATTCTTGTCATAAGCTCAAAAACTATATCCAATGATGGTGTATCCAGTAAACCATTTCGCAAGATGAAATAGACTTGAGGCGAGAGACTCAAGAACATCTTTCAATTGATAGTTGGCCTCCTTAATTAGTCTAATCTCAGATTTTGAACTCTTTTTTGTAGATTGCTTGCTTCTCCCTTGCACTTTTTTTTGTTGTACATCATGTTCAGAACCCTTTGATGTTGTCTGCATAAAAAGAGAATCTCATGGTTACAGTTAATTGAAATTGAAAATCCCAATTAATGATCTTATTAAACTAATTTCTTACCCTACGAACTTAGTGACATCGTTGTGGTTGAACAACATGTAGTTATGTGTTTGATTTACCTTTGTATTAGTGAGGTTGAAGAGTACGATACCCCCAATTGCAGTTTCTTCAACGTGTCTAAATGATCTATTCAACCGGCCGAGTTTGAACATTTCCTAAGTACCTCGAGCAAAATGTAAGGCATTCATATGCGAGGTACCCTTCTGCAATGGCATCTTTAGGGTGGACTCGATTACACACATGAGTTTTGAGTATGTGCATGTTCTTAAAGATAAAATAATTTGGTTAATTCATTTACACCTTTCTAGAATAAAATTCAATAAATCCCTTGGCTTATACCTTTCCATTGGATACATCTAACGATAATGGACAGGTCCACCAAGCATTGCCTTCGAACGCAAGTGTACGAGCAAGTACACCATAGCATAAAAAAATGTAGGTAGACAAAATTGCTCTAAATTGCACAAATTTACTGGAATGCTCTCATGTAAACATTGAAGATCCCCAACCCACAAAACTTTAGAGTATAAATTGCAGAAAAATGAGCTAAGTTCAATCAAGATGGAAGCCACCATTTTAGGCAGTGTCTTCTAAACAATAAGAGGTGGGAATTGTTGCATAATAACATGTAAATCATGACCTTTTAGCCTAGATATTATTTGATCTTTGACATTCACATACCTTGCAATGTTAAAGGAGTAACCTTCAAGAACTTTAATCCTCTCTAGTATTTTGAGAAATATTTTTGTCTCAAGTCTAGACATGGTGTAACAAGCTAGAGGAAACATTCTTTTGTTATTGTGTGTATGTTGTTGTGGCCAAAGCTCGAATCTTATGTTCATCTCCTTCAAGTCAAGATGAACATTCAAACCATCTTTTGATTTAAACTTAAGGTCCAACAAAGTTCCAAGCACATTATCATATATATTTTATTAATATGCATAACCTCTTAGATTGTGTTTGAGTTTATTCTCAAACTAATATTGTAGTTGGTAGAGTATACTTAATTTCTTGCAGTTACTATGAAATGTTGGCATATCCTCCTCATTTGTTGCTTTGTTATCTTTATTCCTCTTTCGCTTCTCTGTAGTCTTAGTAGAATTCTTACCAAGTGTATGTGAAATATGTCTTCGCATTTTAACAACCTCTTTTCTTGTTAATGGTGTGAGAGCTTCTCTATGTTTAATAGTATCATCAAACCACCTTTTGTTACTACAAAATTGATGTTCTTCATGTAAGAATTTGCAGTTTTTAATATAGCAAATCTTACTACTATGTTACAAATACATGTTACAAGTACCATCTTGGCATACATGACAAGTCTTATAACCTTTAGTGCTATAACTCGATATTATACTATATCTTAAAAAGTCATGTATTGTCCATAACAATGCTGCACACAATCTAAATATGTTCCTCTTTAAAGAATCATATATATTTCAACCTTTTTTTACATAACTCATTCAGCTCATCAAGCAAAGGTGATCTCTTATAAACATCAATGCCATTTCTAGGACTTGAAGCACTAGGTATAAGCAATGTGATAATCATGTTTGACTATTTAATTGCCACACATGAAGGCATATTTAAAGGGATAAGAATAATCGGCCACGTACTGTGTCGAAGACACATGTTGCAAAAAGGATTAAAATCGTCAATTGCTAGAGAAAGTCTAAGATTTTGACTGTCCTTCATAAATTTTGGGTACATTGCGCTCCTCATAATGCCACCTCATTTTGGTTATAGTTTTTCTGCATATGTATAAATGTTGGAGTTTTGGTTTCAAAGGGAACCATCGCAGAACCTTTTCTGGAATTCTTTTTTTATCACTAGCTTTTAGATTCTTCCATCATGATATTCCACAAACATTACACTTGTCTTTCAACTTTGACTCCTTGTAGTACAACATATGGTCTCTCAGACATACATGATTTTTTTTTTAGTCCAATCTCAAGCCTAAAATAATCATCCTACACTGAGAGAACTTCTTTGGCAAACTCAACTTTTTTGACAAAACTTCTCTTATCAATTCAAGTAACATCTCAAATGACTTGTTGCTTCACCCTCCAAGGATTTTGATATGCCAAAGTTTGACAAAAAATGACAATGTCATATGAGTTTTATAATCAGAAAATAAAGCTTTGCCCAATTCATGCATATATTTATAAAAATCAGAAGTGTTAGCATTGGGTAGCTCACTTCCTTCTGGAATCTCTTGATCAACTTCTTTAACTGAGGCCTACTTTTCAAATGTAGCATGAAGCAGACCAACCATATCATGATCTTGAATGTCCTCTGCATCATCCTCCAATTGGTATCTTCAGTTCCTAGCATGTGCTCATGTCTAGATGTTGGCACTATACTCTCTCTATGCTCAGACCATACAATATAACTTTTTATCATTCTGTATATTATCATATGCTCTTTAACCAATTATCAACTTTGATACCTTGAATTAAAATATTTTATACATGGACACTTCAACATCCTATCAATGGTCATGCCATGAGCTAAGCTATAATTAATGAATGTATCCATTCCTTCGTCATACCTTTTAGACGTTCTATCCTTCCTAACCTGACTCTTATCTATCATTAGAGACTTTTTGCAAAATCCTATAATACCAAACAAGTAAATTATATCAAAGGTTGAACATAAAAATGTTAAACATGAGCAATATAAATTGCTGAGAGGCATGTGAAGACATCAAGCTATTGGAGGTTCCACTATGTAGGGAATTCTTAGAACTGTTAGAAGTGAGAGTGGGTATGGCTGAATGGCGCCTAGTTCCAACCAAAAGCACATCTACATGCTCGTAGATACTTATATACATTTATGTATATATATGTATAAGTAGGTATGTGCATTCATGTGGCAGTGAGTGAATTTTGCGCTTATACATGATGCTAATAGAGTCTTGCAAAGAATTTTTTAGGATATACCATTAAACAATTTAAATAATTGAGATAAGCATGTCTACCAAACACCAACTCACAAATGTTGGGTGTAATTTAAATGATCTCAATGATAAGCATGATAATGTTTGCAAAAGAAAATTTAGAATGTCGACAAAACACCAACGTGCAATGAATGAGTTGAGCATCTCAATGACCACATCATCTAAGGATGCTTAATAGCCATAAAACATTTAACTGAATTCATTTCACCAAGACACGTAAGCAGAGCGCAGTCAATTTTTCAACTTATAGATAGCGACCAATAAAAGAAGAAATGTGCAATGACTGGTAAAAATCCTTAGAGAAAAACAAACTTGAAAGTTTGATAGTAGAGATACCAATAATAAGCAGCCTGCGCCATAAACCGTAAAAGGTCATACAAATGGTATGAAGAGAGAGAGAGAGAGAGAGAGACTTAGGCATCCAACCATCTTAGTTGATCACCCTTTCTAAACAAATAATCATATCATTGAAAGGATATATTAAACATAGCAAACCTGCAGCTCTTTCTACAGGAGACCTACACATCTAATAGGCCATAGTTAGGGTAAACTAACACATACAAATGGAGTAACATAATATGTACAAATTATAATGAAACTGCAACTTCGTATATAATAGACCTCACAAATCTAAATTTGGAATAAGGAAACAAATCAAGATGTGACATGCATCTGAACACTTATATATATAATTTGAAATTTGAAAATCTATTTCACATATAGAATATACAATATAGTTCTATGGAAGACAAACTGCACAACAAAAATACATTATACTGCTTCAAATGAAAAGAGAGGGCCATCATGCAAAACATTCTAGAAGATCTCATAATAAAATCACCTTTTACATATTAATTGCAACAATTGGAGTTTTCTATATAGAATCCACAATGATGCTTTATCAAATGCAATTGCTTTTCTCTTCATAAGTAAAAAGAAAATATCTTGTTTCACATTCATGCAAACTCCAACCCTAAAGGTAACTTCAATAAGCTAAGGAAAAACTATTCAGTTAAAAAGAACAAGTAATTCATTTAGAAATACAAAAAAAGGTAGAAGCCCATCAATAAAAGACAAATGACATTGCCTCCACTTGATAAGATCAAAAAAAGCAACCAACATACATTAAGAAGACAAACACAAAAGAAATTCAATATAATAGCAAACGTATATCAATTTCTTCAAACCCCCCTCCAATAAAAAAAAAGAAAAAACAAGAAGGAAAACAAATAGAAGAAAAATACCAAAGTAGGATCTTTTGCAATTAAAAAACAAAAAACAATTATCACTAACAAAAAAAAAAATAGCATCAACAAA
This sequence comes from Nuphar pumila, assembly GCF_984573655.1. NCBI lineage: Eukaryota > Viridiplantae > Streptophyta > Magnoliopsida > Nymphaeales > Nymphaeaceae > Nuphar > Nuphar pumila. The sequence continues at coordinate 109,206,766 of NC_143256.1, forward strand.
CAATTTCTAGCATAAAGTACAAATATCAAAATAAACATAAGCAAAAGATAACAGACCCATTACATCCAAAAGTAGCTAAAATTTGAGAAAAAAACCCCTAAAACTCCTAAAATCCCTAAATTTCAAATATTTGTAGGAGATTTTATCATCACAAAATAACACAAACATATATTACATAGAGTTGAATACAGAGAGAGGCATACCTGTATCGCAGTGTCTGACGACGTCTCGACACAGGTGGAGAACGAAAGGGGGTGAGAAACGAGAGGAGAGGAGATGGTGCAAAAGAAGAGATCCTCATGATGAATGGGATAGAGGTCACAACATGGGGTAGGAAGAGCGATAAGATGAAGGAGCAGGGAGAGCAACAAGGCAGACGGTGGTGAGGAGGCGATGGTGGTAGCAAGGGTAGACAATGGCAAGGAGGCGAAGGTGGCAAGCGTAGTGGTGGCAACGATAGTCGATGGTGGTGGGTGCAGCAACAGTGGCAGGCGATCACATAGGGTTTGCGAAAGGTTGCTCTAGATTGGGTCAAGTGGGTCTATAGTTAGATCTTTAGGACCTAATGTGGGTTTAAGAGGATCCACTAAAAGTGGCTTGAAATTGACTCTTGGATCATCGTAATTGGATCAAGAAATGTGATTTTTATGCTTGCATGTTTACAAAAATTTTGAGTCATCGATTTTCAAGCCTTAAAAGATTCTTCTTATACATCGTAATCAGATGATCCAAGAGTGTTTCCATAAAACTATGCATCTAGATCACATCCATACGGTGAAATTTAAAAAAAAAAAAACTATGAAAATTTTGGTTCATACCAGTTTACATATTTGATTGGTTTACATATTTTAGTTACCCTAGATCAAGGGAATCAATAACATGTAAACTAACAAAAAATGTAAATGGGTATGAACTGAGATTTTCTTAGTTTTTTTTGCAAATCTAACCCTGCAAATGCATTTGGCATGGTCCATTTGCTTGGAATCGACTATTGGATCATTGTAATCAAATAAAAAAATGTCATTTTTTATGCTTGCATGTTTACACAAATTTTGAGCAGTTAATTTTCAAGCCTTAAAAGTTCATTCTTATACATCATATTGGAAAGATCCAAGAGTTTGTTTCTATAAAACCATGCATCTAGATTGCATCCGTACGGTGAAATTTTAGAAAAAAAAACTATAAAAATCTCGATGCATACCACTTTACATATTTTAGTTACCCTAGATCAAGAGAAACTGTAATATGTAAACTAACAAAATATATAACTAGTATGAACAAAGATTTTTATCAGCTTTTTTTGCAAATCTAACCATGCATATGCATTAGGCATGGTCCATTTGCTTGAAATAAACTATTGGATCATTGTAATCGGATCAAGAAATATGTTTTTTTATGCTTGTATGTTTACAAAAATTTTAATCCATTGATTTTTAAGCCTTATAAGATCCTTATTATATATCAGAATCAGATGATCCAAGAGTCTGTTTCTATAAAATCATGCATTTAGAAAACATTTGTATAATAAAATTTTAGAAAAACTAAAAAAACTTTGAAAATCTCGGTGCATACCAACATATTTATGATGATAATTATCATCACCAATAGATTATAAATAATCAACACACTGACAACAATAATTATCATCATTAATAGATTTTAAATAATCAACATATTGACGACGATAATTCTCATCATCAATATGCAGATAATTTATAATCTATCGACAACATATTGATGATGATAATTATCATCATCAATAGATTACAATTACTAAACATATTGATGCCGATAATTATCGTCATCAATATGTTGATCATTTGTAATCTATTGATAACATATTGATGATGATAATTATCATCATCAATTCATTAATTATAAATAGTCAGCATATTGACAACAATAATTATCGTCGTCAATATGTTGATCATTTGTAATCTATTGACAATAATGCGTTGATCATTTGTAATCTATTGACAATATATTGGCAATGATAATTATCATCGTCAATATATTGATTATTTATAATCTATTAACTATAATAATTATCATTGCTAATATATTTAAATAATTAGCATATTGATGATGATAATTATCATCATCAATAGTTTATAAATAATCAACATATTGATGATGATAATTATCATTGTCAATATGTTGATTATTTGTAATCTATTAATGATGATAAGTATCATCACTAATAGATTCAAATAATTAGCATATTGTTGATGATATTTATCGTCATCAATAGATTGCAAATAATTGACATATTGATAATGATAATTATTGTCATCAATATGTCGATTATTTGTAATCTATTAACAATGATAATTATTATCGTTAATAGATTCAAATAATTAGCATATTGATGATGATAATTATCATTGTCAATAGATTATAAATAATCAACATATTGATGACAATAATTATAGTCATCAATATGTTGATTATTTGTAATATATTAATGATGTTAAGTATTGTTGCTAATAGATTCAAATAATTAGCACATTGATGATGATAATTATCGGCGTCAATAGATTACAAATAATCAACATATTGATGACAATAATTATCATCATCAATATGTCGATTACTTGTAATCTATTAATGATGATAATTATCATTGCTAGATTCAAATAACTAGCATAATGACAATGATAATTATCGTCAATAATAGATTACAAATAATCGGTAAATTAAGGATGATAATTATCATCATCAATATGCTAATTATTTATAATCTATTGATGTCGTAATTATCATCGCCAATAGATTCAAATAATTGACATAATGATGATGATAATTATCATCGTCAATAGATTATAAATAATCAATATATTTTTATGACAATTATCATCGTCAAGAGATTACAAATAATCAACATATTGACGATGATAATTATCATCATAAATATGCTGATTATTTTTAATCTATTAACAATGATAATTATGGTAAAAAATAAGAATATATGTGACTATAATTATCTTTGCCTGTACTACAAAAAATATAAAAGATAATAGGCAATTATTAATTATCATTGTATTTAAAAAGCAACAATAATATCATTGACAATATCTAGTCCTAACCATCTTTTGCATGTTTCTATTCATATTACCGATGGGATAGGAGCGACTATATTATATTGTTGGCTAGAGTTATTTTTACTACGACATTGTTTAGCATTGGGATTAATTTATTATTTACGATGCTAATTTATCATTGCCATTTTTTGATCGATAATGACATATTTTCTTATAGCGAATACATTATTGGACAGACACCTGTTTGGAAATAAGGGTCATGGCAGAGCTACAAAATTGTTAACTGATGAATTTAATTTTGTAAGGATTGATGTGGCTGAAACAATCGTAGATGTGTAATTTGTTCTTCCCTACATATGCATAAAAAAAATACTTTTTGGAAATAAGTTGTTGAGATTTTGTAGTTTTGTGTTGATTCTTGTTGTTTATTAGTACATGTAGTGGCGCTCCCTTATGACACCAAAGACAAAAGATTCATTTATCCAACTCCCTGCTTGTTTTGATTCTTTGCAGTTGTGCATCATTTGTTCAAGTTACAACATAGTGTTTAACTGTTCACTTCTTCCCATGAATCAAGTTTGTTTACACCATTACTGGGTCATTTTGCATCTCATTCTCTACATGGTTATTTGTCACCAAATGACTACATGGACCTAAAGTTAAACAGTGCACCAACAAATAACCTGCAATTTAAACAACCATAGATATGGAAAGCAAGTAAGCCAGAAATGTTTTTGAGTTCAGGGTGCTAGGGGTGGTGTTTGGATGTCCAAGCTTGTGATGGTAGACAGTTCCTTGGAGAACAAAAGTTCAAGGTTTTCTTTTTATCTTTTTCTTTTGTTTCCTTTTTTTTTTATAACTTTAATATACAAGCTGTGATTATGCTTACTGACTTTGGCCTGTAATCGTGCCCCACTTGCATCATAACCCTGTGCCTTTTTTTTCTGCAATTCTTTCTTTCTTTCTTTTTCTTTCAACTACCAATTTTTTTATAAGGATTATTCAACCTGGAACATAGAATTTCGAGATTGATGGTTGTATGCATGTCCTTTGTTGTTTCTCATCTATATTATTGTTGCTTATGCGGTCATCATCATCCAGAGTTGACATCTTTTGGGATATTGCTAGTCGATCAGTGTATAATACTTCAGTTCATAGACCTTTTTTTGCATCTTTTGCATAAACAAGGGCTATTCATGATTTCATATTGTTTATTATTGTTCATTAATTAACTCCTGGTTGATATCTGCATGAAATGACATGCTAAAGGCCTATTAGGCCTGAGAGAAAGCAGGCTTAGCTGGGTACTGATGGAGGTCTTATTAATTCTAGTTTCACCCAGTTCCAATCAATCAGGTCCAGGCTGCAAATGATCGGTATTACAATCAAGAGTTTTAGATGACGGACATTTCATATGATTTTCTATTTGAAAGCGTTGTCTAAATTTCTCAATATGCTAAGGTTATGATTTTAGTTGAGAAAAGAACACTTCCTTGTGAGTTTCTAGCAGCCTAGAGATGATGAACATCTTGAACACAATTTTACTAAAGCTGCTTTAAGGTTGTTATCTTCTGTGATCATTTCCTCTCAAGACTTTTATATTGTTTTGATAGTCGTTTCTTGATTGGAGTTATTCAACTGCATGGAAAGAATGGTTGTAGTCCTTAACAATCACCTAATTGCTTACTCTCAAGTGTCTGTGCCTGTATTTTTTTGTAGATATGCTTCTTACTGTTTCTACATGAAGTTCTTGATTGTTTGCTTTATTTTGAAAGCATGTTTCCTGCAACTTGTTGGATAACTGAAAACCTTTTGGAAATTCAGAGAGAAACTCATGTTAATTCACTTGTCACATCACTTATTTTGTTCTTCTGTCCAATTGCTGACACCAATTATCTTGTTGCGGTTTGCCACACTAACCAAGATGGAAAGTAGCTCTCTTGGATGACTAGCCAAGTCCAACTATTGTTTTTGAAACTTCACTCAGATGAAGGAGTGAATATGTTTAGAGTTGATATAATGTGTCTGACATCAATTTTACTTGATGCAGGTGCTGAGGTAGATTTCCTATGTATAACAGACTCTGGAGTTTGAATCCAGGCCTTGATTAATTTACTGGAAAGAGGTTGTTAATCATATTGGGCCTAAGCAAGGCCTAGACCATAAGCGTTAGATTTGTCTGGTTTGCCAATACTGGCCCTTCACTAGGATTATGTTTCCTCCATGATCTGAGTGCAATGCCAGTCTCATGTTATATTGAGCAAATTTTACTAGTGGCTTTCCACTTCTTATGGAATTGCCTTTATGTGTACATGTCATGACTGAGAACTATAAGGCAAGATGAACTTGTTTGATAGTTTCCATTTTAATAATTTGAATGTTTCCTCATGATAGATAAGTGGGAGTTATGTGTTGAGTTGTTTGTAGTGGATTTTAGCAGCATTTATTAAATCAAATCTTGCTTGAGTCAAATGTCTGGGCACATCCATGTACTGCTGTATATCTACGAAATTAACAAGTGTATTAGTTAATATGATTTTTTTATGATTTGAATGGCTAGTTTCTGCAACTAAGTAGCAAGCATGGGCAGCCTAGTTGTGGCTCTTTTTTCTTCTGTATGTCTCCATGCCTTTACATTTTGCAATATGAAAAATGAATGCATCTGTGTGTATGTGTATGTAAACCTTCTAACATGCCTTTACGTTTTGCAATTTGAAAATTGAATGCATTTTTGTTTTTGTCTCCTTCTTAATACTTCTTTCTTTTGATTATTCTCTTGCGTAGATATGGCATCTGAAAAAAAAACAAGGGGAGAAGCTTCATTGCAATGGCTAGCAAAGCTAAAAGATGGGGAGAAACTTCCCATTACATGTGAACATGGTGTACTGGTTGATAAGAATAAGGAAAATCTAAGTGCTAGGGCATGTCATTTTGCAAGGGACTGCTCAAAATTTCCAGTAGTATCTTAAATTTTAAAGATATGCCCAGTTTTAGATGTCTACAACGAGTTAACGATAATATCTATATATTAAATGAGATTCATGCATAGTAATATTGGATGATGATGCTAATTTATTATCAAATTGGTTCTTGTAGGTACATTTTGAGTTGTCAAAGTACGAGGTAATTGAGAAATGGTTGCATGATACGATAAACAATGCATGGAGGCGGCATAAGCACAAGGCAAAGAAAGAAGGATTAATTCCATTTTAGACTACGACTAACGTTATGCCCATCGACCGCCATATATTGTGAATAGTCAGTGGTGAGTACTAGTTCAACAATGGGAGACTGTGAGTGCTAAGGTTAAATTCTAAACTATAGTCATTGATTGAATTTATATTTTTTTAACAAGTGGAGGTTTATCTTACATGGAAACAATGCTCAAACAAGGCAAATTGAGCAAAACTAGTTAGTTAGCTACAATCACATGAGCATTCATTATAATGTAAGTTTTTACCCAATGCATATAAAATTCATTGACTATATATACATATAACTAAACTTGACTTTATTATTTGAAAGTATTGTGCAATTTTGGATTGACTGCGACTTTGGTTTATTTATTTGTGGGTGAAGAGAAAGAACAATGACAAATCACCTCCTAGGTCAAAAACATGGAAAGAATGTCATATCAGGAAGACGAGAGGAGATATGCATAGCCAGACATATGAAATCATTGTAAGAAAATTTTTATTAAGCATGTTTGATAATAAAATTTGCGTAAATTAACTTTAATTAAATTTGTATAAATGTAAGTTAGGATAGATGAATGACATGCTCAGTTGTCACAGGAAGGGCTAGAAGATGTTACTAGTCGAAATGATGTGTTGTCTCAAGTCTTGGGTCAAGACACGCGAGACCGTGTGCGGGGTTTGGGGATGGACATCTCCTTTGAGCACATTCTAGTCTCTTTATCATCTAGGTCATCATAAGATTATAGTTTCTTGAGGCCGGAAAATCAGGAACTGGTTAGTAGGGTAAATGCACTGTAGGGAGAGTTGTCCGAGCTCAACGAGATCATAACTCAAATCCAGAGGTCTTAGGTATATATTGAATAATATAATTATATAATCTTATTTTATTTTAAAGGATCATTAGTTCTTATGATACATTTACTTAACAATTGTTTATTTTAATTTTGTAGTGTTTGACATCATCGTCCAGACAAGATAGCTCTGCCACTTTTAGTTTCTTAAAGGTGAACAATCTTCTGCCACTTATATCTAGTAGAACGCCTTGATTGCTATGTAATTTATGTGTTAATAATATTCAGACATTTCTCAAATAACAGCATAAGATGTTCTTTTTGCAAGCAGTGGTTATGGAGGGCATAGACATGGTAGATCGCCATCCTTTTTTTGTTATAGTTGTGCAATAGCATGAATTTTGGATAATTGTACTGTTGGTTCTATTTGAATGTTTTGTCACAAACATTGGGTTATTAGTTGTTTGCATTATGGACATACTTTGTCACATATACTGGGTTGTATAGCTATAGTCTGAGTACTTTTTTGCTATAATCCATCTTATTTGTTGTGTAGGTATGAAATTCTCATGATTAATGTTTTCCTAGATTTTATGGGATTTATGGTGGCATCTTTTGATTTACTTGGTTTAATGGACCTTTTCTAATGGTCACTCATTACACATGTTGCCTTGTTGAAGTTAATATTGATGGCCATGATTCTAGTGTCGCTTTTTTGCTTTTCTTGCTGGAAAAGTGTGATGCTTTATCCTATGTTTTCCATCATTTGTGTGTGGGACACCATGTCCCCATCCTATGTCTGCAGGTAGATTGACATAATTCAGAGATGGAGTGACTGATGCAGGTAACTTCTGTAGGTTACCATTTTTATTCCTGAAATTTATAATGCCTGCATTTCTTTTTATGTCCATGCTGGTCATTTTTATCTATAATACTATTTTCACTGTTAAACATACAGTGAAAAAATCATAGCACAGAACACACCACAAACTCATATCAAAATTCAAACAAAAAATAAGATACAATTATTTTAGAAGCACATTACCTTATCCAACCACCATCCTGAAGCTGGAATATGACATCCACCAGATCCAATATGGGGGCACTTAAATTAGGAGGAACCCACTGCATTGGACATCAAGAATTCACTGTATATTTCCAACATAGCAACAGCTATAGTTTCATGCACCAAATTAAAATTATTTGAGAAAATTAAGCAAACTCAACTATTGAGCCCCACCACCTAAAGCACAGTATAACAGCGAATAAAATTCCATTTTCATTTTACTTGATCACTTTGTAAACAAAAACTATCAAAAAGACAAATTAAATTGCAAGAAACTAAGTAAAAGATTAAAATGTAAATGCCAAAAGAAATAGAAAACTTCGAGTCATTTCCTCAATTTCTATCTAATGTTCATTTTTGGCATCTGAGTTCTTCTGAAAGACTTCTTTATATAACAAGTCTCAGTGTGCTTTTTGAGGTGGGGTGGCTGGCGCACACCCAAGGACCCTTGGTTGACATAGCATGACTCTGTTAGTCCAGCTATTCTATTTGACCCTCATTGCTTGTATGTGAAGTAAATACCTTGTCCTTAGGGGGAAATTTCTCTAAGGTAGTTAATACTTACGACTTCATATACCATGCTTGTCCATGATGTCTTATCTGGTATGTTTGGTATGCATTATTTAATTGTATGGTTTCCTAAACCTATTTCACAGCCTGTGGAACATTGTGGAGTTTCAGACTCAATGATATCCTCACTTCATGTGGATAATAATTTAAACTTAGTTATGCGCATTTCACAGAAAAATTGTGGTGTATAAAGATGGCCCATTGGGTTCATCTGCCTCTTACCTGGACCAAGATGAAAGCCGTGGGACCTTGTGACACAAATCCGGATTCTGGTTGTGATGGAATTATTGGAGTTATCTCTGAAGTCAGGACAGACTATTCCTTGAGGATTACTATTGATTCTAGCTTTAGCTGTGTCAACTAATTGTGAATTGAGATTTTAGAAACATATGATGATAATTAAAAAAACAAAGCTGAATCACAGTTATTCCCTGAGCTATTCCTCACGGATCTGGTGCTGCAATGACTTATTCATTCTGGATCCACGTGTCTCGTGCTGTGGGTATTCCTTTCTGGGCAGTTTTAACTTAAATTGTAACTCAATTCTGTGGCGTTGTTTTCTATGCAACAGAATACGGAAGAAAATTATGCCAATCCGAAGACTTGTTTATTTCATGTACTGTTTAGGGTTCATTTTCTTCGAATCTTAATTGCGTTTAATGACAATATCTGTATTAACATTTCTTTTTATTGCTTTAGTTGATGCTGCTTTGATCTTGACAGTCAGCTGCTTTGGCGTTCTACATTCTCTCAGCACTATTTGTGAGCAATTTCGTCATCATATTTGTTATTACAGTGTTTTTATCTGCACTAGATTTCTGGGTCGTTAAGAATGTCAGCAGACGAATATTGGTTGGCTTACGATGGTGGAATGAAATAAATGAGCGAGAAAGCGTGGAAATTTGAAAGCCTTGATCAAAAGGTCTGTGGTGTTAATTTTGCCTTAGTATCTCTATGATCCTATCCTCATCACATGCTGATTATTGGATATTTTATTGTCCGTATGGTACGTGGAAGTAACCTTCTATTGTTTATTCTTCTTACCTTTATTTACAGTCTTTGGTACGGATGAATAAGAAGGATTCATGGCTCTTCTGGTAGACCCTGTACCTACAGTATGTTCTTTATTATCTTTTTAAGTAGTCAAAGGCCTCAATGCATGAGTTGAAATAGATGCTTGTGATGTTGGTGCGGAATTTACCCATTGGAAAAGCATCTGCCTGTAGTATGTGTTGAATCTATTGTGCAATGTTTTGATTAGGTGTTACACTAATTTGAACATATAATATTGACAAAGATAATGACATACTTATCCACAGACAATTGGTTTGCTTCATTATCTCTGTTTTTGTCTTTCATCTATACTTGGGAACTTAATCATTATCAATTTATGAAAGGCATGATGCCAAGTTGAAGTTCTTAATGTAAGGAGATCAAGTTGCCTGTTGTTGAGTGCCACTTTTCTGTTGTTTTCTCTCCCTTGTTATCAAATTTTATAAATGACATTGGCCATATGTTTATGCTAAAGTAACTGGAATGAAGATTTATCATTGGTAGTCATCACCATCTAACAGCAAATTTGTCACAATCAAGCGTTGATTCTCCAGCAGATACCCTGTTGCAGATTTGGCATCTGATTCAGATGAAGTTGTTAGTTTCTATATGGTCCTTTACACATTGAATGCAATACAACAAATTTATTTAACTCAAGGCTGATCTGGCAAGTGCTTAAAAAAACAAAGCTGAAAAATGTTGAACAGCCAGTTGGGTCTATTGGGCCTATTAAATAGCATGACAATGGCAATAGTAGATAATATTTTCCCTATATATGTGGATAGTGTCTGTGTATTTAATTGTTTATGTTCAATGTGTGAGACCCTTCATGCCCGTACCTGACACCAGCACTTGTGTCAGCACCCAACATACATAGTTGTACATCAATTGTTGTACGATGACCAGCTGCTTTATGCATGTAGTGTTGCTCTTTTCTGGTATGGAGTTCACATGTTCTTGCTGTGTTTAGCTAATGTTTGGCATGTGACTTATTAAATGGAAAACATGTCATTGGCCCTTGAACTGTCATTATTTCATGCAGGCTGCAGAACATACTGTGTCAAGCTTGTTGCATTCATTGGACTTATCCAAATATGCCATTCTCTTTCAGGCAGAATAAGTTTCATGCCTCTAACCACTATTTACTTACTGTGGTATATCTTTTGTCACATACTAACAACTCCATCTTGCTAAGAGCTGTTTATACTTTCTAGCTTTGCTTGTCAGTATCTTTTTCCTGTTTTCATGTTAATAGTATCTGCAGGGTTAGGAATGTGTCATTGTACTTCAGTTGTCTTGTTTTTTGATTTTGACCTTTATGCCTATTCAACCAATAGTTTTCCTAGGGTACATTGAGAATTTTTGCAGATAAAGAGGTCAAAAGGACTTATCACTTCTCAAACAAATCCTTATCCGCAAAATTTTCAGATAAAGAGATGTCAAAAGGACTTACTACCTGAGGAGTGAGAGAGTTTTTCGTGTAACTTGAAGCAGCAGTTTTAAGGGGTATATAAATAACTAAAAAAAAAACCCATTAACTATGGCCATGGGCCATCAGTCACTACTGGTTGTTGGTGGCCGTACTTAATAGTCACTATTAACTATAACCTTTGGCCGTAAATAGTTTGCCATTACCGGGTTAGTATTCTCATTTTTTATGGCTATCGGTCGTAGTTAATGCTATGCTCATTTACTATGGCGACTGGCCACACTTAGTAGTCATCACTTATTAGAGTTGGGTCATAGTTAATGTTATTACGTACAGTACTATCCACTATGGATCTGCTACGGCCGTTGGTCGTAGTTAAAGCTTATTTACTATGGCTTATGTAGCGTTAGCTATGGCCAATGACTGTAGTTAATGGTATACAATTTTGTAGTATTTTTGATTTTTTTTTGCACATATGCACAACATTAAATCAGTTTTTTAGGTGCATATAAGCATACCTTTAAAATAGATTTTTATGTGCACATAAGCACACTATTAGAACCAATTTTTATGTGCATATAAGCATATCATTAAAATCAATTTTTACGTGCACAAAAAAATACTTTATAAATTAGATTTTATGTGACATAAATCTCATATTCAACATCAACATAATTTCATAGTTGCATAACACAAGTCCAATACATAACAACCATATAAATTCATATTTGCATCGAACATCATTCCAACACAATTCTAATTTTTAATTTTCATGAAACATCAATCTAACATGCATATAAATTTCAAATTCGAAAAAAAAACAAAAATTCAACATATATCTAAATTCAAATTTTCAACATGCACATAAATTTTAGATTTGGGAAAAAACTCAAACCTAACATATATCTAAATTTAGATTTACATGAAACATCAACTGAACATGCATATAAATTTTAGATATGAGAAAAACTCAAATTCAACATATATCTAAATTCAGATTTGCATGAAACATCAATCCAACATGCATATAAATTTAAGATTTGAGAAAAACACAAATCTAATATATATTTAAATTCAGATTTTCATACCCTAGCACTCTACTTACATTCAAGGTTAGAGAATTCCCTATGTTTATTGAAATTGTAGGAATAAAACTCTAAAAAAATCATGGGAATATAGAGCTCATCAAAATCATTGGGTATAAAATTCTGCCAAAATTGTTAGGTTGAAACTCCACCAAAATAGTTGGGTATAGTCTCCTCTAAAATCATTAAAAAGAAAGAGGGGTAGAGACATTGGGAAAGAGAGATAATGGGAGAGAGAGAAAGAGAGAGAGAGAGAGCAATGGGTGAAACGTTAATTGAGAGAGAGGGGCTATGAGGGTAATGCATGAACTAGGGCAAGAGAGAGGGCAATGGTGAGGGAGGCATGAATGAGATAGAGAGATGAGATGCAATGAGAGGGGGTGAGGGTTTGATATAGGGAGTGCTACCTGTGAAATGGGAATAAGAGGGAGAAGTAGGGGTGGTGGCTAGAGAGAAGAGAGGCTTTCACGCTAAGCCCTCTTCTCCTCCTAGGGTTACTCTAGTTGTGGTCCCCACATTCCACTATCTCCACTAAGTCCCTCCCACTTGGACTCTTTTTTTCAAGTGGGTTAAAACCCATATCCCATTAGGAAATCCTCCACTTGGGTCCCCACTAGGTCCAAATACCACATTAGACCCAAATAAGTTTCAAAGGGGTATTTCAAACCCAAAATAAAATTAAATATTCTTTTTAAATATAACTTAAAATTTAAATATCAAACACTAAAAAAATAAAAATTTCAACCCCTCTTGAGACATGCAAATTTTTTTATTTATTTAATAATCATAAAAAATTTATAGGTATTACAATCATAAACCTATGCCTACACCTTCCACAAATATAGTTCTTGTTCGAACACATCATATGGTCACTAGATTTCAAGATGCTACCCTTCTAAATAAAATAAAAAGTAAAGAGGAAATGTAAAAGAAGAGAAGAAAAATGAAACTTACCAAGAAAGGAGAAAGGCCGGAGGGGATACAAATACCCCCTCTCACGCCCCCTTGTTTCCTCTCTCTCTCTCTCTCTCTCACACACACACACACACACACAGTTTTAGAGGTTTAGAATCCTTTAAAGGGGCTGCTAAATCAAGAGGTATTGCTGATGGTTGAAGGAAGACAAGCAATCCAATCTAACTGAGCAACTGATTCCCCTACGCATTTTTTCGGTATTTGATTTTGACGATTCAAAATTTTGAGGTAGGTACACATATTTGAGTTTGTGTACATCATATGAGGTTGCATGTGCATGTTGTGGATGGTCCACATGTGCCTAGCAATATATATATATATATATATATATATATATATATATATATATATATATATATATATATATATATATATATATATATATATATATATATATATATATATATATATATATATATATATATATATATATACCAAAACATCACTTTGATGGGACTGATGTTATGGGTTTTTTGGTAGAATGATTTTCCCAAAAACGATTTTGGGAAAACTCGGTTCTAGAGGAAATTGATTGTCTTTTCTTGGTCAAATTTGAGTAGGCTATTTAAAATAAATGAATATATGATAAACGTATGCTTAGACTGATATGTAGGTCTAATTCAATTCCTAACTCACAATTTTTATAAAAACCTAATATTGGAAATTTAAGTAATTACTTTTAGAAAATTGATTTCGGTAAGGTTCTTAGTTTTTTTTATTATAAATCATTCATTGATCACTATTATGCCATGATTGTATGTAGTTCCAAAATGCTTAGAAGTTAAGTATTTGTACGCAATGAAGATATGAGGAATCAAACTCCATATATTGCAAAAATTCATGTTTTTTATTAAAATAAGCCTATGTGTGTATTTTATTTTTTATTTTTGTGCATGTGCTTAATGGGTAAAAATCCATATGGGATGTTGATATGTTATCAGTCATTGCTTAATATCTGGACTAATATCATGTCATGATTGGTGGTTTATTGGGCTCCAATCAGATTTTTATTGAAATGTTTTTTAGAAAAAAACTATATTTCATAACAATTATTCATGAAAAATCATATCGATGTTTTGAATGAATGTTGACTGTTATATTTGAATGTGATCTGCATGTATAATGTTAGAACCATGCTTAGTCTGATAATGATAGAATACAAAAAGAAAAAAATATATATAGAACCCTAACCTGGAAAACCGTTTTTTGGGTTTTAGAGTCTCTTTTAGTATTTTTGATTTTTTTGAGTTTTATTTTATTGCATAAGTGAATTGTTAATTCTGTACAATCTGATTTGGGATCAGACTTTGTGTATTCGAGTATGGGTATGCATGATTGAGCAAAACATGCATAAGTAGGTTCATGTACACTCGTAGCAATTAGGGTTTAAGGGAGCCCTTTCAAGAAAACTAGGTTACATGAATTTATTTATGTTTGTGCCCAAACTAATTGATGATTAACTACTATTAATTCATGTTATGTATGTCTGATAATCCCTGTGTATGTCTGATATAATATTCAACTTAAATTCTAATCGAGAAATATGTATTTGTTGTTTAGAAGCCTTCTTTTGGAAATATGATCATTTATGTGATTCAAAATTCTTTTATGAATGTAATGAGCATAAACAACATAAATTGTGTTTATTTGCATGTCTAAACTCATGTTATGACTGAGCATTTGGAAATGTATCATGAAAAATGATTTTTGTCTTAAAGAAGTAATCTTTTGGAAAGTTGGGTATTATTTGGTAAATACAAATAAAATTTGGGTGTTGAAATGATAAACCAGTTTGAAACTCTTTTTAAATAACATGTTAGATACCTTGGATTACTGTATTATCAACTGGTTGACTCTGGAATTTGATGGATGAATTCCTAAGCTCACTTGGTAAAACCTTGTGAAACTACGTGCAATTTCGAGGAATTCTAACCCAAGACCCTAAAAAATATGTTGTTTCTCCCAAATGGTAAAACCTAAAAATCTGAAATTTTGGAGAATGATTCTAGATATCTAGAGGTGTTTACTTACTCTTGTACAGATCTGGAATTGACTGCCAAAATGCTTGGATGTTTGGCCAATTAAATATAGAATTTGAGAAAATTTTAGTTTTTGGAAAAAACCAATTTTTGTGACTGTACTTATGGATATGAAAATATTGTCATGTATGCATGCTCCAAATGAGTTAATAATCAACATATGTTTATGTTATACTGTATATATTTATGAGGTATAACATGTTTATGATGTGCATATAATGTCATGAATGCATTTAATGTTATGACATGAAGTGTGTGTATGAGATGCATATAGGGTTATGAATACACATAATATTATGTGTGCAACATGGGATTTTGAATGCAAACCATGACTTATTCGATACAATCGATTATTACTATGTAATAATTGCATTGATTCATGACCTAATAAAGATTTTTTTTTTTAGAATTCTAAGCATGCCTTAAAAGGGTATGCTAAACCTAAAGACCTAGGTCAAACTTGGAGAGGGTAGGTGGTACAAACTCCCTAAACTTGTAAATTAATAAAAATGCTTTGAGTGGAAATGACTCGGTCGACTATAAATATTAGTTCTAGGTGGTATGTCCATATCTTCTGCAGAAGCTAGAATCGATCATGTTTGGCCATAGCAACTAAGAGAGCTTGTCTCAGTTTGAGACCGCTCCTATTGGGTTTGACTCAATCAGTCACTAAAAAAAAATTAAAACACAAAATAATAAACACTCGAGTGGTCGTGTTTGTTTCATGTAACACCATTTGTGTACTCGATAGAATTGGTAATAAGGAGAAAAGATGCATTAGTTGATTAGAAATCCTTTTTAATTATGTAATTGCATTCACATCATAAATGATATAGAAAGCATGCACTGTATTTGGTTAATATTCAATTGATGTTATGCCCTGATAACTTGTTACCTGAATTTAACTGTTATAAATATTTCAATTATATTTTGAATGAATGTTGTTTACATGCATACTTAATATATATATATATATATATATATATATATATATATATATATATATATATATATATATATATATGTGTGTGTGTGTGTGTGTGTGTGTGTGTGTGTTTGGATAATGTGTAACCTATTGAGACTTGTGAAGCTTGAGCCCCTACTTTTAAACAATTAAAGGTAATGAGTGAACAAGCAATAGTGGGTGCGGGATGCTGTAGGGGTATCACATGAACTAATAATTTGGATCCCGGGGACATTCATTTGATTACTTAAAGTTAAATTTAAAATTTTATATTGGATGTATGAACAACTTATAGTTTTGTGATGAACCATTTAATTTACTCTAATTTACCTTATGGTTGAATGTGATGCGTTTCAATACCTGTAACCCATCCAGAATGTTTAACGATTTTAAAATTATAATTTTCATTGTGTTTTTTAAATTATTTTAAAAAAAGTTTTGCCAATTAGGTGTCTTTTCTCTAACTTTGTTCTAAGGAGATATTAAACATTGATGCTTATGCATGCTGACTCCTTAGAGCTTAATTTGGTTAAGACAATGTCATTGACGAGACATTTCATTAAATTGTGTATTAAAATTTTTTATTATTTTTTAGGTTAAAATTTTGAGGCATTACAACAAGTGCCTTGTTGCTTAAAATCGCATGAAAGACGACTAATATATTTGCAAGAGACAAAGAGTTCTTAAAAAGATGATAGAGACAAACTTTTTGGGGCAAAAGCATCAAGATAAGGCTGGGACATTTGACACGACCTTCATGCTCTAGACATGTCTCAGAAACATAGGTTAATGAGATGGTTTATACGCTCGTCAAATGGGTATCAGATTTCTTTATCAATCTATAAGACATCCTATAGACATAATATCCATCTATCTATAGGATGATCCTAAGATAAGACCGGGTAGGTTTACCTAATGGCATGATTGAGTTCCTAAGAACTATGTTAGTTGCAAAAAATCTTGTTAGTTGCATGCGAAAAAATGAATATGACATGACATGCTAATGCTTAATAAAATGCTCTGATTTGACCCATTTTGATCAAGGTGATCACAAATCAAGTTCTTAAGATGAATTTTTTGATGTATGAAAGATCAATTTTTTGAGAAAACAATGCAGAAGATACTTGACTTTAGATTTCTTGAAATCAATATTGACAACTTTGACAAAAAATGATTATGTTGACAAAATGCATTTCTAGACGTTCCCCACTTAACAACTTAATGATCAATTGTTCAAGGTAGGAGAGTTTTGTTGATGGTCAACCATCATTCTCAAGATAAAGTAGAAACCTTATTTTACATGAGAGTCTTCCTAGCATAATGAGTAGTTGTTTAAGGCGAGAGGTCTTGCCGATGACCAATCATCAGTCTCAAGACAAAATAAACAAGATAAAATGCAGTAAGACAAAGACTTATTTTTTTAAAATATTGACTCAAAATAACACTTATGTGCATTGTTAAAAACCAAATTTACATAAATTTGATAAAGATTGCTGAAAATTTTGTCAAAACAAATCTTGTAGGATAAATTCAAAGACCTTTATGGGTCAAATGAGATGACTTGAGTGATTGACTACAATATGAATGCTATTAACGAAACAATTAAATCATGATGTTAAAGAACTTCATGACAAATGAATTATAAGACAAATATGACATTTATGACTGACAAGGGTATATGACATAATGCTCACTGCTTCATTTATGACATATGTCATGATGGGGATTATGAATTGCAATGTGAATGATGACCTAAGCCTAAAAATGATGCTTCATTTTTCTTTTTTAAAAGAAAAATAAAGTAGCCCTTGCTACAGTTTTTGAGAACAAATTTTGAAAATGAAAATTTTCATCTGTCTGGATACTTGCCATTAAAAGTGTTGCAAACATGAGAAGCATGAGTGCAAAATGAGTGTATATAACTTGCATTATTCAACAACAATTTGATTCATTGCCAATATTGATTTGACTTTACTTTTTAATTTTTTGCCTTTAATTGAAGTTATTATAACATAAACAAGATCACACTTTTTCACTAGAATTAATCTTCTATTTGACATTTAAATTTCAAAGTAACTACTTCAATAGCTACCAATCTAATCTCTCAAAGATTGAGACCTAGAAGCTTCCAAATGAGCAAGACTCCTTGAACATATAAGCTTCAATCATATAAAAGCCCAATACTTTCCATTCTAATCTAATGCTTCTCACTCCAAGGTTTGCATCAAACTTATTCATATTAAATATTTTCAAGAGGCCAACTATTTTTCAAATACTTTAGAGGAAATAATAGGACATGGGTCAATGGACTTGGAAATAAAGTGAATGGTAATGACGATGGTACTGGATGAGACGGTGATGACTTTTTTTTAAGTAAATGAACTCTCTATTTTTTTTGAACTTTAGGTCTTACGAGGCTTTAAAGGGGAAACTATTATCATTGCAAAATTTTACTTTTGCAAGTCAAACTGACATTTAAAAAGATTTTGAAAATAATTCACCTCTGTTTTAAAATGCAGGATAATTTCGAAGAATGGGACTCGCCTGTCGGTACAAAGTTCAACCGTTTCTAACACCATAACCAGGGGTAATTGAACCAAGAATCAATCTGGTGCTTTGCTTTGCTCAACTTGTCTAAATCGATGTTCTATTCCTAAATGCACACAGAATCAGGCATGTGTTATGAATTTCAGAAAATGCAGATTGAAAACATGATGTTTGCTTGGAATACTTGGAAAAAAGAATGATTGCAAAATCGTGAATCACATTGGAAAATACTTTTGAAGAATTTATTTCTGAAGAATTCCTTGAGTAAATTTTAAGAAAATCAATTTTGAGAAAAAACCAGAATGGCTTTGAGAATATCGGTTTTTCCAAATTGAATTTATAAAATAGGTCAAAAGAGATGGGTGTGTAGCCTTGTGAAGTCCTATTATGATGCAATCTAAATCTAGATGAATGAATGAGTGAATGCAATTTACAAAAATATTTTGTGAAGAATTTATAGAAAATCTTTGATAAAAGGATTTTTTGTGCCTTATAGAATTTAGATGAAATAGATTCTTTACATACCCCTGACTATGTCCATGAATATGTATTGAATATAGTTCATTTGATTCTAAAAGAGGTAAATACTTTAAAAAAATTTGAAAATATGCAATGGTTTCTGAAAAAGCCTAAGAGTGTAGGCCATTTGTGACTTAGAAAAAGATGATAAATCTGGGTTTTGTTCGTATTCTGACTATGGCCACAAATACGAAACCCATCGAGTTTATTAACTCCGTAGAAGCTAGTGCACATGTCATTCATGTAGACCATTGTGAGTTCGAATATGCATGAATCATCATTCATCATACAATAGCATTATTGAAAGGAATAAACTATATACAATGCAACCCTATTTTAAGCAGAAAAAGTAAATTCTTATTCCAAATTTACATTTAATTTACATCGCTAATTGAATTAAAAAAGAAAAAGAAAAAAAAGAAATACAGTCTTGAATATCCCTGCAAAACTAGAAAACTTTTTAGTGAAGATATGTCAGCTATTTGGGACTTATCCAGCAATATCTGGAAATTACTAGATTTATCCGAATATAAGCTTTTTCCATATTTCTCTAAAATAAACATAATAAAAGATTATATAAAATTGAATAAATAATAAAATAAATGACTTTGAAATTCATAATTTTGGTAAAAATGATAAAAATGTCCCTAAAAACAAGACTATGGCCTTGAAATCAGGGTTTTCGGAAAATATTTTTGTAAAACTTTAGATTTAGGGCTTAAATGAATTCAAATAAACACCAAATCGGGTGTGAAGCACCCTAGCATGATTATAAATATGATAAAACATTAAAAACATAAAACGTTTTTATAAAAAATTGAAATAACACAAAAATAGTGATTTTAGCCAATGTTTTACTCGAATCAGGACTCCGCGCGCACCCTGTTTTCATGAATTAATCAAATAATATCAAATAAATTCAAAAATTAACAAAAAATAGACATAGACACTTATGATAACCTTAAAATTAAACTTTAATAAAAAAATATGTTTTGACATTATTTTAATATAAAAATTAAATAAAACCCTAAAATACGTGATTTTGCCCATGGGCACGTACCTGTCATAGTGTTAGACTTGAATCGGGTATCAAACCACCATAGAAATTAATAAAAATTTACAAAGAAAAACTAGACAGATAAAAAAAGATTTCTTTTTTTATAGATTGGAAATATCATCTCTGGTTAGGGAGATATCGCTTTGGCAATATACGATTGATTCTGGCTTATATGTAGCGAATTGAAATAAATACATCCAGTTTCGGGTGCAGAAAAATATAGCAACCAATGTTCAAAAATTATAAACTTTTAGAAGATGATAGTAGACACACAGATCAAGATTCTCTTTTTTATAGATTATCGATCGGATCTTCGATTAGGGAGATACAATCTGCACAAGTTGCTCTAAGGTTTAAACAAGGCATAACTGGTTCTCTAAAACCAAATTTGATTTATATCAGAGAAAAAATAGCAAATAGATATATAAAAATCTGAAAAATTTACAAATAATATTAGATATGATAACAAATACACTTCAACTTACAGATCATCGATCGGATCTTTGACGAGGGAGATATTGCCTCAGCAAACTGTTCCCAAATCCATATAGCGATTTCACGGTTCAAAAAGTAGGATTTGATTTTAGATTTTTTTGATAAAGTTATAGAACCCAAAATAACTCTATTTTTTTATAAAAAACCACTAACATGTTCACAGTTTAACCCTAAAAAAATTATATTTTTTTGACAGAAACTTAAACATAAAATAACATGGTTTCCATGTGCCTGAGATTGAGATCCACAGATTATCAATAAAGGCATAAATAACGTAATCTAAACATGAAAAATAAAAAAAAACAATAAATAATATAATGAATTTAGATTTGATGCTTGAATAAGTAAAATAAACATTAATATGATGAAATAAAATAAAAAAATCAGGGAAAACATGGTTGGAATTTGATTTAGTCTTTGAAAGAGGGATTCGACCCATTAAACGGGCAAATCTCATCTTTTATTCGGCATAAATATAAAAAATATGGATCTAAGCTATTCTAATGGATCAAGAACATATAATACATCATCGTACAACATTAGATCATGTTCTTGAATTTTTTTATAGTTTTTGAACTAAAAGCATGCTTGAATCCAACAAATAAAGGGCGATAATTGCGAGATCAATGAAATAAAGCAATAAAAATGATTAAAATAACAAAATAAATTAAATAAAACCTTACCTTGAGGGATGCAACAATGGAGGAAGGCTACTGGAGGAGAGGATCACAAATTTTTGAGAGAGAGAGAGAGGGTAAGAAAAGCATGGGTTGACCCTCCCTAGAGTCCCCTATTTATAGTTTTTCAAAACCTCCTTAATAGGGGACTCTAGGGATCACAAATTGATATGCTTATATGCACATAAAAATTGGTCCTAATAGTGTGCTTATGTGCACATAAAAATCACAAAGTTGCACCTATGATTTCTAGAACATTACTTTCTTACCTTCGCTAGTAGCAAATATTTTTCCATATATATATATATATATACATATATATATATATATATTATAATATGTGTATGTGAAAACATGCAAAATACACTTTCACATGCCAAAGGCATGACGAGTAGACCATTATGTTTAGTCAATGACTGGCATTTCACACGTCTATATATCTATACCCTTTGCTTATACTTTTTAAGAAGCACTTTCTTTGTGGGTTATATGTTTCTTAGGAAAGATGGTTTTTATACAAGACACATATTACTTTGTGTTATAGATGAGTTTATTGTGAAAACTGAACATGTTAGGAGCACAAAATTAAGGTGAGCTAATCACTTGCAAAGCTATTTATTGTGGATCCCAATTTTTGAAAGCAAAAAGAGGATTTTTCATAAGAATTTTTTCCAACAAGTGTTTCTAACTTATATTTTTCTAAGCTAAAATAAATAAGCAAACACCAAATCTACTTAGGGTATCTACCTATGAAAGCAGGAAATAAACATCCAAAAACATTAAATTTTTTAAAGAAAAAAAAATCACAGGAAACTAAACCCCTAATTGGATCAGATATTGGATCCAAAAGAAATCTTTATCCAAAGATTTCTCTAGGTCCACACACAACACTAAGAAATCAAGAACATGAAAAGAACTATGGGTAATAGAATCACATGATTTTGGTTCCCAAAAACCCAAATCCGGTCCAAAAGCTAGAGTTTCACTAGAATTTCTTGAAATCAAATATCTATATGGGACTTTGACATTGATTTTGGACCTAGAAAACAGTAGATTCTAGAAAAACAACAAAAACAATAGAAAAACTAGACTAAAAGATCTTTACAATGACACCTTATTAGTTAGAAAGTGACAAGCAGATGCTGAGATAAAACCTTGACAATGTTATTAAAACAAGAGAAAAACAGGCATTGGAGTGCCTATTCTAACTGTTCTAAGATATTTTTTGTTCACCTATGCCAAAAATCTAGAAAAAATACTAGAGAAATATTGAGAAGTCATTTTTCTAATACCATGAAGATCACCCTAATCTGATGAGTGTTTAAAGAGAAATGTCTTTCAAAAGATAGATTCTCTAGCAGTTATTGTTTGTAGGGCATATTTCTGTCACAATTTTGACTCTAGAAAGGTTTTTGGTTCGAACCCAAAACTGAGAACTTCTAGGTCTTTCTCTCAGATTTTCAATGAATATAAAAGCAATGATATTTTATGTCGAAGAGTTGAGATATGACCTTATAAATAGGAATTGTTATGTAGAAAATAGACAGAAAAGTGATTGTTTTCTATGTTTATGTGCATTTTCAAAAACCAAAGATGCAGAATATGAACATGTGATAAAAATGATAATGGTAGATACAAACATCTATTTTTTAATGAGTCCTAAAACACAAAAATATAACCTACGAACAGGGAGATATGACTCTACTAATAGGACAAGGTCCAAGAGGACAAAAAAGAGATTTTTGGATCTAGGGTAGATCCAATATCTAAAAAACAAATAAAATAAAATACTCACTTCGTAGCGCTGCAATCCTAAAAATGTTGATTCTGAAGTCTAGATAAATGGTCCAACCATGATCGCCATTTTGTCGATCCTAAATTTTGAAAGCTAAAAGAGGTTTTTTTAAAAGAATTTTTTAAAGGAAGTGAATAAAAAACTAGATCCGAATTTGAGAGTTGTGTTGTCCATTCTGCAAGTTCTGCACCTTTTCTCTTCCATTGAGAAAGGATCAGTTGTAGTGTGAGCTCAAGATTTTCAATTACAGGTTTCAGCTTGCGAGTGCATGTACTTCTTTCGCAAATCATTAGAAAAGGCAAGTTTGATGGCATGTGCCACCAAAAATAGAAAAAAAGATAAAAATAAATACAGTCAGCAAAGGTTAAGAAGTTCTATACTTATAAAATAAATAAAATAGACAAATTAATTAAATATAAAAAATAAATTGAATCTCACTGTGGGCTTGAGTAGCCCTTTTCTACATTGATGATGAGCACAATGAAACTTGGGTAGTGCTTCGGCTAGGCGTAGTCTGCAGGCTAGGTGAGATAGGAGATCTAAATCGTAGGATAGGCTCAATAGGCTAGGTGGGAAACATTTAGTTATATAGAAATTTGGGCAGAGTGTAGGTGCAGCCAAGACTCAAACTGTAGATGCTGGAATAGAAGAGACTGGACCCTTATTTATAGTTTTTTGGTAGGTTTGGATCATAATTTTATGGATCTAAGATCTAAAGATATAGATTCAGATCCATTCAAAGATGAAATGGAGAGATCCTATTATCTTAAGTTCAAATAGGCCCTTTTGATTTGCCAAGCGTCTTTTAGATTTATTTTAAGGGTTAGATAGGTTGTAGGTGGTTTGAGATTAGGCTTGATTTGATTTTCAGCTTTTAGGAGGATAGGGATAGAGTTTTAGGCAGTTTTCTCCAAATGATGTGCACTTTTGAATTATTGAAAGTGCTAATGACACATAGTGCTAACAATAAATTGTACTGATGACAAATATGAAGTGTCATTGTTAGATAAAGTGTTGACGACAAATGAGAAAAAATGATAATGAAAAATCCAAAATGCCCATGTGTTGTCAACACTTTATTAAAATTGCTAACGACATATGTCGTCAAGTTAACTTGTTTTGACCCTAACATTCTATATAAATGTCACTTTGAGATAAATTTTTATGTATTGGAAAGATAACATCCTTTGCTAAACTTCGTATTTTAAGTGCAAAACCAAATTATATCATTTTAGTAGTAAAAAATATGCTCAAAGTATGCTCTACTTGAAAAATAAGATTTTTACTGAACAAGTCACCTTGTTTTAGTCGTAACTTTGTACTAAGATGTTGACTTGTTGGAAAACTAAGATCATATAGTTTAATTTCTATTTTGGTCAAAAACTACGAAGATGACATTTTTGAGGCAAACAATGAGATTGAAATTAGCATTACTTTGAAATTAGATGAGAATACTGGAATTTGATATGTGACTCCTACCAAGAAATGACTTGGTCAAAATTGAGGTGTCTACACTTATAGGTCACATCTTAAAGTGAAAATATTTTTGCTTGAAGGATGCCCTCTAAGGAAATATTTGAAAGCGAGAAAGTGGTAGAAAAAATGCAAGAAAGAAAAAATGACAAAATTTTCAACCATTCTATACGAGAAAATTTTTGAGACAAAAGTTTTTTTTAGAAGTATGAGTTTTTATAAGAAAAATTCTTTCTCGTGAAAGTGAGTGGAAAAAATTTTCCTATCAAAAATTCTTTTTTATTAGGGCAACCATTAATTCACAACACATCTCATCCCATGGGCTGCCACAAGATGGGTTTTCTTCATCTTCATATTTTTTCCACCCACCACCATTTTTGGCTCTCTCTCTCTCTCTAACCCCCCCCCCCCCCCTCCTTCTCTCTCATTTTTCTCACATTTTCATTTTATTTTTCTCATGCGACACAAACAAGTAAAATATTTTTATTTTGAAAAATTATTATATCAAACTTCTCATAGGCAAAATTTTCTTTTCCTGTAAGAAATTTTCTTGCTTTCAAACATGATCTAAATGCATATGAAATATTTGTGCAGACAAACTATTAGGTCACAACACTTTTTTGGCTAGGCTAAAGAGAGGACCCCACTACTGACCTTACATTTGCTTACTTTTAATTAGTAAAACCCTTGAGATGCCCCCCTATGCACTAGGGAGTACACCCAACTTCGACCTTATGGCAAGAGAAGCCTCCCATGATTTTTTTATCCGTAATCACCCCTTGTTAAAATATAGTTAAAATATAGGAATCAACTCTTGGAACGTCTTCAAGCTCCAAAAAATCTGATGTCAAAATATAGGAATCAACTTTTTGTTCATCTTTTTTCAACATAAAAATGTATCTTTTTGTGTGAGATAGATAAATCTTCTACCTCCAAAAAATCTGATTTGCCCATCAGAAAAGGAAGATCCACAGTTTCTACCAAACTAAACATATGGATCACATTTGAAGAGTCATGTGGGCAAGAGATTTAAAAAACAAAATATAGAGCTTTTCATTCATAGGTTTGGAACCAAAAAGTGTAGCCTCTCTCTCTCTCTCTCTCTAGAGAGAGAGAGAGAGAGAGAGAGAGAGAGAGAGAGAGAGAGAGAGAGAGAAGGGGGGACCATCCAATAAAGGAAGCTTCAAAATCAACAATCGATGATGATCAATGGTGTTTTTTTGTAACGATCGAGTTTTTCATTGTTCAGACTTTACATATTTAATTTTTACAGTTCATGTTTTAGATTATGAATTTTAGATATTTAGATGCATTTTTTAAAGCGCTAAAAATCAATGACCCACAATACTTTGTATTGTAAAGTTTTATATGCATTGCGAGCCATCATACTTTCACCACATGAAAAACATGCCTAAATATGGTAAATGCTTTGTGTAAAGCATATTTCTTAATAAATAAATTATGAAGAGCAAAGTTCCAATCGATGAAACATTCAATATTGGAGAAGGGGAGTCATCCCATCATCATTGGTCCATTATATATATATATATATATATATATATATAAATATATATATATAAAGAGAGAGTCATTAGAATATGAGAACTGAAAATATGAGAACTGCCATGTAATCTGCAACTTTCATGGATTTTTAGTTTTTTTCTCTTGAAACTAACTATGCAGATGTGATCTACATGCCTGATTTTATATGAACCAACTCTTGAATCATCCAATTATGATGCATAAATAAGATTCTTTAAGGCTTTAAAATCAATCGCTCATAATCTTCAAAAATATTCAAGCATAAAAAAGTGTATTCTTTCATAAAAAATACATGATCAGATAGTCGATTCCTATCAAACACTCAATGTCGAACACGTCTACATGGTTTGATTTGCAAAAAAAAAAAACATTAAAAATGCCCAATTCACATAGTAGTAACTATATATATATATATATAAAGAAAGAGAGAAAAGGGTCGGCGCTTCACACTTTTTGTGCCTATTGCATGCCTACCGAGCTTGGATAGTGGTTTTCAAGTAGTTTTCTAAAAATTGGCAGTTGTGCTGTGCATAATCGATTTACTAGGAAATCACACTTGGTTCATGTTTTTTGAGAAAAAAAAATTGAATTTTTAAGCAATATTTAATAAATTTTTTAAATAGTACACCATTAATTTTTTAATCTTATAAAAACCTAACTTTGTGCTGGAATTGGACGATCCAAAAGTCGATTCTCATAAAATCAAGCATGTAGATCATATCTGTATGGTCAGATTTTAGAAAAAATAGAAACAATCTTTCCAAAGCTTGGTAGGCATGTGGTAGGCCCAAAAGAGCATCAGGCACCTCTCTCTCTCTCTCTCTATATATATATATATATATATATATATATATATATAGAGAGAGAGAGAGAGAGAGAGAGAGATGTATATGTGTGTGTGCAAAGGGGATCCGTCCAAGGTAAGTAAGATACAACTGTCCAAATGACTTTTGTATATTAATTGTAGAAGTAAATATTCTTTTTTTGCAAATTTGTCTATACTGATGTGATCTCCATTGTTGAAAACCTAGAAACCAACCCTTTGTTCAAAATTTTTTGATGCATAAATAAGATTTGATAATGTGCTAAAAAATAAAAACCATATTTATTTATAAAAAATTTGAACAAGGGTTGGTTTCTAGGTTTTCCAACCATGGAGATCATATCTATGTGGTCATATTAGCATAATAACACTTCTATAATTGATATATTAAGGTGGTTTATTCTGTTTATACTTCTATATATATATATATATACAACTGTCTCTCTCTCTCTCTCTATATATATATATATATCCAGTTTAAACATTCTAGTCAATATATGTTAACCTAACACCAACTTTATAAAAAGTCTAAAATACATTTAAAATAATGGTATTTTTTAAAATGCATAATTATTTTTTGAATTTAAAAAGATAACTTTGATAGATTCATAAAGTTACCTTTTTGAAAAACGTGTTAGACTTTTCTATTCTCTTCAAGTTTAAAAAACCTATAATGCCCAAAAAGTAACCATTAAGTTTTAAAAATATCATTATTTTAAAGTATTTTAGTTATTTTAATAAAGTTGAATTCATCTAATGTTAAGCACAACTAATTTAATATTAAATTAACGTGAACCATGATTTTCATGGAATTTTTGTTCTTTGATCTTAAATCTAAGAGAACGGATGACATCTATATGCTTGGTTTTATAAGGATCAACTCTTGGATAATCTGATTATCATGCATAAAAAAGATTTTTTAAAGCTTTAAAAACAACTCATAATCTTCATAAATATTCAAAAATTATAGTTTTTGATAAAAAATATATGATCCAACATTTTATTCCTAGTAAATTCACCATGCCAAACACATACATTGTTGGATTTGCAAAAGTGTTGGAAATGCTTAGTTTACATAGTTCTTTATATATATATATATATATATATATATATATATATATATATATATATATATATATATATATTTCATCATGGTACACTGAGGTAGAAACACCTTTTTTTTTTTTGCATGAAGCTAAGCTCGGATTGTGATCAACATATTTTGCTCAGTAGGAATCGGCTCTTGGACTCCAATTATGACATGTAATAGACTTTGATAAGACTTAAATAGATAAATCGCTAGCAAGATGAAATGTTTTTTTTAATCATAAACTCATACTTTTTCATGAAAAACCACGATTCAAGATCCAATCCCTGACATTTGGAATATGCTAAATACATCTATAACTTCTGATTGTTTCCATGAGATGATGTTTCCTTAATTGTTTTCACTCATGGTTCTATTTCTATTCTAACAAGATCATGCGGTTATTTTAGCCTTCCTGCTTGTGCTGTCATATTACTATTTTTTTATTCTTTTTGTTTGTGTTGTATGGGCGTGCACTTTCCCATTCAAAGGAAACCCTCTGCAATAACTAAAATGTAAACAGATAGTTTCTTTACAGCTAATGCCTGACTATGGGAATTAACCAAAACTAAGGCTATGTTTGGGAGACTTGAATCAGAGATTGTGTTGTTGTTTTCGCCATGCTCCCATACTCTCTCTGTTTGAGAGCAGTGTCGTTGCCGAGGCAATGCATTTGGGACTGTGGCAGACCCAACACCACATTTCACCAGATGATGTTTTTGGCAATTCCATCTCTCAACATCACACACATTGGCAAAAAGATATTTTAACAACACAATGAAACCATGTTACCGTGTTTCCATCCCTTGCAAGGCTCCCAAAAATAGCCTAAGAAAGGGGGAGGGGGGGTTAGATTAAGGCCACAAAAACACCCGGTTACACTTGGACCCCGTTGACCCGAATCCAATCTCCTCCACAAACTCACAACCCCTCCCCCATCCCCCCACCCCCACTCTTTGGGCCCCACCAGCCTCTCCAACAAACGCGCTCTCTACAGGGATCACATCCTAACCATCCCCAAAAGCCAATTCCCAAAATATCCATCACCCCAACCGCACATGCAGCAACCCTTTGGTGTCCATCCCAGTAATTTATCTAAAATCCGTGCCCGATTCAATACTCCATCAATATAAAAAGCCCAAATTAACATTCAGCGTTTCGAGTCCAAGCCGAGAGAAACATCGGCTTGGCTCCGCTCCGCTTGGCTCAAGAATGGCTTCTTCAATTTTTCTCCCCATCCACCTCCTCCTCCTGTCCCTCTTCTTCCACTCGGGGTTCTCTCAATTGTTCTTCGGGTTCGGGTTCGGGTCCGAGAATCAAAACCCACAACCGGACCCCTTCACAGAGTATCTCGGAACGTGGGAGCTTGTCGTTGCCAACTCCGGCGTCTCGGCGATGCACCTCCAGCTCATGCCGGGCACGAGCAAGGCAGTCATCTTTGACAGCACGGTCTCCGGGCCCTCCCAGATCCAGCTCCCGGACGGGAAGTGCCGATTCGATCCATACAACAAGGAGACCCACACGGACTGTTGGGCCCACTCAGTGGAGTACAACTACGACACCGGGGAGATCCGGCCCCTCATGGTGCTGACAAACACGTGGTGTTCATCGGGCTCACTGTCTCCCGATGGACGGCTCATACAGACCGGAGGATTCAATGACGGCGGCCGTGTCGTCCGCCATTACGATGGGTGCGACACGTGTGATTGGCAGGAATACCCCCTCACCCTCACCGGCCAGAGGTGGTACGCCTCCAACCAAATCCTGCCGGACGGCCAGATCGTCATCGTCGGAGGTCGCCGGAAATTCGACTATGAGTTCATTCCAGAGGCCGGAAAACGGAACATCAATTCGTTTAAGCTGCCGTTCCTACGGGACACGACGGACACGTGGGAGAACAATCTCTACCCGTTTGTCTTCCTATCGACGGACGGGAATCTATTCATCTTTGCCAACAACAAATCGATCTTGCTGGATTACAAAACAAATCAGGTCGTCAAGACTTTTCCGGTTCTGCCGGGTGGGTCTCGGAACTATCCTGGATCTGGATCCGCCGTCTTGCTCCCCTTGAAGCTCAGCAGTGGCCAGAATCCGGTCCCGGCAGAGGTGCTCATCTGCGGTGGCGCATTGTCCGAAGCGTCGGACTTCGCGTGGAAGGGCGTCTTCCAACCAGCGCTGCGTACCTGCGGCCGGATCACAATCACGGATCCGAACCCGGCCTGGCAGATCGAGGACATGCCATCGGAGCGGGTCATGGGTGACATGCTCATCCTGCCCAATACAGATGTGCTGCTGATCAATGGAGCAAAGAGCGGGTCTTCAGGTTGGGGCTTCGCCCGGGATCCAAATCTAGCACCGGTCTTATACTGGCCTGATAACTCGATAGGGACCCGGTTCAAGGTCCTAAACCCCACGACGATCCCACGGATGTACCATTCGACGTGCGCGGTGCTGCCGGACGGACGGGTCCTCGTCGCCGGCAGCAACACAAATAGCAATTACAATTTTAGTGCCCTATATCCAACGGAGCTTCGGATCGAGAAGTTCTCGCCCCTGTATTTGAATCCATATCTATCGATCCGCAGACCCAGTATCATGCAGGATACTGCTCCAAGCACGATCCGGTATGGTGAAGAGTTCACCTTGCGCGTGTCGCTCGCAGAGCTGTTCGATGGATCGTCGGGTTTTCAGGTGACCATGTATGCCCCGCCATTCACGACCCATAGCTTCTCACAGAACCAGCGGATGCTGGTGCTCCAGATCCGGGAAGTCATGGAGCAGCTGCTGCCCCCATCATACGTGATAACCGCCGTGGCACCTCCTGACAGTGTCGTGGCCCCACTGGGTTACTACCTGCTGTTTGTGGTGCATTCAGGCTTGCCGAGTCCAGGGATCTGGGTCCAGATCCAATAATATATATGCAAGTTTGTATTTTTTTTCTTCTTTTTTTTTTGCTTTTTATTTGTTTCATTGTTGTTGCTATTATAGATTGTTATTATTGTTACTTTTCCCTTTTTAAACTGATTCTTTCTTTGTTTTTTTCTGTCCACATTTTTCACATTTGTCATTTGCATAAATACAAAATTATTGTGTTGGATAACCCCTCTTTCTCTCTCTCCCTCCGTGTGACGACGACTATCTGAATGAGAAAGTGCGGGCCGAGTTGACCCAAACGGATCTCATAGATGGATTCAACATAGCTCAACTGAGCAGGTAGATGGTGGTATCCCATGTGGTAAGCGGGGTCCTGTGTCAAGCTTTAGGCTCAGGATCGAATCCCTCTGCCATATGGGGCAGCTGTTCTTCTGGTAGGGGTCCGCCCTAACCCCAGCTTGCTTTTCAAAAAAAAGAAAAGCTTTAGACAGTATATATATATATATATATATATATGAGAGAGAGAGAGAGACACCCTATTTTCACCAAATCATTAATTCAGCAAGTGTAACAGGCATTCATGTTTAATTAAGTGCAGTTTCAAGCAGCCATGGTGATTTTCTGAGCTTCATCCAAGGCTTTCTTCCCTATTTTTATTTCCAAGGTTTTTTTGCTTCTCTTAATAGATTCACTCTAGACTCATAACTAAAGTCCAAAACACCTACACCGAATGAAGGAAAAGGAACTTGTCATGAGAAAGTATGAACCTATATAAGTTCATTTCCTTGCAAAAAAAAAAAGAACCTATATAAACTCATCATCAGTCCATCGGTCATGTCCCATACGTATTGTTCAATTCTCTATTCATGAATAGTTTGTAATCTATATGATTCAAAAAAATTGCAACTTGAGATGAAATAAACAGAAAGAGATAAAGAAGATAGATTTATGCCATATAGCCTGCACAGTTTGATGTTCATGCGGACAATGGTGTAAAGGGATCTTTCTTCATTTAAGGACTAGTTAATGGAGAACAATTTGAAGGACTCCATTGATCTCGTTTTGAATCAACACTCCAAGAACAAATTCCGCAGAGAAATGTTTGAGGATTTCTTTGTGAACTAGTTTTGTGCCTTCTAGTGAAGATACAATTTGGAGCAAACTTTGATCATATTTACAGCTTTAGATCTAGATCGATGCCATACACTTCTTCTGAAACAGCACACTCATTGCTCGAGCTCCTCGAAGCCTTTTCATCCTTCCTCCGTTCCTTCTGCATCAACACAGACTATCTCATTTCTTCCATTGAGAGAGAGAGAGAGAGAGAGAGAGAGAGAGAGAGAGAGAGAGAGAGAGAGAGAGAGAGAGAGAGAGAGAGAGAGGCTGAACGACCTCCAAAGGTAGTAGTAAGTGTGTTCCAATCATGTCCAATGATAGGGAGGATCTGGATTGCAAAAGGTTGCTGTTGTAGGCACCCACCCTGCAACTTGTGAAAATGGGCTATAAAGTTTTAGAAGTTTTCTGAGGTATAAGAATGACCAAGATTCCTTTCATTGTTCAACAAAATTAAGATTGATAAAAGAATGAGTTGCAGATGGAATTACCGTGTTGCTGCTTCAGAATATGATTCATAATACCTTCCTGTTACCTCATAATCTCCCATCCCTGTCTGAAAATACAATTTTATATAGAATATCAAAACACTAAACTATAATAATGTACATAAAAACTCGATAATATCAGTGATGATGAAGTAAAATACAGCAAAATTAGCAGTTCTGAAACCAAAAACTGAATCAAAGAAACAAACTCTAATCCATGACTTTTTTATTGATAATTCTGCATACCATGTTCCTAGGAAAGTAACCATGGGCTGATGATGAAACAAAAGTTAGATCCCTATGTACTGGTTGTTCCTGCAATATGTGGTAGATCCTTTGAGTTTAACATAGGAAAAGCAACCTATATATATATAAATCCATTTCAAGAAATAGGAAGAAAAAAACGAAAAATAGACAATAACCTACTTTATGATATATATGGAAGGAAGCATGAAATGATGGCAACTGATATAACCCCATTCTCATCTTGTCTAATTGTGCAACACCTAACCCTCTTTGAGGTTGTTTGGGTTTGTCTGAGCTGCTCTTCTTCCCCTTCCTGTTATTGCAGTCTCCTGAACCCCTAGTGCCCATTCCCCTTTTTCCCTTGTGGTCAGGATTTCTAAGATCAAGAGAGAAGGGAGATGAAATCTAAGAATTAGGCAGAAGAAGCCACCCCTCTCGTGTAAAAATCATATTTTTTGCTCGATCTAAACCATTAGATGTGTTTATCATTGCTTATTTACTAAGAAACAAGCTTTCTTTCATATTGATTTGATGTAAAAATATAAATATTTTGTCATCAAATTTTATTATAATGTCAACCATTGATTTTTTTTACCTCTTTAAAATACATATCTAAGCATAAAAAATCTCAATCAAATACATGTTCTCTATTGAGTAAACAATGATAAACACATCTAATGGTTTAGATCAAGCAAAAAATACTTGAAAGTACAATTTTTGGAAGGTCGTAAGGGGACCTAATGAAAAAAGGGATAGGACCATCAACTTATCGTGTGTGTGTGTGTGTGTATATATATATATATATATATATATATATATATATATATATAGAGAGAGAGAGAGAGAGAGAGAGAGTCACTAGAATATCATAACTAGAAATATGAGCATTTTCAATGATTTTTTTGCAAATCCAACCATGTAAATGTGTTCATAATGGTAAATTTTCTAGGAATCAACTGTTGGATATTTTTGATGAAAATGTGATTTTTGAATGCTTGAATATTTATGAAGGTTATGAGCCACTGGCTTAAAAGCCTTAAAACAATCTCATTTATGTATTATCGGATGATTCAAGAGCTGGTCCTTATAAAACCAAGCATTTAAAACACATCCATATGGTTAGATTCAAGAGAAAAGAATAAAAAATCTATGAAAATCACAGTTGATACGGTAGTTCTCATATATATATATATATATATATATATATATATATATATATATATATATTCACGCAAACATGCTAAATAGGTTTTTCAAGCTATTTTCATCCTGCGTTTAAATTCTGACCATACAAATATAATCGACGTACTTGATTTTATAGGATCAGCTCTTGGAGCATTTAATTCCGACACATGAGTAGGTTTCGTAAGTTTTAGAAAATCAACAGTCCAAAATCTTTGTAAATTTTTTATACTCCAAATATCATTTTTTATTGAAAATACATGATTCAGGTGTCTATTTCTAGTAAACCGATCATGCTGAATACATCTATGCGGTGGGATGTAGGTGGTCTTAATTTTCCTATTTGTCAACATTTTTTTCAATCTAACCTTACATGTGATCTACATGGTCTGTTTTAGTAAGAATCAGCCTTTGAATCATCCCTTTATGACGTGTGAACTGGGTTTTATATGGCTTCAAAAATCATTGCCCCTAAACTTTTAATAAATGTCAAGGCTTATGAAATCATTTTTTATCAAAAGAACAAGGATATTCACGAGATCCTAGCAAATGGCTCATATTGAACACATCTTTGAGGTTGGATTTGCAAAATATGAACTTAGAATGCCAAATATGCACCCTCCTAATGTAAAGTGAAACCAATATTTCTCTCTCTCTCTCTCTCTCTCTCTCTCTCTCTCTCTCTATATATATATATATATATATATATATATATATAATAATAATAATAATAATAATAATAATAATAATACACACTTATACTCGTTTTTGGACATTAATTGAGGGCTCTAAGTTCTGTTGGTAAAGTGGGTAGCACATTGGAAACTAGAAGAGACAAACACAATATCACACTTATTATCATAATCACAAAGTTCATGACTATTTTCTTCCTTCTAGTCACATAATTTCATCATGAGCTAAGTTTCCCAATCAATCAGACCAAATCTAGCGATCCAAAGTAGTTGGTAAATCATTAACCTATGATAACTATCATTATCATTTTCACTTTTTGCATTCAGTCAACACTATCCCATCAAAAACTCGTCATGCTGATCATTAGAAATAAACTTTAATCGTCTTCTTCATAATCATCGTCACCTTCATTATTGTGCTCGGTGTTAGTTGAACAAGCCTACCAGCAGAAAACCAAGCTGTAGGATCAATTATTTTTATCACAGAAACCAGATGTAAACGAGCACCGAAAACGACTTGGAAGCAATCACGCACACACACACAATAAACAGATTGCATTGAAAACCAAGCATTTCTTAAATCTAGCTGTCAGCTATGGAATAATCCATGAAGTCAATCCTAATAATAACCACATTACTTAATTCAAACTGCATTTGTTTATTGGTTTGGTTCCCCCACAATAAACAGATTGCAATGATCTTCTGTCCCTTAAAACATATAAATTGGACACAAACCAAACCATAAATGTCATTTTGAAAACGGGAGTAGGAAGGATTCATTATAGATAGCCGTCACATACACAATGCTCTATGTTAAAAGAATAATTTTAATAATATTTTTATTTTGAATTAAAAGAAAACTATTCATGAATGATTCGATACCATTTGATCACCATCCATTGGGGAAATGCAGACACGCAGAGATTTCACATAAACAAATCTCACACGAGATATGTGAAGATATTTATATATCTTTCTTTTTTTCTAAGTAGTCTTGAATTCATATCCATGTTTACTTCTATGTTGATATGATATAATATTGAAATAGCTAAATGTATCCTAGAAGTTAACCGTCCTAATAGTACTTTGGCATTCACACAAAAGATGATTTCTTTTTATGACGAGGAACTCCTTGCAGAAGAGAGGAAAACCCCTAATGGGCCCCCATAACCACCTAGCCTTAGGTTCCTCTGAAAGCTACGAACACACTCA
Organism: Nuphar pumila; assembly: GCF_984573655.1. NCBI lineage: Eukaryota > Viridiplantae > Streptophyta > Magnoliopsida > Nymphaeales > Nymphaeaceae > Nuphar > Nuphar pumila. The sequence continues at coordinate 109,242,798 of NC_143256.1, forward strand.
TGTGAGCAGCATTTGATCTAGTGCCTTAATCTCACCACCCTCACAACCACCCCGCTGACCATGCTGATAAAAAGAAGAAATTTCATACGTTGGTTTCAAAAGATGAATAGCCTAATTACTAGGTTATTTAATTTGAAAAATGGAGATCCGTTGACTTCTTGAATAAGAATTCAACATCCTATACCATTTTTCTTTTAAGCATCATGGCCATTAACATCTCGAAAAAATATGTTGGAGGAGTGTGGAATTTGTTTCCTATCTAGATATAAATCCTTACTTTTTACGGATCCAACTTCGCAACAAGTTGGCAGGAGGTTGCAGGAGGGGTAGTACATGCTTGTAAGGTAGGGGTTATAGGGCATTATCCCCAAGGCATTTTTTTAGGAAGGTAATTTTATAATTTTACCTTAGACTCCTCGTTGTATCTAACAACACTAGTAATCGCTACGTAAAATTTGTAGACTCCTATTTAAGAAGGCATCCTCATTTGTATTATGTATCTCAATCAATAAAGAAGAAGGCTCAGTGTGGTCATGGACGTAGCCCACATAAAATCCTTGTTTTCGTGCGTGGTTATTTTTTCTCCTTTCATTTTTTTATGTTTGTTTCTTAATTGCATCAGTAGGTCAAAGCATTGTTTCCTAACAACTTATATCATAGTCTCAGTTCAAAGGGAAGAGTGGGAGTAATGGTAACAAATGAAAAAAAGGTGAATATCGACATGTTCGATGACAAAAACTTTATTTTCTGAAAGATGTTAATTAAAAACTAACTGTATCAGAAGAAGTTGTATAAGCCTTTCTTGGAATCAAACCAGTGGATATGAAACAAGAAGATTAAGATCTATTAGACAGATAAGCGTTGGGAGTTGTTCGATTGATGTTGGCCTGAAACGTCACATTCAACATCAAGAATGAGAAGACCACGACTGGTCTCATGAAGGCGCTCTTAAATATGTATAAGAAACCATCAATGTCGAATAAGGTAGTTTTAATGTGCCATCTGTTTAATTTGAAAATGAACGAAGGTGCTTCTGTTGCAGATAAATGAATTCAATGTCATTATGAGTCAGTTGAGTTCGGTTGACATCAACTTTGAAGATGAGGTTCAGGCATTGATTATGTTATCCTCTCTGCCAAATAGCTGAGGTGTGATTATCACTATTGTGAGTAGTTCTTCCAGTTTAAACAAGTTAAAGTTAGATGAAGTTCATAACCTGATTTTAAGTGAGGATATTTGTAGAAGAGAATTAGATGAATCCTCAGGTTCTTCCTTGAATACTGAAGGTAAGAGAAGAACAAATCAGCAAGGTCAATATCATGGTAGGTCTAAGTCTATGAGAAAGAGTCAGTCTAGACCTCAAAATAAGTAAGAGGGTCCTAGTTTCTAGAATTGCGAAAAGAAATGACACTTGAAGAGAGATTGTAGGGTGATTAAGAAACAAAATTAGAAGTAGAGTGAAGAATCTGCCAATGGAACAATAAAGGCAGTTCTCAATGACCTAATCTTGAGTGTTGACAGCCCCATTGAATCCTAGATCTTGGATTCTAGAGCATCCTTCCATTCAATCTTATGCAGATAAGGTATGGATAATTATGTTGCTGAAAATTTTGAAAAGGTTTATCTTGCTGATAATAAACCTTTAAATATTATGAAAAAGGGCGATATTCAAATTAAGATTGATAATGATAATCTGTGAAAGTTGCATAACATCAGACATGTTTCAGGTTTTAAAGAAAAATATAATCTCTATATTACTGCTTGATGATGAAGGGTATGCCATGATCTTTGAGGGTGGATCTTGGAAAATCGTCAAATGTACTATAGGTATGGTAAGAGGCAACAAGATGCATACCATTTACATGACCACAAATATGGGAAACATTATGTCATTTACTAATTCATCTCTTAACTCTAAAATCTAGCACTGTATACTCGAACAGGAGAAATTATCTAGCTTGAAGTTTGTTGATATTGGTCTTTGTGGGGACTATATTTTTGAAAAATAAGAAAGAATAATTTCTCAAAGACTAAAAGGACATCAAAGACAAAAAAATTGGAGTTTGTGCATATAGACATATGGGGTCCTTCTCTTGTACCGACTTTTGGAGGCTCACACTATTATGTTACTTTCATTCATGACTCTACTCGAAAGGTATGAATTTATTTCTTAAAAAATAAATCTAATGTATTCTCTATTTTTAAGAAGTAAAAAAGTCAAGTTGAAAATGAGTGAAGGGTAAATATAAAGTGTTTGAGGTCTAGTAATGGGGGAGAGTATAATAGCAAAAAATTTAAGGAGATCAATGCGGTAAATGAGATTCATATGAAAAATATAGTTTAAAAAACACTACAACATAATAGAGTTATTGAATGCATGAATAGAACCTTGAACAAATGAGCCAAAACCATGAGGATACATGCTAGATTACCTAAAACATTTCGGGTTGAAAATGTGAACACAATAACTTGATTAACCATGTGCATTTTGTTTCTTTGGACTTTGAACTATCAAAGAATGCATGGACATGCAAAGAGGTAAATCTGTCACGCTTGAAAGTTTCGGTTGTGTCTCATATGTGCATGTAGATTCTAATAATAGGGATAAGCTAGATCCAAAATTCATGAAGTATTTTTTCATTGGATCTGGTAATCATGAATTTGGATATCGATTCTAGGATGAACTGAACAAGCAAATCATAAGAAGGAAATATGTTATATTTAATAAAAATATCTTGTATAAAGATAGATCTAGTGTAGAATCTGACAATGCAGGGAACAATGAACATGTTGAATTTGAGGAGATCTTAGAGCATGATGCAACAATGAGAGTTTAGGAGAATCCTAAAAACATTATGTGACCACCAGAACTTAGTACACCTGTGATGAAGCTGAGAAGATTATTTAGTGCATATAGACATACTCAACGATATTCTCCTTCATTGCATTACTTATTGTTGATTAGTGGTGTCAAGTCAGAATATTTTAGTAAAGTAATGCAAGTTAATAATTCTCTCTAGTGGGAGCTAGCCATAAAAGAAGAGATACTCATTACATGCAAATCAAACATGGATTCTAACTCAACTCTCAAAGGGCAAAATGATACTTCATAACAAATGGGTCTATCGAATCAAGGAAGAACTTGATGGCAACAATAGATACAAAGTGAGACTGGTTGTGAAAGAATTCCAATATAAGGTATTGACTACATTGAGATTTTCTCTTCTATCACTAAATTGTCTACAATCAGGCTTGTATTAAGTATTGTTGCAACTGAAAATCTACACTTAAAACTATTAAATGTAAAACCAACTTTTCTTTATGGTGATTCGGAAGAAGATATTTACATGATGCAACCAAAAGTTTTTATCGTGTAGGATAAGAAAGAGATTGTGTGCAAGCTACATAAAAGTCTGCATGGTTTGAAGCAAGCCCCTAGATAGTGGTATAAGAAGTTTGATGGATTCATATGTAACCACAGATTCATGAAATATTAGATGGATCATTGTTGTTAGGGATACACAATGAATCAAGCCAGTTTAGGCTCGGCTTGAGCTTGACTCATCTTGTAAATGAGTCAAGCTTGTACAAAGCTCTAAGGCTCGATTGAGCAAACAAGCTGAGCATGATTGATCTATCATGCTCGATACAACTTGGTAAGATTAATAAGGTTTGACTCCCATTCTTGACCCCCATGCCCATCCCATCTCTCTTGAGCTTGTCCCTCTCTCTCTCTTGAAGCCCCTTCCTTGGTAAGATTAATAAGTTTACCTTACACATATCTTAGCATTTAATCTAAATAATGAAATGTGAACCACGCTCATGTATTTAGAATGACCCCATGATCTGCATGGAGATTATGGAAGATCATATGCTTAGATATGTCATGGGACTCGCACTCTCTCTTACATATGAGTCCAAGTGATAAGCTGGATCTTCATTCTCAAAATTGATGGCCTAGATCAGGTTGGCATAAAATAATCTTGGAGTTCATAGTTTTTTCTATTCCTGTGAATTTTCACATGATTTGGGTCGATTAAGATAAGCTATTCCCATTGTGAGTAACTGGTCCCTATTTGAACATCAAAAAAAGAAAGAAAGAAAGAAACTTGATTTTTTGAAGAACTTAATTGACTTCTTTAGAAGCTAAAATCTAAGGAAACTTAACAGATTTGTTATTCTTTGGATGTTTTTATTTTTGCCTTTGTTCACAAAAGAAAAAGAAAAAGTTGGGACCCAGTTAAGGTCTTGATATAAGCACACCAGTGTGCCAATCTTGATGATGAGTTCTTGATATCCATGACCATGAGACATTCGATGGACTTCAGAAAACACAAGGAATTCTTGATCCGTTGGCATGATCAAACTTACAGCTGCCGATGCCTCAAAAATTTATAATTTCTTGTATTATCTCGATTCAATTTGAGTTTTGTAATTCAGCAAATTCTGGATCTTTTGGGCATCCAAACACACCCTAGATGGCGGACTGAGCTGAAGGCCTATAGGACAAGTTCTGCTTCATCTTAAGCATCAGTTCCAAAGGGGCGTTTGGATGACGCCCACCAAAGCTTGGGCTTTCTATAGCCCAAGTTATAGTGAAATCCAGGTTTTGGTAAACTCAGGTTTAGCAAAACCTGAATTTTTCATTTTTGTTTGGATGAGAAAACACATACGAAAATGAGTTTTATGATTGCTTTCTTTCAACCATTTTGGACCACTCATTGGCTAGAAAATGGTTGAGATGGTTCTGCAGCCCATCCTAGTCGTTTTCCAGCTACACCAATATTTTTCTTTGCTGGCGGGTGTCCAAAACATAACTAGAAAAAAAAAAAGCCACCAGAAAAGGGCAAAACCTTTCAAACTTTTGATTGTTTTGGGCCGCAGATAGACATGAAAGGATTAGGGTACAACATGGTGTTATCCGGGCTATTTTCCAACAGGTGGCTGGCTGAAAAATGGCTGAAAACAGTCTCTCTCTCTCTCTCTCTCTCTCTATATATATATATATATATATATATATTAGACCATCTCTTCTCGTTCTGCCCTGTTAGGCACCTTAGTTTGAAGTATTTTATGATATATCTCAACCATTAGATGTGTTAAGCATACTCGATTTAGTGGAAATCGACTCTTGGATCATTTTTTTTTTTATGAAAAAATGTATTTTTATTAGCCAGGAAAAAATTGATGCCTTCGTAGCCATTGATTTTAAATGACCGGAAAAACCTATATACAAGTCAGATTCCAGTGATCCAAATACCGGTATGCACTAAACAAAACCTATAGATCACATCTATGGTGTTAGATGTGAGAAAAAATACCAAAAACTATAATTTTTAAAGGGACCTAATGGGGCAGAATGAGCGCATTACTCTCTCTCTCTCTATTTTTGAAATTGCCTGCTGTTTTTTAGCGACCCAATGGCCAAAAGATGACCAAAAGCTGCTGTTGAACATGCTGTTTTTTTTTGGCTGGTGATTGGCTGGAAAGCTAGTGAAAAATAGCCAAAAATAAAACAGTACAAGAAATTCATAAGGCTGCGTGCATTTGAAAACCTCAGTTTTGTAAACCGAAGCATCATTTGTAACCACAATGTGAGATTCAAGGATCTTTTTTTTAAGAAAAAATATTCAGATAATTCATTTCAGATTGGAAAAAATTACAGCAAGGAGTGACGAGAAGTCACTCAAGAAGGATAAAAAAAGATCAAAAGGACTGTGGGTCCTGTAAAATACCCCATGATTTGAGCACTTGGTGAGTAAGAAGTTGATTGTGAAGGAGTAACAAACATGAGCTTTTTTGCTCATGCTAACATCGTGGCCATCCTTTTTGTATTTTGAAAAGTTAAAAAGTCAACAAAACAGTTATATCCTACGTGGCATTCATCCAAAATGCAAACAGACGACCACGATGTTGGCATGATCCAAAAGCTCATGTTCAGCATGACCTGATTAGATAGGATAGGCAATGTCCCACAAAGCCGAAAGGGTGGTGTGTGTTCTCCCCGAAACACAAATTCGCGTGTTCCTGTGTGCATGGAGGAATATCTTGGGACCCATGATAATTCATATGCCAATGTTGCCCAGAATCACTTTATAATAAAATAACATATAAAAAGGTAGATATGCTTTTGATGGAAATGTCTTCCCGTAAGATAGATATATGCTGGATGAAAATGTTCTCCCACTCCCCGTAAATAGATTTGCACGTTTCACCTTTGTTTTTAACTTATGTTACAACACATGGCCGCCTTCTTGTTCCTGCCTGATGAGTTGTGGAGCCTCCTTATGTTTGAGATTTGTTTTCTTATGGATCAGACCCAACTTGTTTAGGTTTAGGGTTGTCGCCATTGCCTTGTATAAATTCTTTCTTTTCTTTCTCTCCTGTAACTGTTGAAAAGAACAATAAGATTTTTCTCTGAGTAGCCATGGTTTTTTATATTCTCTCTCTATTGAAAAGAGCGATTTACAGTAGAAATCAAATCAAAGAGTAGCGATTTATAGTAGAAATCAAATCAAAGAGTAGTGATTTACAGTAGAAATCAAATCAGAGAGTAGTGATTTACAATAAAAATCAGATCAGAAAGTAGCGATTTATAGTAGAAATCAAATAAGAGAGTAGCGATTTACAATAGAAATCAGATCAGAAAGTAGCAATTTACAATATTCGTCAAATAAAATAGTAGCGATTTATAGTAGAAATCAGATAAGAGAGTAGTGGTTTACAGTGAAAATCAAATCAGAGAGTAGCAATTTACAGTAGAAATCAGATAAGAGAGTAGCGATTTACAGTAGAAATCAAATCAAAGAGTAACGATTTACAGTAGAAATCAGATCAGAGAGTAGCGATTTATAGTAGAAATCTAATTTATACTGTAAATCACTACTCTTTGATCTTATTTCTACTATAAATTATTACTCTTTGATCTAATTTCTACTATAAATCATTACTCTCTGATCTGATTTCTACTGTAAATTGCTACTCTATAATTTAATTTTTATTGTAAATCGCTACTCTCTGATTTGATTTTCACTATAAATCACTACTCTCTTATCTGATTTCTACTATAAATCGCTACTCTTTGATTTGATTTCTACTGTAAATCACTACTCTCTTATCTGATTTCTACTATAAATCGCTCTCTCTTACCTAATTTCTATTGTAAATCGCTACTATCTGAATTGATTTTTATTGTAAATCGCTACTCTCTTATCTAATTTCTATTATAAATCGTTACTCTTTGAATTGATTTCTACTATAAATCACTACTCTCTTATCTGATTTCTATTATAAATCTCTACTCTACTCAGTTTAACGTTGTCACCATTATCTTTGTTGTAAATCGTTATTCTCTGTCTACTCAGTTTGATGCTTGCACCCTGATATCATGATGAACAATAGACAAAATGATAATTTTTTTGGTAGTTCAACTATTTCTCACGAACAGACGATGACAAAGGGTGCTTCGACGATAATAGACGACGACGATAAAGGGTACTCTAACGACAGTAGAAAGCGACAAAGGGTGCTCTAATGGCAGCAGACGATGGCAAAGAGTGCATCATCAATCAAAGCTCCTGTTATAGCAGATGGTGCATCGTCAAAGGGTGATCTGACACATTTAGGGAGACATATTACCCAGAACTTCTGTTAAAGCAGAGGAGTTTACTCCTTAGGGCGAAAACGATGATGATTTTAACCCTTTATGGCGGGAGAACATTTTTGTCATTTCCTCGAAATGTCGTTTTATGACGCTAATGGCGGGAAAGGGTACTTAAGTCTTTGCAAACGCACCAGACTCTGATGCTAAGTGATGCTGACACACACGGGGAAATGAGCCCCACGTGATTACATATGTTGCGCTCATTGAGACCTAAGAACACGCACCTGCGTGTTCCGGGGGGGAACATAGGTGTGTGTTCCAGGGGAAACATATAACCTACTTCACACAAAGCCTTATAAGGCAACCAATATACGGATGGCCGGCCAAGCATACGATAACAAGAATCAATAGTAAAGTCACCACTTTGGGAGTGCTTCGAATAAAAGGTATTTGGCCTAAGGGGGGAAAGAAGTCACGTAAGACTCATCCATTCTTAAAACACGTTTGGAGAGATTTCTTCTTAATTGGATTTCTCAACCGTGTTAAACACGAGTCTCAAAAGGAAGATATTGGTGATTCTTTACCAAGGGCAGCCCAATAAAGAGCGGGATAAAGGTGATTAAAACATCCTTCAATGTACCAAGCATTTTTCCAAAATCTAGTTTTGAAGTTCAAAATTAACTTCACCAAACCCTTCCAAATACCAGAACCATTCACCCATTTAGCACCTCCACTCCACTCCCATGGCCAACCACTAAGGCCATATTTGTGCTTAAGGACCTAAACCCATGGTTTGTCAAGGGTGAGGAACAACCAAAGCCATTTAAATAACAATGCCTTATTCCATCAAGCGATCTCTCTTATACCTAAGCCTCCATCTTTCTTAGTGCGAGTTATAAGCTCCCAAGAGGCCAAGTGAGCTTTATTTTTTTGCATTTTTCCAAACCAAATAAAGATTTGAAAAACTTTATTAATTCACTTCCTAGTCTTATTTGGGACGTGAAAAATTTGCACAAGATGAAGGATATAGGCAGAAAGAACATGCTCGACAAGTGTTACTCTCCTCGCTATAACAAGATTAAAACCAACCCAAGTTTATTTTAGAGTGAATTTTGTCTTCAACATCTTTCAAAAAATGATCTGTTGTGATGCCTTGTTTTAGGGGAAGCCCAAGGTACTTGATGGGTAGGGCACCGATTTGACAACAAAAAATGGTTGTTGTGAAGGTATCAAGATCATCGTTCCCATCGAATATAATAATGCATAATTTGAGGCCGTTAATAGATAGACCTAATGATTCAAGAAACATGCACAACAAAACCTATAGATTTGCAATATTGGTTTTGCAAGCACAACTAAATATAAGAATATCATCAACGAACAAGATATGAGAGAAGTTGATGCAGCCCAACAACTCAACACTATGAAACAAGCCTCCTTCAATCACAAGTTAATCATGGAGGAGAGTACTTCCATGACAATGAGAAAGAGAAGATGTGACAAGGGATCACCTTACCTCAAACCACTAGATAAGTTAAAAAATGTACCTTGGCTACAATTAAGGCAGATCGTTGTTGTTGAGATTCAGAATAGCTCCTGAACACCAATTTCCACCAAAGTTCATTTTGTCCAAGCTTGGTAAGGTAGAGCTTTAGCATGAAATTCTTTGAGCCAGAAGAGTGAATGGTATACACAACTTCATCTGCTATAAGAAATCCTTCATTCAGTTTCCTCCCCTTGATGAAGGAAAATTAGTTATTTGACACAATGGCGTCCAAAACCGATGGTAGACAAGAGGCCAAGGCTTGATAAGAGCAATTGGCCTAAGGTTATCAATACCATCTCATGTGTTGAGAAAAACTGGCTTTCCCACAAGTGTGAATCAATGGAGACAATACAATGTTGACAGTGGAAGAAAAAAAAAAATAACAGCGGAAACAAAAACGCAAAAAGATTTATGTGGTTTCCTCAATATGAGGTACGTCCACGGTGACAGATCGGTCAACACCTTCCACTATCTACAAACAAAGATTACAAAGTGGTCAAAAGGCATACGCCTTACAAACACACAAAGGTGTAACAAAATGAACAAAGAGGATATACCTCACTGAAGAACAAAAAATAAATGATCTGAAGAACCAGCTCCACGAGGATGTTCTGAAAGAAGTGCAACACCACTTCTTGCTTTGTTCTCTCCACACCCTTTCGGTAACCTAAAGGAGTTTTTCTCTCTCTTCTACTTTTTGCTCTGCTGCGCTACTCTCTTTCTAATCTCTCTTTCTCATTTATCCCTTAAATAGAGGATGAGACCCGCATTTAATGCAGAAGACTAAATGTCTTGCACCACTTACGATGTGCCTGAAGCACCTTATCATAAATCGCCATCTAATGATATCACAAATCGCTATCTAGCGATACCACAAATCGCTATCCAGCGATACCACAAATCGCTATCCGGCTGAAGCACATAATGCTAACCACAAATCGCTATGCAGCTGAAGGCACTTACCATAAATCATCATCGATAAATCGCTGAACCTCAAACTCTGAACAGCTGAATTGTCATTCAGCTGAGAGGACTTCTACAAATCGCTATTCAGCGAATACTCCAAATCGTTGTCGAGAAGTTTGAGCATCATGCTTGGAATTCTGCAACGATACAGAATGTACATTGAACCAATGGATACCACAAAGGAGGGAAACCCAATAATTCTCTCCCTTCCCGACTTATGTGGAAGCTTCTTTCATTCCTACTAAGAATCAACACTTCTCATGTTTGTCCTTGGGCAATGACTTGGTCAACATATCTGATGTATTATCATTAGTATGCACTTTCTCCAGTTGGAGTAAATTTTCATTCAAGATATCTCGAATCCAGTGGTATTGAACATCGATATGTTTTGATCTTTAATTAAATGAGGAATTCTTACTCAAGTGAATCGCACTCTGGCTATCACAGTGAAGAACATACTCTTCTTGCTTCAAGCCTAACTCTTGCAAGAATTTCTTCACCCACAACAATTCCTTACTGATTTCTGTAATGACAATGAACTCAGATTTTGTAGTGGATAGAGCTACACATTTCTGTAATTTCGACTGCCATGCAACTGCTCTCCTTGCAAAAGTAATCAAATACCCAAAAGTAGACTTTATACTGTTTACATCACCAGCCATATAAGAATCTGTGAACCCATCAAGAATAGGTTTACCCTTTCCAAAGCACAGACTCAATTTCGAAGTGCCCTGAAGATACCTCAGAATCCATTTCACTGTTGCCCGGTGTTCCTTCCCTAGATTTGATAGAAATTGACTAACAACTCTAACAGCATGAGCTATGTCTGATCGAGTACAAACCATAGTATATATCAACGAACCTACTGCCGAAGCATAGAGAATTTTTTGTATCTCAATTCCTTCTTCATCATTTGCAAGACATTTACTTGAGTTAAGTTTGAAATGGCCTGCAAGTGGACAATTAACAAGCTTTGCTTTGTCCATGTTGAACCTCTCAAGAACCTTTCTGATATACTTCTCTTGAGATAACTAGATCAGCCCATGTGATCTGTCATGAACGATTCTCATCCCAAGAATCTATTTTACTGGACCTAAATCCTTCATGGCAAAGGTCTCACTCAGCTCCAACTTTAACTTGTTTATCATGCTGATGTCTTGGCCCACAATCAGCATATCATCCACATAAAGCAAGAGAATGGTAAAATTACCATCTGAAAATTTCTTTACAAACACACAATGGTCGGTAGAGGTTCTTGAATATCCATGCTCAGTCATAAAGGAATCAAACTTCTTATACCACTGCCTTGGTGCTTGCTTCAATCTATACAAACTCTTCTTCAGCTTGCAGATTAGGTGCTCTTTACCCTTGTCAATGAAGCCCTCAGGTTGCTCCATATAAATTTCTTCTTTCAAGTCACCATGCAGAAATACAGTCTTCACATCAAGCTGTTCAACTTCTAAGTTCATGCTTGTAGCTATACCGAGCATAGTTCGAATGAAGGACATGTTCACAACTGATGAGAAGATCTCATCAAAGTCAACTCTCTTTTTCTGAGCAAAACCCTTCACGACAAACCGTGCCTTGAATATGGGTTGAGAATCATTCTCATCAGTCTTCTGCCTGAAGACCCACCTATTTTTCAACACCTTCTTCCCTTTAGGTGTCTTTACCAGATCAAAGGTGTGATTCTCATGCAATGAATTCATTTCCTCTTTCATTGTCTTAAGCCACTCAGTTTAGTTTTTGTCCTCCAAAACTTCTTTAAAAGTTTCTGGCTCACCTTGATCTGTAATCTTCACATACTCATTCGATGAGTATTTTTTGGATGGTTGTTTCTCTCTGGTAGACCTCCTTATCGGAGTCTGAGGAAGTGACTCTTGGGGTGTTGGCTCTCCCTCAATTTTTGTCTCATCATATTCTGCACCAGCATCATTGTGAGGAGGTGGCTCCTCCACAAAATTCTGAACAGCCGGTGCATCAAGGGGATCTAAGTCAATAAGATCACATTTACTGGACTCAGATTGCTCAGACTTACCAATGTCTTTAATGGTCTGATCTTCCAAGAAGACAATATCTTGACTTCTGACCACCTTCTTATCAATAGGGTCATAGAGTCTGTAGCAAAATTCTTCATGTCTATAGCCAAGGAATATGCACTGCATGACTTTTGGATCAAGCTTGGACCTCTCTTCCTTCAGAATATGAACAAAAGCTCTGCAACAGTCGAACACTACAAAAAAACAGTTGATTAGCGACGGAATTTAGCGACAACATTATTCCGTCGCTACTTAGCGACGGATTAACGAGAGAAATGCATCCATCGCTATAATTGGAGAATTTTACGAAAATAGCGACATTATATTCCCTCCCAAAATTTGTTGCTAAATAGCGACAGATTTTGCGAGAGAATATTTTGTCGTAATAAATACGACATTTAGCGACGGAATTGCGACATATTATATTTCGTCGCTATTTAGCGATGGCCTGGGCGACAAAATATATTCTGGCGCCTTTTTTCGTGTTTTGAATTACGATGGCTTAGCGACGGAATTAATCTGTCGCTAAGCCGTCGCTAAATGTCGCATAACCCCTAATCCTAGCCCTCTTTTTCCTTTCTTCTCCCGCTCCCACCCGCCGCCCTCTCCCTCCTGCTGCCCTCTTCCTTCGGCCGCCCTACCCATCCCGTCGACCTCTCTGCCGACCTCCACCGTTCACCGGAAGTCGATCTTCGTTAACCTTTCGCCGCCGCCGCCCGGAGGAAGTGCAGGTATTTTTGGGCCCCACCGTTAAATGGATTGGGGGTCGACCCCCTGCGTTTTCCGGCAGGGGGTCGACTCCGCCAGGGGGTCGACCCCCTGCCGTGTCCGGCCAGGGGTCAACCCCGGCAGGGGGTCAACCCCTTGTCATGTCCGGTAGGGGGTCGACCCCGGCAGGCGCTCGACCCCGTCAGGGGGTCGACACCCTACAGTTCCGGCAGGGGGTCGGCCCCTTGCTATGTCCGGTAGGGGGTCGACCCCGGCAGAGGGTCGACCCCGGCAGAGGGTCGACCCCGGCAGAGGGTCGACCCCGGCAAGGGGTCGACCCCCTGCGGTTTCGGCAGGGGGTCAACCCCCGGCCGGGGTGGACCCCCTACTGAACACGGCAAGGGGTTGACCCCCTGTCGTTTCTGGCAGCGGGTCGACCCTCTGCCATGTTCGGCAGGGGGTCGACCACCTGCCGTGTACGGCAGGGGGTCGACCACCTGCCGTGTACGGAAGGGGGTCGACCCTGACAGAGGGTTGACCCCCTGTCGTGTCCTGTAGGGGGTCGACCCGCTGCCGAAAACAGTTTCTGGCAGCGGGTCGACCCCCTGGGGTTTTCGGTAGGGGGTCGACCCCCTGCTATTCCTGCAGGGGGTTAACCCCCTATGTTCCGGCAGAGGGTCGACCCTCTGTGTTCCTACAGGGGTCGACCCCCTGCACTTTCGGTAGGTCATTAGGTACTAGGCTTCTCAAGCCCTATGCAAGATGTTTTTATTTGCTTCGGTTTTTTTTCGTGGTGACTTCATTTTAAAACAACATTTTTTTTTTTGCAGATTTTTCAACGGAACTAGCTCGTGCTCAGCCACTTGTGGTAAGTAAGAGACAAAAACAATACAAATCGGGTAAATACCCGTGGTGAGTAAGTGATGCAAGCATATCACATGTTATTTAATTTATTAGATGTAACACTTTATTGTTCACACACTCACTTAGTTGTTAATATTTAGGGTTGCTTTATTGGAGTTCGGAGATCATGCTGAGCATGATTTTAATGTATGAATAATGAAGTGTTCTTATTTTTGGAGTACGGAGTCCATGCTAGGCATAGTAGTAGTTAGTGAGATATTGAAGTGTGTTTGCTGCAGGTACATGTTTGCCATTTGTTTGATATGAATGATTACAATGTATTGCAATGTTTGATGTAATTATATCCATGCTTGCATGTAGTTACTTTCAATTTGATTATGACTTCCATGTGAAATTGTATAATGAAAGCATGCTTCAAATGATTGTATCGTGTCATTAATAGTTTGCACATGAAAATATTAAGTTATCAATGCATACATCAAAATTCTTGTTATTGTATGATATCATATATTGCATGATAAATTTGATATGTTCTTCATCGTAGCATTCTGATTGTTCTCTTTTAATTCGTTAGGATATTATTCGTAACTTCATAAAAAATGACTGCAAACCGTGAATGGATGTACCATAGGATAGTGGACAATGAATTATCGCATGAATATATGGATGGTGTTGACAGTTTTATTGAATTTGCAACGGCAAGTGTCAATACAATGGATCCCACAGGTCAGATTAGGTGTCCCTGCAAGATTTGTAAGAATAATCGATTTGTAGAACCTCATAGCGTTAGACATCACCTATACAGAAAGGGTTTTGTGAGTGATTATCAGAACTGGACGTTTCATGGAGAAGAATTTAGAAATGATTTTGATGCACGGATGAATGTGGTGCACGATAATCCATATACGGATTTGATATTTGATGCCGCAGGAACAGAACTGGGTTCTGTTATGAGTTCTAGTGATGTAAGAACTGCCGTAGATGAAGAATCACCAAACGATGCAGCTAGTAGATTTTACGATTTACTTAGAGATGCTGATAAGCCACTTTGGAACAGTTGTGAGAGTCACACTATCTTGTCTGCAGTTCTTCAACTAATGAATTTGAAGTCCGAGTATAATTTGAGTCAATCATGTTTTGACCGTTTGTGCATGATTGTGAAGAGTATGTTGCCCAAAGATGAGAAATTGCCATAAAATTTCTATCGTGCGAAAGTTATGGTCAACGCTCTAGGTATGGGTTACAAAAAGATTGATGCTTATCCAAATCACTGCATGTTGTATTTCAAGGAGCAGGAAAACAACATATCATGCCTGTCATGTGGGCATCCTCGGTTCAAGCCAAAGACAAGAGGCAATGGTAGCACGAGATCAAAAGGAAGTTTCATACAAGTCGCTCCGCTACTTTCCTATCACTCCTAGATTGCAGCGATTGTATATGTCTTCAAGGACAGCTAAACACATGAGATGGCATGCAAATAAAGTTCGACACGATAAAAACAAGATCACGCATCCTGTTGACGCTGAAGCTTGGAAGCACTTTGATCGTACTCATCATAACTTCGCAATGGAAGTGCGAAATGTTAGACTTGGTCTATGTACAGATGGATTTAATCCATTTGGGGGTAGATCAACTCCATACTCATGCTGGCCAGTATTTGTAACTCCATACAACCTTCCACCAAGCTTGTGTATGAAATGTCCAAATCTTTTCTTGTCTCTGTTGATCCCTGGTCTGACCTCACCTGGCCAAAATCTTGATGTATATCTAAGGCCATTGATTGATGAACTAAAAGTACTGTGGGATGACGGTGTTACCACGTATGATGCCCACAAAAGACAAAATTTCAACATGAACGCCGCTGTTCTATGGACAATCAGTGACTTCCCTGCATATGGTATGCTATCTGGTTGGAGCACACATGGGAGGTTGGCTTGTCCGTACTGCTTGGAGGATTTCAAAGCTTTTAGATTGAGGCATGAAAGGAAGCCTTGCTGGTTTGAGTGCCATCGTCGATTTCTACCCAGCGACCATCCATTTCGACGACAAAAGAATGTGTTTAAAGCGAGCACAACTGAAACGGAAGGTCCATCCTCAAGATTGTCTGGCATAGAGATTCTAAGAAGATTGCGATATTTTCCAGATGTATTAACAGATGCCCAATGTCCTACACCCTTCCGTGGATTTGGGAAGGATCACAATTGGACGAAGAAATCTATTTTTTGGGAACTACCGTATTGGCCGACCCTATTGATATGACATAATTTGGATGTGATGCATGTAGAGAAAAATGTGTTTGATAATGTGTTCAATACAGTAATGAATATTAAAGGAAAAATGAAGGATAATCCAAAAGCCCGTATGGATTTAAAATTAATATGTAAAAGACCAGAATTGGAACTCAAAGAGTATAATGGCAAAGTACTGAAACCAAAGGCAAAGTACATGCTCGGACCTGATCAAATTAAACGTGTATGTCAATGGTTGAGACAACTGAGATTTCCAGATGGATATGTCTCTAACATTGCTCGGGCTGTGAAGATTGACGATGGATAGTTATATGGGTTGAAGAGTCATGATTGTCATATCTTTATGCAACGATTGATACCCCTAGCATTTTATGATATGTTAGACAAACCTATATGGGGGGTATTGTCTGAGTTGAGCGGATTTTTCAGAACATTGTGCGCATCGGAGGTCGTAGTATCAGATGTAAAGAATCTCGAGGACTCTGTCATCACCACTGTTTGTCTGCTAGAAAAGATATTTTCGCCAGCATTTTTCGATGTTATGGAATATTTGATCATACATCTGCCATATGAACTAAGGGTTGGTGGCCCTGTGCAATATCGATGGATGTACCCATTTGAAAGGTATATGTTTTTTTATATTTGTCTCTTTAATGACAGATATTTAAAATTTGAAATGTATATTCTTGTCAGATGCATGTTCGACCTAAACAAAAGGTTCGTAATAAAGCAAGAGTAGAAGGCTCTATTTGTGAGGCGTACACTTTAGAAGAGATTTCAAATTTCTCATCTATGTACTTCGAACCTCATATTCCAACACGTTACACATGTCCGCCCCGTAACGATGATGGAGAACAAGTAACTGTAGCTGACAAGCTGTCGATATTTCAACCACTTGGGCATGCATTTGGTAGTTGCTGATCAAGGCTATTGACAGATCGAGAGCAAGACGCAACACACATCTATATTCTTTTTAATTGCTAAGCAATTGACCCATACATCGAGTAAGTATATGTAGATGCAACATAATTATAAATCCTTTTATGTTCTATATGTGGATACATGACTCGGTAATATAAGTATTTGTGGTTTGCAGACGATTTGATCTGCAGTTGCAAAGAGAAGTTTCATATCTCACTGATGCAGAAGTACAAAAAGAACGTGAAACTAAGTTTGTGGAGTGGTTGAAACAGTTGGTAAAGAAGCTAACATAAATTTTGTACTTATAAACAACACTAAGTTACTTAATTGATCGTGATCACAATCATTGTTTATGTCTGTGCATAGGTCCGCCATGGTGATGTTAAAGATCAAGGAATATGTGATTTAGAAAATGGTCCGACCAAAGTTGTGCAATGCTACAATGGGTATATCATAAATGGTTATCGATTCTATACAAAAGATTATGGTATAAACAAATCAATGATAAATAGTGGCGTGTGGGTAGCAGCTACGGTTTAAATGAACATGATTACTACGGTGTTATAGAGGAAATAATGGAGTTGACTTAGGCATAAATAACAGGGTAACTTTATTCAAGTGTCATTGGTTTGATCCAACTGCAACAAGACTCGACAAAGCTTCAGGCATTGTGGAGGTGAATCATAAATCCAGGTTTGGAACATATGAACCATTCATATTAGCCTCGCAAGCTCAACAAATTTATTATACTTCATATTCGAGTATAAAAAAGTCAGATAGAAATGAATGGTGGGCAGTTTGCAAGGTGAAGTCTAAACTATACCCCGAGTATGATCAATTACAGGAAGATGAGTTAGCTAAAGACAACGATTACTATCAATCAGATGATGTCTATGACTTCGTTTATGGTCACGATGTTGTGCATGATATGCATGTCATATCTCCATTGGCCGATGAAACATTCATAGATAAATGTGATCCAAATGATGTACCAAGTGGATGGGCAAACAATGAAGAAGAAGAAGAAGAAAAAGAAGAAGAAGAAAAAGAAGAAAGTCAAACTGGTGACGAGGAAAAATTCTCAAGCTAGTGAGCAAAATCTTGTACTACAAACCTCTATTTAAATGCATTGTAGTACTTGATGTGAATGATTTGAATTATTTGAATGTATTGTAATACTTGATGTGAATGAATGAGTTGTATTGCAATACTTGGTGTGAATGATTAAAAATTTTATTTGAATGTATTGTAATACTTGATACGAATGATTCGAATGCATTGCAATACTTGATGTGAATGATTTGAATTATTTGAATCTATTGTAATACTTGATGCGAATGCATGAGTTGTATTGTAACACTTGATGTGAATGATTAAAAATTTTATTTGAATGTATTGTAATACTTGATATGAATTATTTGAATGCATTGTAATACTTGATGTGAATGATTTGAATTATTTGAATGTATTGTAATACTTGATACGAATGATTCGAATGCATTGCAATACTTGATGTGAATGATTTGAATTATTTGAATGTATTATAATACTTGATACGAATGATTTGAATGCATTGCAATACTTGATGTGAATGATTTAAATTATTTGAATGTATTGTAATTTATGCAACGAATGATTTGAATTATTGCAATACTTGATGTGAATGATTTGAATTATTTGAATGCATTGTAATACTTGATGCGAATGATTTGAATGCATTGCAATGCTTGATGTGAATGACTTGAATGCATTGCAGTACCTGATATGAATGATTTGAATTATTGTAATACTTGATGCGAATGACTTGAATGTATTGTAATATTTGATGTGAATTATTTGATTGTATTGTATGCCATATGTTATTTGTTAGAATATGTATCATGGAGGTTACAGTGGTCGCTCATCCAGTAGTAATCAGACCCAACCTTCATCTTCACGGGCTCCTGTGATAGGTATATTGATTAACTAATTTGATGCTTGATTAGTTCAAATGCGCATTCTGAGAACTTCTAACATATTTTTTTACAGATGATGTTTCGCCTATACACGACCCACCTACACCAGTTGATCACACAAGTCAGGAGCCAACACAGGAAGTAGGGTCTTCTCAGTCTGGCACAAGAAGACTCATTTGAATAGTGTATATCGATAATCGACCGAAAGTATTTCGTTTTCAATTATTGCATATCTTATAAATATTTTATATTGATATTTACTGTGTAACAATTCATGTGCAGCATGAGGTTTGAGCCACAAGAAGTAGTACGGGAGATTAGGAATTCACTTCTTTAACATCTATTAGGACCGATTGCTCAATGGAATGAGTACCCAAAGGAGGTGTTAGACAGATTGTGGTCCTCATTCACGGTATACAGTTGTTTCTCATAGTTAATGTATTTCATATTTAATTTTTTTAAGTAATGTCTACTAACTTTCTGAAAATATTTGTAGGCTTCGAATCGCTTCGCAACTACGGTAGAAGAAAATGATGCAAAGAAGGTGTGGCAGAAGGTGCTGCCAATCGATTTGCAGACATGCTTCACACTATGAAGACTGCAGCAAAAAAAGCATCTGGCATAATAGACGATCCACTACAGTGGAAAGGCCATGACCCTATTACTATCAGGAGAAATTATTGGGATGGAATGTGCGATAAGTGGGCCGGAGATGCATTTCGAAATCGCTCTGCGAAAGCTGCACAAAATCGAGCGAAAATGCCCGAAGCCCATCTACACACAGGTGAATCTAAGACATTTGGGAGCTATCTGAAGAAAATGGTAACTCATTAATATATAATATTAATTTTATAAGTATTGTTGCAAACTTATGAACTAAATCTTTTGTCCTTTAACTTCGCAGGAAGCAGAAAAAGGAGGCATTGTACCATATAAGGACATGTTTGTTGAAACATATAAACGGAAGACCACGGGAGTCTTCATATCAGAGAAGACGAGAACGACAACGGTATGTATTTATTCTATTAATAATCATTTCAATATATATGCAAGTTATCATTAATTATTAATGCATACTTTAAACATTATTTTGTAGAAGGCATATGAGCAACATATGGTAGAGCGATATGGCGATGACGCTACTCAGCATCCATCATTTGATCCTGCAGCATGGGTGACTGCAGCAGGTGAACACAAAAAAGGTCGCGTGTTCGGGTTTGGGAGTAATATAAACACTTCACCAGTTATTGCTTCTTCCAGTTACGGCTCACCGACTTCTTGCACCGACATAAGCTCCAAACAGCAGATTATTCTTTTCGGTAATGATGTACGCCAGATCGTTACAGAATCACTGAATAACTACTTCCATGACACCGTCGCCCCCTTTCTCCGAAATGAGATCAACAAACTTGTTCTGAACAAGGGATCTTCGATTACAGGTCCCTCTCAGATATAATCACATATTCAGTTTTTTGTCTGCCTTAGAACACATATGAGCATAATCGAATCACATATATAACTTTTTGCCTGCCTTAAAGCACATATGAGCATGATAGAATCACATATAGAGTTTTTTGCCTGCCTTAGAGCACATATGAGCATGCTATAATCACATATAATGTTTTTTGCCTGCCTTAGAGCACATATGAGCATGATAGAATCACATATAAAGTTTTTTTGACTGCCTTAGAACACATATGAGCATGCTATAATCACATATTCATTTTTTTGACTGCCTGAGAACACATATGAGCATGTTATAATCACATATTCAGTTTTTTGAGTACTTTAAAACACATATAGAGTTTTTTTACTGCCTTAGAACATATATCATTCATGATAGAATCACATATAAAGTTTTTTGCTTTGCCTGCCTTAGAGCACATATGAGCATGATAGAATCACATATAGAGTTTTTCTGTCTGCCTTAGAACACATATGAGCATGCTATAATCACATATTCAATTTTTTTACTGCCTTAGCACACATACGAGCATGATCGAATCACATATATAGCTTTTTCCCTGCCTTAAAGCATATATGAGCATGGTAGAATCACATATAGAGTTTTTCTAGCTGCCTTAGAACTCATCTGAGCATGATATAATCGCATATAAAATTTTTTTAATGCCTTAAAACACATATAATTCATGATAGAATCACATATAGAGTTTTTTGCTTGCCTTAGAGCACATATGAGCATGCTATAATCACATATAAAGTTTTTTGCCTGCCTTAGAGCACATATGAGCATGATAGAATCACATATAAAGTTTTTTTGACTGCCTTAAAACACATATGAGCATGCTATAATCACATATTCATTTTTTTGACTGCCTGAGAACACATATGAGCATGTTATAATCACATATTCAGTTTTTTGACTACTTTAAAACACATATGAGCATGCCAAAATCACATATAGAGTTTTTTTACTGCCTTAGAACATATATCATTCATGATAGAATCACATATAAAGTTTTTTGCTTTGCCTGCCTTAGAGCACATATGAGCATGATATAATCATATATAGAGTTTTTCTGTCTGCCTTAGAACACATATGAGCATGCTATAATCACATATTCAATTTTTTGACTACCTTAGCACACGTACGAGCATGATCGAATCACATATATAGCTTTTTGTCTGCCTTAAATTACATATGAGCATGGTAGAATCACATATAGAGTTTTTCTAGCTGCCTTAGAACTCATCTGAGCATGATATAATGGCATATAAAAATTTTTTAATGCCTTAAAACACATATAATTCATGATAGAATCACATATAGAGTTTTTTGCCTGCCTTAGAGCACATATGAGCATGCTATAATCACATATAAAATTTTTTTATTGCCTTAGAACACATATGAGCACATGATAAAATCACATATAGTGTGTAATTTATTTCATTATATTTTGTTTATCAATACTGACTGTTCTTTTCTTGTGTAGTCTGCTAGCGATAATCAGCATAGCGGAGCTGAAGGGACAGATAAAGGCAATAAACAAGAAGACGCACAAAATCTTGTCGAAGATTAGAGAACTGTGTTGAAGAAGTTCTAATTTTTTTTGTTTCCTAATTATAATTGTTGAATTGTAAATAATTAAACTTGTTAATTTTAAGGTGGAACGATTAATTGTTTGTAGATTCCTTTTATATGGAAATTTTTGTGTAGTTTTTTTTTTATTTACAGGAAATATAAATTGTACAGGAAATATAAATTGTATCGTTCTCGGTATTTAATTTTCAAATAAATTTTTAAATTTTTTTTTCGTGTTTACGACGGATTAGCGACAGAAACATCCGTCGCTATGGATATAAACCTAGCGACGGTGTAGCGACAGAAACAGTCGTCGCTATACATATAAATCTAGCGACGGCTTAGCGATGGACGTAAATCTGTCGCCAAGCCGAGGTCGCCGTTTAGTACCGACGGATTGGCGACAGAATACATCGCTCGTTATTCCGTCGCAAGTAGCGACGGACCGAGCGACGAATTTATTCTGTCGCCAGTTAGCGTTGAAAAATTCGCGACGTAAGCATACCATCGCCTCGTCGTCGCTAATTCGTCGCTAAGCCGGTTAGCAACGGATTAACGACAGAATAGCGACAAAATGTGGTCGTCACTAATCCACTGCTTTGTTGTGGTGAAACACTCTTAAGTGTCCATAAGAAGGTTCTTTCCCAGCCCAAGCTTTCTCTAGAACATTTCCCTTCAAGGGAATAGAAGGAGACAAGTTGATAAAATCAACTGTTGTCCTCATTGCCTCACCTCAGAAAGATCTTGACAATTTTAAGTGTGACAACAAACATTTGACTCCCAAGAATGGTGCGATTCATTCTCTCAACAACCCCATTCTATTGAGATGTCATCCTCACAGTTCTTTCATGCTTGATGCCATGATTGGTGCAATACTGATCAAATGGCTTAATGTATTCGCCACCATTATCCGAGCGAACACACTTAAACTACCTGCCAGTTTCTCTTTCAACCATGGTCTGAAAATGCTTGAATACATCTAGAACTTGGTCTTTAATTCTCAGTGTATAAGCCTAGACTTTCCTAGAGTGATCATCAATGAAAGTCACAAAGTACAATGCACCACCAAGTGTCTTTACCTTCAAAGGTTCACACACATCAGAATGTACGAGATCTAGAACATGAGATTTTCTAGATGCAATGCTTCTATGGAAGGAAACCCTGTTCTGTTTGCCATGGAAGCAATGAACACAAGATTTTAAATATGTACCTTCAGCCTCTGCTAGAAGCTCTTTCTTGACCAAGACCTGCAGCCCCTTCTCACTCATATGCTCGAGCCTTCTATGTCATAACTCTGTGGATGAGTCATTCTCCATAGTATTTACAACACTCTTGCAGATCTTTGCTTACAAAGTGTAAAGAAAATATGTCTTTGTTCATCGAGCTACCACCAAGGAGCTTTTAGCTAACTTCCACCTTTCATCACTGAAGGTGTTGTTGTAGCCCTCATCATCTAACTTTTCGGCAAAAATCAGATTCAGTCGAGTGTCTGGTACATGCCTCACATCTTTCAGCAACAATTTGCAGTCAATGCTTATTTCCAAACAAATGTTGCCTATGCTAACAAAGTTTTACACATCTTCATTTCTCATTCAGACATTACCGAAATTACCTTGTGAGTAAGAAGTGAAGAAATCAGCCCGCAAGGTAACATAAAATGAAGCTTCAGAGTCAATTACTCAATCAGTCTCTTGACCGATCAAATTTATGTTGGTGTCATCACAGACAACCATGAGCTCTCCATCTGTGACTGCGGCTGTGGCACCCTGCTTTTCTTCTCAGATTTTCTCTTTGCTCTGTTCCTTGAACTTGAGCTTTCTGCACTCCCGCTTCATATACCCCTTCTTGTGACAATAATAACACTCAACGTCTTTCTTTAAGCTTGAGTGTGAGTGGTCTCTGGATTTGCCACGGTAGTGCAGAGCCTTGCTCTTACTCCTGCTTCTCTCTCGGTTTTCAATCACAAGTGCCTCAGATATAGAAGAACTTGATGACTTTTTTCTTGTCTCTTCATTCAACAGATTGTTGGTAACTTGACTCATCATTACCGTTCCATCAGGTGCAGAGTTACTGACTATGACCACCAAGGTTTCTCAATTCTCAGAAAGGGAACTAAGGAGCAACAAAGCTTGCAACTCATCATTGAACCAATGAATCCCAATTTTTTTGGAATAAGGACCATGATTGAATGACAAGCGCTGCAATTGAGTGAAATTCTTGGAGCAATGCAACGAGACCATCTTTGCACACATCACATAAAGATCCAATAGGGTCGACCCATGCATGTGTTGATCATTGTTGACAGAAGACAAGAATGATATTTGGTTGATACGCCGTGGGTTGGACGCATAATTCCAATCTTGAACCTTCCCTTGCAATGGTGCAGCCCCACGCCCCAAGATAGAAGAATGGGAGCATGATCAGACACCGGAATCAATCTGATATTAGCATGGACATCATGATGAGCATTGAGAAAACTTTAAGATAGCACGAAACTATCAAGTGTTAGCATAAGTGGAGCTTGTCAGACCATGTAAAGGGCCCACCCTCTATCGAAATGTCATGCAAATAATTTATTGATCCGAAAATCGTTTAACTTCCTCATGAAGCGAGTAGAGGAGCATGGGCGATTTGAGTCAGCCACACTTGAGAGAGTGTTGAAGTCTCCCCCAACAATCCATGGTCATATTGAATGAGAGGCCCGAAAATTTCAGAGAATATTTAAATAAAATACAGTAGACTTTACCCATTTTTTTTGGGTCTATACTGGCGAATTTCCAATCATTTAGCGATTACTTGTTAATTTTAATTATTTCACAAATAATCGATAAACTACACTTTAGAGAATTTAAATAATAAATTTAAATAAATACCCAAAAGTAATTAACGATCTATTTGGATCTATGATGATTTTGGATTTGGAGCTTAGTTGAGACCCAAAATGGTCTACCCATTCAAATTGAATCTCTGGACCATGATCTACTTTAGAGAGAAAATCTCATTTTGGATCATGGGCCAAATGGACCAATCCTTTAAGAAATGGGTTGGGTTTGACCCAAGGGAGAAACCACCTAGGGTTTCAAGCATGGCTTCGTTTGGACCAATGTTGGATGTGGGGCCCACTTCACCCCACTTTCTTCTCCTTTTTTTTCACTGCCCATTCACGTATGGCCCCCTCCCATGAGTAAACAACCCCTTCTTCTATACTATTCTAGAAACCTCTAAAACCCTAAAAACCGAGTTGTTTGGCAGCTCCAGTATCTAGCATGCCTGACCCGATCCTTATCAAATCCATTAGAATTTTGGTTTAGTGATAAGGATAGAAGTCTTATTAACTATTCGGGTTGAACCTATATGGTCCAATTAGCGTATGGAGTTCGGTGGTTTACGGAATTTCATACCAGATCCCGAACCGACCTGAGTTCTTATTAACAGTATCAATTTTTTTAATGTAAAAAAAAATTGTTTTACGTGGTCTGCTTTATCTAATCCTTATGGGCCTTAATTTGAATTTTGCCCATGTACCTCAGAGTCGAACCCGGGTCATGTTCCACGGTCCACCCAGGTCATGTGAAGGTCCCAACTGTTGGCACAGGCCATAGAGTAGTAGCTCATATCAGTACAGCACCCCCGAATCTCATGGTCCGAGAAGACCCGAACCAAAAGGACTGCTTTGTTACTGAAACAGCAATGCATTTCCTCACTCACCATTCAAAGAAAAAAAATAAAATAAAATCTAGGGAGAAAGTAAAGGAGCGAAATTCTGTAATCAGATAACGAGTTCAAAGCTCACCTTTCATTTCTCTCTTCTCTCTCTCTCTCTCTCTCACGAATAACAGGAAAACGGGAAACCAATTTCTCCGGGCTCGGAGATTTCTTCAATAAGAAGCTCCAGTTCCTTCTCCTCCTCCTTCATGGTGAATCAATAGGTGTGTCTTCCATTTCTTGGAAAATTTGTGATTTTTCTTCATCTCCTGTCTCGTTTCTTGCTCACTTCGCCCTTAGAATTTGTTGGTACATTTCGTTATTTTTCTTCGTGTTCTTTGATGTTGTTGTCGAGTTCTCTTCTTTTGGTGTGTGTGTGCGTGTTTTTTTCTCTTTTTGTTTTTTTTTGCTTTTTTTGGTTGAACCCTGCGGTTGTTTCATACAAATTTGAAAAGAAAGAGTTAAAATAGGAATTGGGTAGGCTTTATTTTGTCCAGTTATCTTTTTTTTCCATAATTTATATGAAGCATAATTTATGGAAACAATTATCTGTACTGGATGACGTATTGAAGAAACTTTTGTGTAGCGTTTACTGTTATTTGTTTACTTTGTTGTCACCACCATACATTCCGGTGCTGTAGCATTGATTGTTTTTAGTGTGGCTTAAGTTCATTAGATGGTTATTTTCTTTTTTGCTTGTGTTTTGTGTGCTTATTAGAACAGATGACTACCGGTATGCTAAAATATGTGCCTCACAGAAGAAGCAAGTGAAAATTTGTAATGACTAATCATCTTTTCTGCTCTAATGAGTATATAATTTGACCATATGTGCTGTTGATTGTTCTTGTTTGGTGATTGTATAAGGTTTATGTTGTCTAGGGGCCATTAGTTAATCAGCCGGCTTTGTTGCTGGTAATCCAAAAATCCTCTTTCATATGTAGACCTGGAATGTAGTCCTATGTATTTCGTCCAAACTCTGTCCCTTGTTCTGATGCTGTGTTAGAAATACAATTGTTGGGAATGCCACCTTCTTCTCTTTCTTTTCATGTTCTTTTCTTTTTCGATTGCCATGATGTGGACTAGACCCTGGTGGCATTCGAACCTAAGGCTCTGCCTTCAACGTGGTGTGCCCCCATGGATGCAGCTAGATTTGCTGAAAAAATGTACTGTATAACCTTATAGTACGTAGCAAAAAGCTTGCCTCTGAGTTACCTTTTAGCTTGCCTCCGAGTTACCTGTAATGGAACTTAATGACTGAGAAATCCTTTGATTCAATTTCAGGTCAATCATTGAACTTAATATTATGTACTGCTAAATGCGAAGTTCATATCCAAGTTTGTTAATTTAGTATGGAGAGTTGGCTTGTGTGCATGGATCTTCATGCAATAGAACTATCAAATACTACCTCTCTAACTAATCTAATACAGTGCTTCACATGCGATAGTTGGACCAATAGAGTAACACCATCTTTAACCAAGCAGTCGTGGCTTTGAAGCCAGTGAGGGTTGCCCCCCAGATTGGCAATCGAAAGTATTAAAGCAACCGATAAAAAAGCCTAGTGCAGTCAAGCATACATGTCAAATTGTCAATATATATATATATATTTATTTATTTATTTATCTATATACATATATATAGATATGTGCATGCGCAAGTGTGTGTGTGTGTGTGTGCACAAGTGTGTGTGGTGTATGGGTGTGTGTTTGTGCACGCCCAAGTGTGTGTAGTGTATGGGTGTGTGTTTGTGCATGCACAATTGTGTGTGGTGTATGGGTGTGTGTTTGTTCACTTGCAAATGTGTGTGTGCCTTGAATATATTGGCAATAACTAGCTCATCCCTGTTTGTTGGTAATTTGTATTCTGTTTTTTCACTTGTTAATATATTCTCTGCAGAATGAGATTTTTTATATACAACGTAAGAGCTCATTCTTTGTGGATGAACTCACTTTAGATTTCAGCATACAGTTGTAGCAATATGTTTAAGTCGATTCCATAAATGTACTTGACATTCTTTTTTCATTTGTGTGTTCTGTGCCCATATGTTTCCGAGTCATGGTATACTATATGTTTGCTTGACAGGCAAAGGGAAGAAATCAAGAAAGTGAAAATCTTCTAGTAGTACTCTCTGCACTCTCAATTTTGAACAGTGAGGTTAGCATGGCACCTGTATCTATTGGAAATGCCTTCCTGGTTCCTGGAACTTCTTTTACTTCAAGGAATGATTGTCTCACGGCAAAGTATACTTCTCATGTATCGTGCACTAGACCAACACTGTTTTCACAGGCATTCCTATTTTCACAACCATTCTCTCTAACATTATTTGAAAAATGCGGAAGGGCTGCTATTTTGAAGCATAGATCAAGGATCCCAACTTCTGTATCTGTAGGAAGTGATGTAGTTGTGGAAGATCCAAATTCTGCTGTTGTAGGTGATGAAGCAACTGACAAAACATCTGCTTCAGATGAGTCACCTGTTTCAGCTGAAGCAAGTGGAGTTTCCACCTCCAAAGAAAGTGTAACCATGGCTTCATCTAAACGTTCCAGAGCATTCAGAAAGAGTGAGATGCCTCCAGTAAAGAATGAGGAACTGATACCTGGAGCTACTTTTATTGGAAAAGTTAGATCAATTCAACCATTTGGTGCATTTGTTGATTTTGGAGCTTTCACTGATGGTTTAGTCCATATTTCAAGATTGAGTGATAGCTTTGTCAAAGATGTTAACAGTGTTGTTTCAATCGGTCAGGAGGTGAAGGTAAGAATCATTGAAGTAAATACTGAAACTGGTAGGATTTCATTAACAATGCAGGAAAGGGATGATGCTGGCAAGCTACGTCAACAGAAAGATGGTAATGTTGATGCCAATAGGAGCAATGATAAGCCAAGACCAACCAGGAAGAGCTCTGCAAAGCCCAATCAGAAGAGGGATGAGAAACAAAAGCCTTCTAAGTTCCAGAAAGGGCAGATTTTAGATGGCATTGTGAAGAACCTAAACAGAGCAGGAGCTTTCATATCTCTTCCTGATGGAGAAGAAGGATTTCTCCCAGTAGCTGAGGAATCTGAAGGGTTTGCGAGTCTTTTGGGAGACTCACAGCTGCAGGTTGGTCAAGAAGTTAATGTTCGAGTTTTACGTGTTAACAGAGGACAGGTAACTTTGACAATGAAGAAAGAAGAGAATATTAAAGATATCAACCTACCACTGGATCAAGGAGTTGTCCATGTGGCTACCAATCCTTTTGAGTTGGCATTTCGTAAAGACAAGGTTATTGCTGCATTTTTAGATGAGAAGAGAATGCAGAAACTTGCTGAAACTAGCACTGTTTTTGAAATCTCACAAGAACTTGCTGTTGATGATCAGACAAAAGAATCTGAAAGTACAGAGTCATCTGCTGATGGCAACAAAGTCCAAGAATCACTTCAAAGTGAAGCAGCAGATGTTGATGCTACTAGTGTGAAAGGCTCATTAGAAAGCAGTACTTCAGACCATGTTGATGTGTTCTCTGGTGAAGATGATACAACTGCTTCAGCAGAGGTGGCTGCAGTCTTTGATTCTGCTTTGACTTCAGCAGGTTCCTCTGAGACAGACAACGAAAATGTGGAATCTGCTGTGGAAGAAGTTATAAACGGTGATCCAAGCAAGGTGGAATCTCCAGACAATGGAGCCACCTCTAACCTTGGCCCAATTGATGAAAAAACAGAAAATGCCACTTCTGATTCATTGGATAATGTCATTAGCTCATCTGAATCTTTTCCCACCACAGAAGAGATCAGTGAAACCATTCATGACACTTTAGTTGATTCTGGATCCGTTGTTTCAGACAAAGATGTGTCTGCCACTTCTGTTAATGAAGATATTCCTCCCGCACCAACTGAGGCACAAGATAAAGGAATAGAAGCTGGATTGATTGTAGAAGCGGTTAACAAAGCATCTTCTGAACAGGTTCCTGTTGAAGTTAAGACAGAAGTTAAATCAAATGTCAATTTAGAAAACAACGTAGTAAGTGGTGAATCAGAAACAGGAACCCCTTCTCTTCCAGAAGATAATTTGTCTTCCACTGCTCTGTTAGAAGAAAAGGAGGTTCCGTCATCTGCTGTTACATCCAGTACTGGAGCCACCTCAAGTGGAAAAAATGGTGACCCATCTTCCAAAGTAACTGCAATTAAAGGTTCATGATTTACATTTCTTTTTTCTGCTTTAATATGTTCTTGTTGGTCCTTTTATATCCTGCTATTCCCACTTCCATTAAAGGTTCTTCTGGGTGCGTGTGATCCCATTTTGCACTTAATTCTTTTCTTGATCATTATTGAACTCAGTTCTTTCTTGATGACAGCTTTTACTCTGCTGATTCTCCTGATTACACAACTGTGCTACATTTTACAAAGTTCTCTATATATAAAGTTGACTAACAATTAATAATAAAAAAACATATAGTTAACATTGGAAGCTTTTGATTCCGAGTGTTGACTACACATTGACCGTATCATAAAATGAGTAAAATGTATAAAATCTGAAGCTCAGTTGACCCACACCCAAAATATTTAAGTACTACTGTAGATACGATGTATGAGGAGCTGATAGAAATGCCCATGTTACAAAGACTATGTAGCATCTTATGGTGCCAATAGAAGACTTGCAAAATTAGAAAACCTGATGCATTCATTTGACCAAAATTAACATGTTGATAATGTAATTACTTCCTACAACTCTGCAATTCTTGGGATCAACTACAGCAGTCAAGATTATTCCTTTCTTTATAGATTACATAGTGACTGTGAATAAGCCATGAGGATTATGGTGGAAGGCAGTCCAACCCAGACCATCAATCTTTTCCAGTTGAATACTCTAGAACAGGTCAGAGATGGTTAGGAGCAAGGTTGCCAGACTAGGAAGCGGAAGCGGGAAACGATACGGGAAGCGAAAGCGAGAAACGATGCATTTTAAAATATATAGGAAGTGGGAAGCGAGGAATAAAAAAAAATATAAGAATTGAATGAGAATCAAAATAAAACACAAATAAAAACTAAAATAAAAGTGACTAATATTAAATTTCATGATTTTTTCTTGTAAGAATTAAATTTTTAACAAAATCTAAAAATGATGACTACCAATTTAGCGAAAGCACATGGAAGTGAATGAGAAGAGTCAGAGAAAACACATAAAAAGCATGAAAAGTTGAGTAAGAGAACATATAATAAGAAGAAATGAAGTGTGTGGAAAGCATAGGAGAAGCGTGGGGGAATCGAGGTTCTCATCAAGTTTCAGAAGCGAGGAGTATCGCGCTTCCAAAGCGAGTTTCCGGGAAGCGAGCTTCCCGCCTGTCTAAGAAGCTTCCGGTAACTCTGGTTAGGAGTAAATGAGTTTGGAGTTTGAACATTATATATATATATATATATATATATATATATATATATATATATATATATATATATATATATATATATATATATATATATATTATCAGTATCGGTGTGTATCGGCCTGTGTCAGCCGATGTATCGGCAAAAAATCGATATGCCTCACCCCTGAATCGGCTATTTTTTAATAAATGTAAAAAAATACTAAAAATTAAATTTTTTAATATTATTTTAATGGTTTTAACATGTGTCACGTTATTGTTGACACATAATATTTTTTTAATTATTAGTTGGCCAATATAGAACGATTCACTTGGGTATCAGTATCGGCCGATACAGCTGAATCAATGGCCAAACAATTCAGGGCCGATACTAATACTAACAACATTGATTATATATATATATATATATATATATATATATATATATATATATATATATATATATATATATATATATGATAACTGAACATACTAGGACCTGTTTTCTGGTTCTGCCCCGTTAGGCCCCATAGTTTTAAGTGTTTTATGATAGATCTGAACTTAGATGGTTTAGCATGATCAATTTAGTGGGAATAGACTCTTGAAACATTTTTCTCGATAAAAAATGTATTTTTATGAGCCGGGAAAAATTGATGCCTTCATAGCCATTGATTTTGGATCACCGAAAAAACCTGTATATATATATATATATATATATATATATATATATATATATATATATAGAGAGAGAGAGAGAGAGAGAGAGAGAGAGAGAGCAATGCGCTGGTTCTGCCCCATTTTCTCGTTCTGCCCAGTTAGGCCCCTACAAAAATCGTAGTTTTTCGGTATTTTTTCTCACATCTAACACCATAGATGTGATCTATAGGTTTTTTTTAGTGAGAACCAGCTTTTGGATCACAAGAATTTGACCTGTATACAGGTTTTTCTGGTGATCCAAAATCAATGTCTATGAAGGCATCAATTTTTCCTGGCTCATAAAAATATGTTTTTTTGTCGAAAAATCATGATCCAAGAGTCGATTCCCACTAAATTGAGCATGCTAAACACATCTAATGGTTTAGATTTATCATAAAACACTTCAAACTATGGGGCAGAACAAGAAAAGGGTGCCTAATATGTTCAGTTCTCATATATATATATATATATATATAGCGACAGAGAGAGAGAGAGAGAGAGCGAACTGAACATATTAGGTCCCATTTCTCGTTCTGCTCTATAGGTTTTAAGTGTTTTATGATAGATCTGAACTATTAGATGTGTTTAGCATGCTCGATTCAGTGGGAATTGACTCTTGGATCATGTTTTTCGACGAAAAAGCATATTTTTATGAACCGGGAAAAACTGGTATTGTCATAGCCTTTGATTTTGGATCACCGAAAAAACTTGTATACAAGTCAGTTTACGGCGATCCAAATGCTGGTTCCCACTAAACAAAACCTATAGATCACATAGGTGCGGATGCGGGGTGCTGATACAGGTGCCGATGTAGCGATGTGGCACTTTAAAAAAACTTGGGTGCGGGGGTGTGGAGAGGGTATATATATAATTTTTAACGGTTTTAAGTTAACACTAATGAAATATAAACAATTATCATATCATCAATTCATCATGCATAAATTTATGCAATAAATCAAATTAATAATCTATAATTGCTATTCCTCATCAATAAAAAATAACACCACACTAGTGCGGAGGTGCATATATATATATATATATATATATATATATATATATGTGTGTGTGTGTGTGTGTGTGTGTGTGTGTGTGTGTGTGTGTGTGTGTGTGTGTGTATAATATAAATAAAACTAAAATTTGTTAGGGTTAACTGAATCTACTTTTGGATAGAAATGTGGTTGACTTCACCTGACACAAAGGAAGTCGTGTCCAAGTGTCGCACCCGCATGAGTGCGGGTGAGACGCTGGTGCGGTGCCCTATTAGAAGAGTCTGTGTTACATAGATCTACGATGTTAGACGTGACAAAAAATACTTAAAACTATGATTTTTGAAGGGGCCTAACGAGACCTAACAAAAAAAAGGGGGCCTAAGGAACACATTATATATATATATATATATATATATATATATATATATATATATATATGGGGTAAGATTTGGTCATGGCGACCTGACCATACGAATGAGCTGAAACTCATAGGTGCAGATCCTGGTGACCCAATTGGACCTCGTAGATGGATTCAGCATGGCCCAAATGCTGGAGATCAGCTGTTGGATCATGTTTTTCGATGAAAAAACACAATTTTATGAGCCAAGAACATATCGCAAATTGTAGGCCATTGATTTTCAAGGCTATTAAAATCATGCCTACACGTCTATGTCACATAGACATGGCAAAAGAGCCCACGTACCCATGTCGACACGGGTACGTGCTGGGCCTAGGTCGGGTCAGGTCTAACTAGGACCCAGCCCGAACCCCAACTCTCTCTCTCTCTCATTTTAGTTTTGCTACTTTGCCTCTCTTATCTCCACCCTAGGCAGCAGGAGAAGAAGAAGAATGAGGGGAGGAGAAAGAGGAAGAAAAAGAGGAGCAGGAGTTGGAGAAGATAAAGAAAGAAAAGAGAGAGAGGTACCTACCTCCTTTCTTCTTTATCTTCTTCTTCTTCTCTTGCTCATTCTCCTTCGTATGCAGAGAGAGAGAGAGAGACAGTGGGTATGCAGGTCCTCCTCCTCCCCTCCTCGTTCTTCTTCGCATCTCGAGAGAGAGAGAGAGAGAGAGAGAGAGAGAGAGAGAGAGAGAGAGAGAGAGAGAGAGAGAGAGGGTATGGGGGTCCTCCTCCTCCTTCTCTGTCTTCTTCGCATAGAGAGAGAGAGGCGGTGGGAATGGGGGTTACCCCCCTTCATTTTTATAAAAAAGGAAAAAGAAATCAATCACCTTCTTATTTAAAAAAAAAAATCAAACACCCTATTATTTAAAAAAAAATCATTTTATTCCTTGTTCCTCTTTTATATTTAAAATATTATATTCTTTTCTTTCACTTAAAAATGTTATACACACACACACGCACATATATATATGTTGTGTCCTCGTACCCACATTTTTTGAACTTGACATGTCGTACCCGTACCCATGTGACATAGCTACATGTCGTAATCAGACGATGTAAGAGTCGATTCTCACTACCCTAAACATGAGGTTAGTTTCATGAAAAACAACAAAAACGATTAAAAAAATGGGAAGGAAAACTCATTTGTAGGTAATGGTGACATGACCAAATGTTAGCCATATATATATATATATATATAGCATTTGCTACTCTTGTGGGTAAGGAAACCCCCTAGTTGGAGCTCATAGGAGGAGATTGTTTTGACCTATGTCACACGGACTCGGCTAGGGAGGCGCCGCACTCGAGTCGACACGCCCCGACACGGGTGCGGCTTCGGACTCGGTCAACGCCGAGTCGGACTCGGTCAACGAGTTGAGACCGAGTCTGTCCTTTTTTGGACTCTGTCAACGTTGATCGAGTCCAAAAATTGTCCATTTTAAGGTAAAAAACAAAAAAAAATCATTTTGGGGGCTTCTGAGTTCTCGTTTATTCTGGTTGAACTAGGTTTTCTTAAGCTACTCTCATTTTGTGTTAAATGTTGCTAGAATAACTGGAGTCTCTGTTGGTCCTTTCAGTAGTTCTGTTAAATTAAGGACTTTGTGTTAAGATTTTGTTATGGTGGGATTTCTGGAATTGAAAGTCTTCATTATGTGATTCCTTGTCCTGTCAAATTGGGTGCGAGATCCCTGCCCATGCATGTCAAGGATGGTTCACTACAAATAACCATCATAATTATGTGCAGACAAATTTTTTGAGAAATTTTGACATTTCTATCTTTTCCTTTTCTTGGCAGTATGTACATTTTTTGCAACGAAGCCTCAAACATAAGCCCCCCTGGACCCCCGCCCGCTGACCGCGCAGCGGGACCCGCGCCGGGGGGAGCCCCCGGACCCCCCTTTCTGCAAGGGCAAAAGTACAATTTGCAAAGTTTATAAAAACACTCATGCTGGTGCCAAACTTTAGAGGACAATATCCACATATATGCACACAGGATATATATATATATATATATATATATATATATATATATATATATATATATATATATATATATAGCCGAGTCTCCGTGTCCAAATTTTTTAAAATTGTGCCGCACCCGTGTCGCACCCGCACCCATGTGACATAGGTTTTGACCAAATCTGACCTCATGGATGTGTTCAGACTTCAGCATGGTCAAAATAGTTGGAGTCAACCCTTGGATTATAGTTTTTCGACGTAAAAATATGTTTTTTTAGGTATGAATGTTTGGTACATTATGAGCCGTTGATTTTTCAACCCTCATAAAATATGACATATAGGTCAGAAAAACATGATCCAAAGGTCGGTTTCTACTAAACTTAATATGTAGATCATGTTTGAAGGGTCAGATATGCCAAAAAGCTGAAAAAAAAACAAAATATTGCATTTTTTTCACTAGAGAGTTCCTTACCCATGAGGGTGGCAAACACTGTTAAAATATGTTGATCCTTAAATGTACATATATATATTTATATATATATATATATATATATATATATATATATATAAAGATACGTATACATATATATATATATGTATACATATCTCTATTTATATATATATAAATATATATATTTTATCTTCCTAAAATACCCTCAAGGGTATTCTTGTAAATTAGCATTTTACGCATATTCCAATTGGAATATGCATTGTAATTTTTGTTTTATTTTTATTTTTTGTTTTTTATATTTTTGGATTTCGTACCACATTGGGGGCCTCCCAAAAGTGACGTTGGGAGCCCCCAACGGTCACAAATGTGACCGTTGGGGGCTCTCCAACGTCCCCTTTGGGAGCCCCCAAGGTGGTCCCTTTTCATGCTTATAAATAGGGGATTTCCCCTTTGTATTTGGTATTCTTGAGGGAGCTTATGCTCCATTGTAATGGGGTTTTTACCCCTTCTCCATTATTCTTCAATGATATGCAACTTATGACTTTATGTCATATTTTTTCCTTTTTATGGGTTTTATGTGTTAGCACATTATGTGCTTATGTTGTTTCCCTTTAATGGGTATATTTGCACTCCACGTGCATAAGTATGGGTTCATTATTGAACCCAATGTATTCCAAGTCACTTTCTAACATGGTATCAGAGCAAGGTCACGATGGGGTTGTCCTTTGGTGCAACGGAAAGCGTGTCGCTCAAGAAATTGTGAAGTATTCATTGCTCTTCCTTTTTGCTTTGAAGTTATTCGGTATGTATCCCTTTTCTTAAAGTATTATGTATTTGAAAATATGTTTCTTGCATATAGTTTGTTCGTTTAATGGTTATGATAGTTGAATTATGTCTTTTCACATTTCGCGTGCTCGTATATTTTAAAATTATCTCCCTCAAATTTGGTGAACTCGTTTGTTGTTCAAATATATAATTTATGTTTATCGAACTACTCATCGCATATAATAGCAATTTATGTTTTTTTTTTAAATTACCTTCAATTATGTGAGATTTATAATTCTTACATAACTATCTCATGATTGACCTATAAGTTAATTTTTAAAATTATATATATGATTTCTTGCTAAAGTAATGATCTTTGCTTAAAATTTCTTAACTCTCATATGAACCCTAAGTTGATTTGAGTTCCTCTTTTTTATGAATTTTAGTGCATTTTTTGAAAAATTTGATATAATCCTTATATGAAAATCTCTCACATCTAAAAATCTTTGTTGAATCCTAAAGTAGTTCTTGTTAATGTTAACTTATAAGAACTCCTAAAAGTTTTTCAATGTTTCTTTTTTGAAAAATTGTTTATGATAAACCATTAGGAAAGATTTTTTAAAAGGAATTTCTCACACTACATAGAGTGCATAGTTCATCTTTTGCATCCTTTTGGTATAAATGATTTCATTTTTCATCTTTATAAACTTGTTGGTTTGTATTTTTCATAAGGTTTCGAAACCTCTTAATAATATTTTTTAAAAATGCCTACATTGGCCATAATATGGTTTTCTTTGTCCTCAATTGCAATTGTTAAAGTTTGAGAATTTCAAGCATTGCTCTTTTTATAAAGTGCATACTTGCTCACTTTTGTGTATTTTTGTGTTTTGTGCACATTTGTTTCTCAAATATTTGCGCTTGTATGCATTCCCTCTTTTTTATGAAATACATGCCTTAGTGCATGTTTGTTTACACCTTGGTGTGTATTTGTTCAAGTATTGTATGAGTGCCTTCGTGCACATCTTTTATAAAGCCTTTTGTGCTCACATGTGTATTGTCTCTTCGTAGACATTTTTGCATTATGGAGCCTTTATGCACATTTATTTTTGTGAAAAATATAATGAATTTAGATATTGAGTCCTTTTTAAATCATTGTAAGTGCTTTTAGCACTTTGAATGTTTCCGCATATCTCATCACAATCAAAGGTTTTTTTAAAAAATTGTTTTATGGGATTTAATCCCAAATTTATAAATTTTCAAGTGTTTTAAATATTCATTCCTTGAGTATTGTGTTAAAGCCTTCTTTGTGAACCATTACGGTTCTTATGATTTCTTTGATTAAAAGCTTGATTGTCTTGATGAATTCTTTATGTTGTTGTGGTTATTGCTTAATAAGTCCTTTTTGGTATAAATGACTTGTTTGAAGATTAAGCATAATTTGTGTTTATGCAAAATTGTTGTTATAAAGCACATTATTGATTATTAGACCTTTTGATTCAATTTTTTAATCGGTCCTCTTTTCCTTGAAAAATGATTCCTTAAGTGTTTATTGCCTTTTTGTGGCATTTATATTTGTCCATCACATGTTATTTAATGCATCTTTTATTTGGCTTTATTATTGTTATATTAGAGATGTTTGTTGAGGTGAGTTATGGGCACCTCGTGTTATATCATTTTAGTTTGTCCACCTTCCATATTATAGATGGTTGTTGAGGTGAGTTATGGGCACCTTGGGACTCTAAAATGATTTGTTGTATGATCTCTAATTATGAGCGTGTCACTCATTTTTTCTCTTGTGACCATTGATATTATGGATGCATCTATGTAAATGTGATGGACATATGGTGTTTTAAAACCTTAAATGTTTTAAGGTATATTAAAAATCAAGGGTTTTGGGATTATTGCCCAACCTTTTCTTGTTTATGAATCTTATGAGTACATTTGCACATTTATGATTTTGTGTTGTGATTTTGCACAAGTATTCTAAGTGTTCTTGGTGTGTGTATGTTCACACATTTGTTCTCAAGAATTTTATTTTATCGATTATAGTATCTTGTTGAAGATATTTTTTTACATGCATGTTATTGTTATGAGAATTCATTTTAAAAGGAGTATTGTTTTATTCGAGGTTTATTTTCATTACAAGTTTATTGCCTCAAAAGTCTTTTCCTTTTATGCCCATTATCTAAGTGTCATCATATGTAGACAAGAATTTTATTACACCTTCGTGTGTTTTTAGCCCTTTGTTGGCTTTTGCTCTCTTGGTCTAGTAGCTGAACACACTTGTCTTGAGTGTTTTTATATGTAGACAAGGCACGTTGATTCACACCATGGTGTGTGATTTTTAGCCTATGTTGGCGTTTGTGTCCTTATTCTAGTCACTTAAGATGTATGCCCATGGTTGGCTTATTTCACTCATTTCAAGTGCTATCATATGTAGACAAGAGATGTATTATGTTTTAGCCCATGGTTGGCTTATTACTCTTGTTCTAGTAGCTGAACATACTTGGTTTTAAGTGTATTTTTTACGTAGACAAGAGATACTTTTTAGTCCATGTTGGCATGTATTCTCTTGTTCTTGTCGTAGATGCACTTATTTCAAGTATTATTATATGTAGACAAGAGGTTCTTTTACACATCTTTGTGTGTGTCTTTGGCCTTTAATGGCTTTATATTCTTGATCTAGTAGCTTATACACTTGATTTATGGGTTTTTGAGGACTAATGAGGAAGATGTTTGTAATGGATAAACTATTGTTGAAATTTGCAAAATTTCATTCATGACTTGTGTTTTTCAAGCAAATCATATTTTTGATATGCATATCAAGTTGATTTCTTAGCATTTAATCTATATATTAAGTGCTTATGGTTTTTGCCACCCTTATATGCAAAATGTGTATTAAGTATGTCTTTCATAAATGATTTTAAAACCTTGTGAACTCTTGGGTTTATTTTGCCTAAAGTATGCTTGGAGACTTTGTTTCTCTTGTTTGGCACTTCATTACATGTTTGAAGCATGTTCATTAATGAGTTCTTTGAGTATTAATTCATTTCATGATAAGTATATGCATATGCTCTTGATGGCCTTTTTGGGCCCTCATTCAATAATGTTTATGTATATCATGCCTCTTCGTAGGCTTATTGTGGTGTCCCTTAGTGGACCATTTTGTTATTCCCCATTATGGGGTTATATTTGTCCAACGTTGGACCTTATAAATGCATTATGCATTCTTGTAATTTATTTCTGCATAATTTGCTTCCGCTCATTTTGTTTTAAACATGATATATGATTTTGAAACTTTGGTGTCATTTTTGCATAATTTGCATAATTTGCATCTCTTCTAACCTGTGCTAGTTAGAAATGTTCCATTTGAATAAAAGTACAAAGATTTGTTTTACTTGTTTCTTTGTTGTTATTTCACAGGATCTTGGAGATAGGACAAAGAGAAGTACCCTGGATAGTTCGGGAAATTTAAAGACAATAGGAGGAAGGCCTTTTCAAGTTTCATTGCATCCTTGCCGGAGCCTCTTGGAGTCTTGCCCTTTGATCAATCTTTTCGTTTCCCCGCAAAGATTGAGGGGGGGTGTTAAAATATGTTGATCCTTAAATGTACATATATATTTATATATATATATATATATATATATATAAAGATACGTATACATATATATATATATGTATACATATCTCTATTTATATATATAAATA
The DNA here is from genome assembly GCF_984573655.1 of Nuphar pumila. Taxonomy (NCBI): domain Eukaryota; kingdom Viridiplantae; phylum Streptophyta; class Magnoliopsida; order Nymphaeales; family Nymphaeaceae; genus Nuphar; species Nuphar pumila. The sequence continues at coordinate 109,282,694 of NC_143256.1, forward strand.
TATATATTTTATCTTCCTAAAATACCCTCAAGGGTATTCTTGTAAATTAGCATTTTACGCATATTCCAATTGAAATATGCATTGTAATTTTTGTTTTATTTTTATTTTTTGTTTTTTATATTTTTGGATTTCGTACCACATTGGGGGCCTCCCAAAAGTGACGTTGGGAGCCCCCAACGGTCACAAATGTGACCGTTGGGGGCTCTCCAACGTCCCCTTTGGGAGCCCCCAAGGTGGTCCCTTTTCATGCTTATAAATAGGGGATTTCCTCTTTGTATTTGGTATTCTTGAGGGAGCTTATGCTCCATTGTAATGGGGTTTTTACCCCTTCTCCATTATTCTTCAATGATATGCAACTTATGACTTTATGTCATATTTTTTCCTTTTTATGGGTTTTATGTGTTAGCACATTATGTGCTTATGTTGTTTTCCTTTAATGGGTATATTTGCACTCCACGTGCATAAGTATGGGTTCATTATTGAACCCAATGTATTCCAAGTCACTTTCTAACAAACACTACCCTATATATATATATATATATATATATATTGGCTACCCTCTAGTAGAAGCCACTCATTCCTTAAAAATTTTCTTGGTAATTTTGTGAATCATGCCCAATGGTTATGATCTATATGTTTTGCTTAGTCAGAAACATGTTTTAGATCGTTGTTCTATAAGCAGATTTTCTAAGGGCTTCAAAAGTTAATGGACTACATTGCCTCAAATTTTCAATATTAAGAAAATCATACTTTTTATGTTGAAAGACTACCCAGTCGAAAGTGCATTTCCTAGTAAATGAACCATGCTGAATGCATTCCTGGGTCAAATTGGCCAAATAAAGCTTGCACCTATGAGATTCATCTAGAGAGTACTGTACTCTAGAGTGTAGCCAATATTTTTCACACACACACACACATATAGTGGGGAGTAGGTGCCTACCAAAGTAGGAGCCTATTGCAAATGAACTGGGCTTTTCAGGGTGTTTTTCGCAAATCTGACCCTGGAGATTTGTTAGGTATGATCGATTTGCTAGAAAACATTACTTGGATTGTGTTTTTTTGATGAAAAAACGTGATTTTTTAAGCTTGAATATTTGTGAAAATTGTAGACGATTGATTTTTGAACCTTGTAGAAACCTACCCAGCTTTCAAGCTTGTGATGCTTGTTCAACTTGAGATGCCAAAATCTGACCCCCTAGCCAAATTAGCCGAGCACTCGTGGGCACGATGGTTATTCTTTGTGAATAACAGAACTTGGTGCATCAATGAAAATAAAAAACTTTTAGGCTATGATGGATCTCTTTAAATTTTTCTTGCAAGTAACAAGAAAACAAACATGAGAACCTCGGTTTAGTTTTATTATTTAGTGGGAATTTTCGATAGCAATGGAGATGTTTTTGGTTATTAGCTTGTAAATGTTTTTATTTGTGCCACTTGGATTGTCCGAGTATAACTGTCCTGCTGCCTGTTCCATCATTTGCTGTTTGAACAAATGAACAAATCTGTAACTTGATCTCAGTCTGTGTGGTCGGCTTACAGTACAAATGTCAGTTCCATGTGACTATGAATCCTTTTATGTATTTAAGCACTGATTGGGCCTACATCATCGCACAAAATGCAGCTACTGTGACTGCAGCTCTTGTCAAACAGCTACGTGAAGAAACTGGAGCTGGGATGATGGACTGTAAAAGGGCCCTTGCAGAGACAGGAGGTGACATTATTAAAGCTCAGGAATTCCTTAGGAAAAAAGGCCTAGCTAGCGCTGAAAAGAAAGCAGGCAGAGCTACAGCTGAAGGAAGAGTTGGCTCATACATTCATGATAATCGAATTGGAGTTATGATTGAAGTTAACTGTGAGACAGATTTTGTATCTCGTGGTGATATTTTCAAGCAGTTGGTTGAAGACCTGGCTATGCAAGTTGCAGCATGTCCACAGGTGCAGTATTTGGTTACTGATGATGTTCCTGAAGATATTGTCAACAAGGAAAGGGAGATTGAGATTCATAAAGAAGATCTTCTGCAAAAACCAGAACAAATCAGATCAAAAATTGTTGATGGCCGAATCAAGAAGAGGCTTGAGGAATTGGCACTTCTTGAGCAGCCATACATAAAAAGTGATAAGGTGGCAGTGAAAGATTTGATTAAGCAAACGATTTCAGCAATTGGAGAAAATATTAAGGTAAAAAGGTTTGTTAGGTACAATCTCGGTGAAGGTTTGGAAAAGAAAAATCAAGATTTTGCTGCAGAGGTTGCTGCTCAAACCGAAGCAAAAGCACCACCTACATCACCAGCTAGCCAGCCTGCTCCAGATACCAAGGAAACAGCTGAAAGGTAAGTGATTCCTATGAATAGAGTTCTGATTTTTCATTTCCAGCTTATGTTATTGAGTGAATGCCAGTCTATCTCAAAATCAAGCCACTAATGAGATACTGCCACATGTACGAAGTCAGGTGTTAATATATAAGTTTGAAAATTGTTTGGTTCAACTTTATATGCATCTGTACACAATTGGAGAATTGATTTTAAAATGTGATAAAGGCAGTTGAGTGATCATTTCCCTATTTGTTATCACCTAAACTTCCTTAAAAGGCAGCCAACTTCTTAGCAGACAAGTTTACAACCAACCATTCATTCTTAAGAATTATTGGAAGACCTGGTTATGCTTGAAATTGCATTAAAAAGATAACCCAGACTTTTCATTTGTTGTTAATTGTTGCAAGAGGAAAGTCAAAATTTTAAATGGATTACTTTAAGCAGAGTTGTAACAGAAGGGGCAGATCACCGAAAAAAACAGGGACATTCAAAGATATATAATCTTTAAGATACAACTAGAAATATGAAAGGCAGGGTATGATGTCTTCGTTTGTAAGATTTTTGAAATAGGAAAATGGGAAAAAAGAGAGGAAGCTAGAGAGAGATGGGTTGGAGAAGATGTAGCGGTCGGCTAGGAAGAAGATGGGTCTAGATAAGAGAGATAGAAGGGAGAATGGGTATGGAGATCTCCAATACTTAGGTGAACCAAGTATTAGGGCCAATCCTCCTCTAACTTGGGAAGGCCAATTCCTACTCGAGCCCTAGAGAGGCCAAGAGTCTCAAAAGAGAGCTCAATTGATTAAAGTTCCAAAAGATACAAAATAAGCTCGATCCCTTATTTATAGGCATCATAGGCTTGGCTTTCAAAAGAAGCTACTAACCCCCGACCATAACTTCCATGAGAAGCTTTGCAAGCGACATTTTGCCCATGAATGCTCCAGTTAGGCCTAATTCCCCAATGAGGGCGTGGAACCCCCTTTTACATGTATCCAACACAAACATGAGACCCAAACCCAAAAGTAGCATGGCCAATCCAGTAGTCCAACCGTGTGGGTTTGTAACAGGCTAAAATAAAAAACAAATTCTAGATGAAAGCTTAATATGGAAATGAGCATGTAAATATCAATTTTGTTCCCAACTAATTGGTATTCCTAAGCAACAGGAAGAAAATAATTCAATGATAAATTGACAATCTCATGGTAGATAAAAGTTTTATTTTTAAAGGTTATTCTCCTTTCCTTCTTTACTGTTTTTCTCTTTTGGTTCTTAGCAAGTTCGTTTTCATCTTTAGAGTCCCCATGATCAGCCATCCTTATTGTTTGTTGATAAAGCACTTCTACACTTTCAAGATTCCGAAATTGCAGTCTCATCTACTGGACGTTGCTCTTTCTAGCTTTCATTACTGTTAGACTGAATTAACTTTTACTGAGAAGTCTGCCTTTTTCTTTTTTATAGTTATTAGGATCAATTAATTATTTTCCACTGGAAAAGAAGGAAGATAATTTCCATGAAAATAATAGCAGACATGTGTTCTTTTGGCAAATTATCTTTGATGGTTTTAAATCTTTCTTTGATTTTTTCTCAGAAGCTATGTTTTAGAATCTAGTCCTAATATTGTTAGTTCTCTATGACAGCGCTCCGAAAGTTGTAATATCAGCTGCACTGGTTAAGCAACTGAGGGAAGAAACAGGAGCAGGCATGATGGACTGCAAGAAAGCTCTGGCAGAAACAGGCGGCAACCTAGAGAAGGCACAAGAGTACCTAAGAAAGAAGGGTTTGTCAAGTGCAGAAAAGAAATCTGGACGGCTAGCCGCGGAGGGTAGAATTGCTTCATATGTTCATGATTCCCGCATCGGAGTACTTATCGAAGTGAACTGCGAGACCGACTTTGTTGCTCGAGGTGAAATTTTCAAACAGCTGGTTGATGATCTCGCAATGCAAGTTGCAGCTTGCCCACAAGTTGAGTTTGTCTCGGTTGAAGACATCCCAGAGAGCATAACCAGAAAAGAAAGAGAACTTGAGTTACAGAGGGAAGACTTGCAGTCGAAGCCAGATCACATAAGGGAGAAGATTGTTGATGGGCGTGTCTCAAAGAGGCTTGGCGAGTTAGCTTTGCTTGAACAGCCCTTCATTAAAGATGACACTTTGCTGGTCAAAGACTTGGTGAAGCAGACGGTGGCCACTTTGGGCGAGAACATACGGGTGCGTAGGTTTGTACTATACAATCTTGGAGAGAAAGAAAGTGATAAGCCAGACAGTGAGTCCTCTTGAGAGTTCAAAATTTGGAAGTTAGTTTAACAGTTAGTGGGTTGCAGCTATTTTGGGGTCACTGGACTTGGCATAAAAAAGGATCTTCCAAGGAAGATACTTGTGGAGTAAAGTGGGTCTTGTTTTTACGAGTTATAAAGCAGCTCTCTGCTGCTTTTTTTTCTGTGGTTTTTTTCTCCAATTAAGGATCACTGCCGCTCTGGCCTGCTATTTCTGTTATTTAAATTTTAAATAAATTAGAAGTGTAGAAGATCCTCCATTTTTTTCTAAATGGATAATAAATGAAGCTAGTGTTTTATGGCCAAATATAACATGGTTGAAGGTAATGTTTTGGCTTGGTTCATCTTTTATGTTCTTGAAGATAATAAGGTTGCTTTTATTCATCTTCAGTTTTCCGGGATGAGAAGGAATTCAATTACTTGTTACTGTCAACCGTTCGAGGACTTCATATAGGTATATCTGGACAGAGGGATGGAAATAGTTTTCTTTTGAGAAAGAGAGGTGATGCCCCATGATACTAGCCATCTGCAGAATTGCTTTGGACTTCTTTTTTTCTCTTTTGACGGGCAAGTTGGAGGATAGGCCCATGGGATTCAAACCGGGGCCCATTGATTATGATAATGCAACCTTACCGTCCAGCTACCTCATTGGATCCCACATAACTGCTTTGGACTTGGCAACAAAAAGAGTCCCCTCCCTTGCCAGAATTGGAGAAAATGAATTGTTGAGAGGTTCTGTTACAATAAAAATAAGAGAATCCTCACATATACACAAGCACACCCATAAGGATTCCGAGCAATTTCGAGTTGGCTCATTTTGAAAAAAAGAAAAAAAAAATAATTTTTTTTAAAGCTGAAAGTGATAGGATTTTAACTCTAGAACTGTTTGAGTCTAACAGTGAACACAAAGCGTGATTTAACGTGGTTCGGTCAATAGACCTATGTCCATTATCTTAGTCACTCCATACAGAAAATCATGTTGGGGTGTTTCCCTTTATGCTTATTTATAGAGTACATGAGGTGAGAGTCTCAATCGACGTATTACCGATAGAACTTGTGTTACTCTTGGTAACCTATTACAAGTGGGACTCTTGTTACAATTAGGAAACTTGCTCTCAACATCCATAGTGCTGTTGGACACGTGTGAACTTCCTTGATCTTTTCTATTAGACACCTCATCAACCATGGACTCTTGCTTGATCTCAATCCCATCTGACCTCTCATTTGGTCTGGATGGATGGTAGATCTAAAACTGATCCTCTTTCATCCCCCCGCAAGCACAATGGGCTCTGCTGCAAGGTGAGCTTGGACTTAAGGTGGGCAAACCGAGCAAAAGTAAGTGGTTTTGTGAAGAGATCAGCAAGCTGCACTTCGGTAGAAATATAACGAACATGAAGTTCTAACTTTGCAACTTTGTCCCGAACGAAATGCACATCCAATTCAATGTGTTTGTTGCGAGAATGCAAGATAGGGTTGACTGAAAGGTATGTAACACTAAGGTTGTCACCACATATAATTGGAAGCATGGGTGATGAAAAGCCCAGTTCACGCATGAGATAGCCAATCCATGTAATCTTATCAGCGACGTTGGTAAGGGCACAATATTCAACTTCCATGTAAAACGAGCAACAACAGATTGCATGCGAGAGCTCCAGGAAATTAAACTACGTCTAATAAAAACTGCATAAGCACTAGTGGACTTGCTATCATCAGGGCACTTGGCCCATTCAGCAACAGTATAAAACGTGGGAGCAAAGGAAGAAGATGAAGCCATTGGAAGGCCATAGTCAATAGTACCTTTTAAATATCGAAGAATCCATTTGACTAGAGTTCAGTGATCCTGAGTAGGGCAATGCATAAACTGACAGACCTTATTCACAACGAAAGCCACATCAGGACGGGTGAGAGTCAAATATTAAAGAGCATCAACCACACCATGATACAGGGTAGGATCAGGAAAGAGGCGTGAGTTGACCGCTAAAGGAGTAGACACCGGTTTGGCACACCCACCATATTGGTGCGAGAGAGAAGGTCCAAACTATATTTCTTTTGAGTAAGCATTAACCCCCTGGGTTGAATGACAATTCAACTCCTAAGAAAAAGTGTAAGACACCCAAATCTTTGAGAGCAAAAGATTTATTTAAGCAGTCAACCAAGGAGTGAATCCATTGAGAGGAGTTCTGAGTAATGAGGATATCATCAACGTAACTAAAAACAAAGAGTATGAGAGGACCATTATTGAAAATAAAAAGAAACGAATCTAAGCTTGTAGAACCACACACGCACAGCCATTTTAAGGCCATACCAAAACTTATGGAGATGACAAACACAATGAGGTGAGAGTCTTATTCAACGTATTACCGATAGAACTTGTGTTACTCTTGGTAACCTCTTACAAATGGGACTCTTGTTACAAGTAGTAAACTTGCTCCAAACATACATAGTGTTGTAGGACACCTCCAACGTGTGAACTTCCTTGATATCTTTTCTATTAGACACCTCATCAACCTTGGACTCTTGCTTTATCTCAATCGCATCTGACATCTCATTTGGTTTGGATGGATCCGGATTTGGTGGATCTAAAACTGATCCTCTATCATCCCCCCACAAGCACAATGGGCTCTGTTGCACGGTGAGCTTGGACTTAAAGGTGAGCAAATCAAGCAAAAGTAAGTGGTTTCATGAGGAGATCAGCAAGCTGCTCTTCGCCCTTTGCAACTTTGTCCCGAACAAAATGCACATCCAGTTCAATGTGTTTGCTGCGAGAATGCAAGATAGGGTTGACTAATAGGCATGTGACACTAATGTTGTCACACAGTATAGTTGGAGGCATGGGTGATGAAAAGCTCAGTTCATGCATGAGATGGATAATCCATGTAATCTCATCAACGATGTTGGCAAGGGCACGATATTCAACTTTCGTGTAGAGCGAGCAACAACATATTGCTTGCGAGAGCTTTAGGAAATTAAATTACATCCAATAAAGACTACATAAGCACTAGTGGACTTGTGATCATCAGGGCACCTGGCCTAATCAGCAGCAGTATAAAATGTGGGAGCAAGGAAAGAAGACAAAGTCAGTAGAAGGCTATACTTAATAGTACCTGTTAAATATCACAAAATCCATTTGACTGTAATCCAGTGATCCTGAGTAGGGTGATGCATAAATTGACAGACCTTATTCACAGCAAAAGCCACGTCAGGATGGGTGAGAGTCAATATTAGAGAGCATCGACCACATTGTGATACAGGGTAGGATCTTCGAAGGCATCACCAGTGAGAGGAGAGAGTCATGAGTTGACCACTAAGGGTGTAGACACCGGTTTGGCACCCATCATATTGGTGTGAGAGAGAAGGTCCAAAGTATATTTCTTTTGAGTAAGCATTAACCCCCTGGGTTGAAGGACAATTCAACTCCTAAGAAAAAGTGTAAGACGCCCAAATCTTTGAGAGCAAAAGATTTATTTAAGCAATCAACCAAGGAGTGAATCCATTAGAGGAGTTCCCAGTAATAAGGACATCATTAACATAAATAAGAACAAAGAGTATGAGAGAGCCATTATTGAAAAAAAAAAGTGACAAATCTGCATTGGATCTACAAAAACCCATAGTGACAATGCAAGAGCTAAGTTGTGGAACCACACACACACACAGAGCCTTTTTAAGGCCATACCAAAACTTATGGAGATGACAAACATAACGTGGTCGCTAAGGATTATGAAATCCGGAAGGCTGGATCATATAAACTTCTTGAAGAGGTTCATTTAAGAAGGTATTAGCAACTAGGTGAGTTTTGTAGCATTGATCAAGTGAGCCATTTGCCTTCTTTTGAATTTTATAGATCAATTTACAATCAATCACATTTTGAGGATGTAGACGGACAAGAGACCATATGCGGTTTTTTAAGAGGGCATCATATTCATTGGCTATTGCACCGTGGTCTTTGTTCATTTTAGCAAATAAGGTAGGTTCAAGGTCAGCATAGAGTTCAGTTAAAAGGGCTTGTGGGAGCATATATTTGGTAGAGAAATAGCATTTAGGTTTAAGGGTGCCATTCTGAAAATGGGTGATCATGGAATGAGTGCGGGTGGGAGCTGTCGAGACAGTAGGATCCAGTGGACTGTCTGGAGTAGGACCACTGGGCGTAATAGTAGGTACCAATGGATGTGTAGGGGAGGGCGGTGGGGAACTCATTAGCAGGCCAGATGCAGGGAGTTCAGTGGGCGACTCAGTGGAAGGAATGAAAACCTGTCCATTTAGAGTAATGGAAACTACAGGGCACTCGATCAACCTAGGAGGGATAACTTGTTGAAGTGGGTTTTATGAGAAGTATGTTTTGTCAAATATGACGTGACCGGAAATAATAGCTTTCTTATCTTTTGGATTAAGACAATAATATCCCTTATGTCAATTGCTATAACTCAAGAAAACACACAACATATTTGAAATTCAGCTTATGATGTCTATACAGACGCAAATACGAATAACAACCACATCCCAAAATCTTGAGAAAAGTGTAATCAAGTGTCTTCTTCAGTAGAACTTCAAGAGGACTCCTTTTACCTACATTTAGAGATGAGAGTCGATTAATCAAGTAAACTGAAGTCTGTATAGCATATGGCTAGTGATTTTGATGAACTCCTGATTGAAATACAAAAGTGAGGGCAGTGTCAACAATATGACGATGCTTTTTCTCTCAGCTCCCATTTTGCTCATGGGTGTGGGGACAAGAAATTTGGTGTCTGAAGCCACACGAGTCAAGATATTGAGCTATAGCTCTATATTATCCACTCATTGGTGTGAAGGAATTTGATTTTCCTGCTTGTCACATTCTCAACATGCACTTTAAAAATTTGAATATAATATTGAAAACCATCATAAAAAATAATGGATGCAGTGCCCCAAACATCAGAATAAACTATATCCAATGGTTTAAAAACAATAATAGAAATAGGAGAAAATGAAGTTTATGACTCTTCCTAATTTGACATGCCTCACAAACTTTATTAAAAATACTTTTATGAACTGGTAACCCAAACTTATTCACTATTTGTTGCACTATTCTTAGGGACGGATGTCCCAATCGCTGATGCCATCTTTTCAATGAGGTTCTCTCTCCAAACATTGCATGCTTGTTCCTTTCCATAGGAATCTGATAGAGATTATTTTTACTTGTGCCTTTGATGAGGATCTTCTGCTTTGATCCTTAACGTAACAACAATCCAGATGAAATTCAAAGAACACATTATTTTCATAAAAAAAATTATTTACTGGGAGGAGATTTCTCTTTATATTAGGCACATGCAGCATTTCATTAAGCATAAGCGACAAATCATAATCATAAATAGAAGTGGATCCAGTTTTTTATATTCAAACCTAAGCCATTACCAACTTTTATTGAATCAGGTCCATGATATTTATATTGAATGGATAGATTAGCTAGGTCGTTGGTGACATGGTGGGTGGCTCCCAAATCTAGGAACCAGCTATCATCTTCGTATGATATAGTGCTTGAATTGTAAGCTTGAGGTGGACCAGATTGATAATGCCTGATGGAACTACTAACATTATTTGACAGAGTAACCAGGTGTGTCAAAAATTTGACACACTATCTTGTTTGTCGATAGATCTGGTTCTGATCAGTTTTGAGAAAAGTCAAATCTATTTTGACCACAACCTCCTTGATTCTGACAACCTTGATTTTTGCCATAGCTACAGCCTCACCCACGATTTTGATACCCTTGATATCTTCACCATGGTTTCCTCTATTCTGATAAAAGTTCTTGCCCTGATTTTCTTGACATTGGGTTAGATTAATGGAGGAATTTTCATTGAGTGGACTCTTTTCCTCTAAAACTTGGGCCTCATATACTAGCAACTTGCTGTGAAGGTCACTTGATGTAGTTTGTTTGTCACGGGTCATAATCGAAGTCTTGAATGAATTATATTATGATTGAAGACCCTTAATAATTTGCATGACTAAATGATCATCATCGTCAGGTTTACCAGCTATGCAAGTTGGTAGAAGGTATTTCTAGACTCAAAAAAAAATTCATCTATTTTTTTGAACCTTTTTTTAGATCTTGAAAATGGTTCTTTAATTGGAGAATTCGAGATCCCAAATATGCAACATATGACTTCTTTAGGGTATTCCAAACTTCAAAAGAAGTCTGCCACTATTTAGCTATGAATGGGTTCCATCAAAGACGACATCAAACAACTTAATAAGAGTTTCTCCTGCCTTTGCCATACAACATATTCAGGATTAAGTTTTGGAGCCTGTTGTTTCCTAAATTTATAAATTTTGGTGGACATGGCTTAGAGCCATCCATGAATCCCATAAACTTATATGAGTTTAGAATAGGCAAAAATTGAGATTCTCAAAGCAGGTAGTTCCCTGAGATAAGTTGTGTGGACAAAAAATATTAAAGATTTGACGGGGTGGAGGATGAAACAATGGAGGAAAATCATTACTCGACAGATGACCTATCTCTGCAAACAGGGACGATTAAGAGGACATTGATGATGATGACTCCATAAAGGATCTTGTTAGAGCTCTAATACCATAACAGAGAAGACAAAGCGTGATTAAACATGGTTTGAACAATAGACCTACGTCCATGATCTTAGTCACTTAACACCGAAAACCGTGTATGGAGTATTTCCCTTGATTCTTATTTATAGACTACATGAGGTGAGAGTGCTATTCAATGTATTACCCAATAGAACTTGTTTATCCTTGGTAACCTATTATAAGTGGGACTCATATTATAATTATGAAACTTGCTCTTAACATCCACAGTGTTCTTGGACACCTCTAACGTGTGAACTTCCTTGATATCTTTCATATTAGACACCTCATCAACCTTGGACTCTTGCTTGATCTCAATCCCATCTAATGTCTCATTGGTTTGAATGGATCCAATACTGATCCTATAGCAGAGTCAAGCTCAATTTCACTCATTTATAGAAAAAATACATCATCCCAAAGTTGAAAGCAATGATATTTGAACTCTATATCTATTGCCTACATGCCAAATAATTTGATAATTTATATTAAAATATATTATGTGATATAAAATATATTTATTACTATTTAACGAGCTTATATGAGCCAAGCCAAACCAAACATCTATTATTTGTGTTGAACTTGTTGAGCTTATTTTGTGAGTTTGAATGAGCTCTTTAAGAGCTAAGCATGAGCGCCTTGTCTAGATTCTCACCCCTAATATTGATGAGTTCAACCAAGGAAATACAAGCATTATGTTTTTTGTGAATCATATGATGAGTTCAAGTTCAATAAAGGGGATACAAGTATCATGTTCTTTGTGATTCACATGATGAGTTCATGTTCAACAAAGGGGATACAAGTATCATGTTCATACAAGGTTAGCTCATGATCACAACTCCCATTGTTGTTGTTGTTTGTCATCGTTACAACATAACAACGACAACAACAAGTGTTGCATGGTTAAAAGAAAAGCCTTTGCACTTGATGGAAGTGGAAGCATTGAAGGCAAACCTCAATTTCCCACCACCACCAGGTGGAGAACAAGAGCTTTGTGATGATTAAAACATATGGAACCAGACTCCTAATAGTGTTGTTGCATCTAAAGTAAGTAGTGCTTCATGGGCCAAGGTAGTGATGAAAGACGATAAAACCAAAGGGAGTCCCAACACTGCAATACGTACATAATAGCACCACACCAGGCCTAAGGGAATCCCAGCTCTACAGTGCATACAAAATACTACCACACCAAGCCTAGGGTCATCATACCAATAAAGAATATGAGGAACTTTTAGCCCCCATGCAGTGGACTATATTGGCATGTTTTCTTATAAGCATCACCACAAAGAATATGGGGTATGAGTTCATGTTCAACCCCCACTACACTCTATGGCCGTCGATGCAAGATCTCATGTTCTCATCTCTAAATGATGGTTTTGTTCCTCATCTAATAAGGAGAATATGACACTCATCTTGCACAAGGGATCATGACAAGTCATGGGAAGAACCCAGATGCTGAACTAGTGATAGCCCAGGATGCCCCTTCGATTGGTGGTGCACTCCACCACAACGATTAGGATTTGACTGCCATACCTATCCATCCCCTGAACCATGGTGCAATGAGGTATTTAGAGGAATCGCTAAATCCATTGGGGGGTGAGTTTATGGGCACAAATATAATCACCAAGATGAAGGAATGCCTTATATTCTCATGCATCAAGCTAGAGAAAGGTGTTGGCATTCATAGAAACCATAACCGGAATGTAAAAACAAGACATACATACCGGTAGATGCCATGGATGAGACGAGTATTGGCACAGGTGAACGACGTTCTCCTCAGCCTATCGATGCCCACGATGAGTTCAGACCATCAAATCGATAGTAAGCAGGACCCTAAACCCATTGAGAAAAGAGGACACCTTGTTTGCTCTCATCAAGCAACCATGCCTCAATTTATAGTGGAAGAGTGGGGGGTTACATACATGGCATTCATGTATGTGAACCCTTCACATGCCATATTAAATGTGAAGCCTTCATATTCATATAACCCCTTCCCCACTAATTGCCCACTAAAGCCTTCATTATTGTCAAACTGGGTCATACTTAGGATTGGATCCGATCTGAAATGTCCATTATTCTCTCACTTTATGCATTGATATGTAAAGGCACAAAATCGAGGTTAATGAACACCTTTTTATGAAATGTCATATTTCCATGTACTATAATATAATTCATTTTTAGTGTTTTAGCATGTTAAGATTACCTTTATGAATAGGTTGGTCTCTAACCCATTCTATTGTACCTTTAATATTGTTATTTTGCTATTCTCTCTACCAAATGAGAGATCCTTTATGCAGAATCAATAATACACAAAATCATAAAGAATCAATTTAGTTTCATAAATATGATCACATATAACCATAATATATTGTCATACATCAGAAGGAATCAAACATACCCATCCCCTTTACATGTTGGAGATATAATCTCAGTGCTAACCCTTTAGTAAGGGGATCCACAATCATTTCCTTCATACCAATTGTATCAATACAACACACCATATGATTCTTAGTCCTTTCTTTAACAACAAAGTATTTTAACCCATTGTGTTGACATGAGATTGAACTCTTGTTGTTATTCAAGAAGGACACAACAACTTCATTATCACAAAAGATCTTTAGTGTCCACAATTCGAAGACCCATAATGAAGTTTTTTATCCAAATGGCCTGAGATGAAGTCTCGTATAGGGCAATGAATTCTGCCTCCAAGTTATGAGCAAAAGTTGTAGACTGTTTTCTGTTTTTCCATGAGATGACACCACATGCTAATAGGAAGATGTATCCAGTAGTGAACTTTCTATTGTCGAAATATCCTCCCAAGTCTGCATCAAAGTATCCAATGACCTATAGGTGGTCAACCTTTCTGTAGGTCAACATATAATCTTTCATTCCCTGCAAATAGCACACGACCTTCTTCAGTGTCTTCTAGTACACAATGCCTAGATTTGACTGATATCTACCAAGCATTCCCACAGCAAATGCGATATCTAGCCGTGTGCAGGTCTGCGTGTACTGTAAACTCCCAACCGTCGAAGCATATGGGATAATTGTCATCTGAGCTTTTTCATTATCATTCTGAGGACAGTCCTTTAAGCTCAATTTATCTCATTTCATTATGGGTGTTGAACCAAGAGAACAATTCTTCATCCCATATCTTTTAAGAACCTTAAGGATATAGGATTTCTAAGAGAGACCATGGACACCCTTAGTTCTATCACGACGAATCTCAATTTCAAGGATATATGTAGCCTCACCCATGTCCTTCATATCAAAATAAGAGAGAAAAAATCTTTTGTCTCATGTAGTATGCTGAAATCATTAGTTACAAGAAGAATATCATCAAAATATAAAACCAAAATTATGAACTTACTCCCATTAGCTTTAAGGTATATGCACTGATCAATAATGTTTTCTGTTAATTTAAAGTTTAGAATTATCTGATTGAACTTTTTATACCACTGGCGGGAGGCTTGTTTAAGTCCATAAATTGAGATCTTCAATTTGCAAACTAAATGATTCAAGTAATCTACATTGAAACTAGGAGGTTGCTTCATATATACCTCCTCTTTCATATCCCCATTCAGAAAAGTAATTTTCATATCCATTTGATGTAGCTCTAAATCAAAATGAGTTATGAGGACCATGATTATCCTTAACGATTCATTAGTTGAGACAGGAGAAAAAATCTCATTATAATCAATGCCCTCCATTTGTGTGAAACCCTTTGCAATGAACTTAGCCTTGTACCTCTTCACTTGACCTTTGGAGTCTATCTTGGTCTTAAAGACCCACTTATAACTAATAGGTCTTACTCCATCAGGTCAAGGTACAAGATCCCATACTTAGTTCTTTGACATAGAGTCAAGCACTTCTTTCATGACATTGATCCAATGTGTTGATCTTTCACTTTCAATAGCTTCTGCAAAGGTAAATGAATCATCATTAATGTCTATGAAATCATTGGGCTCTTGCAAATATACCACATAGTTTGGATGAATAACGGATATTTTGGTCCTCGTAGACCTTCATACAGGTGCCACAGGTGGTTCAAAATGAACCTTTGCATCTTTTTATTATTGGATATCCTTATCAACAACTTATTTTATTTGGGATTGATGTTCATTGATCAGATTTTTTCTGGCATTATCCAAAGGGACGGTGACAGAAAAAACTAGGTTTTTTTTCTTCACAGGTATGGAACTTGAATTCTGTATTTTCTTAAATTCAAAAGTTTGAGATGCATCTATCCCAATAGAACTATTTTCAATAAATTTTTATCTATTTTCACTATTCGTGGTGTATAAGATGGACAATAAAACTTAAAGCCCTTTGATCTTTCTGGATAATCAATAAAAAATCTACTAGTTGTCCTACGATCAAAGGCTTTTATATATAGGTTGTACAATTTAGCTTCAGCTGGACATTCTCATATGCACATATATGATAAAGAAAGTTTTATAGCAGTCTATAACTCGTAAGGAGTCTTTTGGACAGCCTTCATAAGAACCTTAATTAAAATATGCATTTTTGTCCTAACAGCTTCACCCCCATAAGGTCAAGGGAAGGTTTAAGTGATTCAACATCGCTCAAACCATTTTTTTAAGCGTACAATTTCTTATTTCAACTACACCATTCTGGTAAGTACTATTAGGCATGATATATTGAGGTACAATACCTTTCTCTTTTAGAAACCGTGCTAATGGATTTTCCTTTTGTCTCATCTCAGAGAAACAACCATAATATTTGCCACCTCTATCAGACCTAACCACTTTATTAACTGCATCAATTTGTTTCTCTACTTCTTTCTTGAAGTTTCTAAAAACCAGAAAGAATTCATATTTTTTAAATAATAAGTAGAGATACATATATCGTGAGTAATCCTTTATAAAGGTGACAAAATATTTTTCACTCGTATAATACATGAAAAATGACCTTCAAACATCCATATGCACGATCTCTAATTTTTCATTATTGTGTTTGGCATCTTTCTTATATATGTTAGACTACTTAGCCTTTAAGCAGTCAACACATGGTTCAATATGTGTGAAAAAAAGGGTCCAAGAATTTCTTTTTTCATAAGTTTTTAGACTCTCTTTCAAGATGTGTCATAACCTTCGATGCCGAAGTAAATATGATTGATCCTCCTTTAAGCCACATTTATTGCCAATCATTGTGTTCTCAAAGGAGTGAGATTCTCGAATTTGGAATTTGATTTTCAAACGATACAAACCATCACACTTATATACAGAACCTATAGGAATAGAATTTTTAACAATAATAAGCTTGGAGTTTTTAAATTTAAAACCAAAACCAAACTTATCAAGTTTTAAAATTAAAATAAGGTTTCGACTATAGGATGACACATAAAATGTATCGACCAAATCCAAAATGAGTCTTGACTCCAACACAACCCTGCAGGTCCCAATGTTCTTGATATGCGAATGCATCTTATTTTCTAAAAAATGCTTTTTTCATGCTCTATTGGTTCTCTTTTGTTCAAAAAAGTCTGCAAAGAGTTAGAAATGTGCATCGTAGCACCAGAATCAGTCCACCAACTATATAATAAAACATATATCAAATTACACTCATGAAAAATGAATGACTTTTTACTTTTATTCTCACGTCATTTCTTTATGCTTCATGTAGTCCACCTTCTTATGTTCCTTCTTGAAAAAACAAAACTTTATAGAAGAACCTCCTGCTTGAGATTTGGCTTTCGCTTGAGAGTTTGAACTTTCCCTAGAGGTTTTCTTATTGAAGGAACTTTTTTTTGCCCCCAGCCTATATTTTTTCTTATGAGAGGCTATATGTGCACTCGACACCCTCTCACCCTTCAATTTTTCTTTCTCTTAAACACACTTGGTCAAGAATTCATTAGAAGACTACTCATTGTTATATGTGTTGTATGAGATTTTGAAGGGTCCATATTCACCAGGTAACAAAGTCAAAATTAGATGGACTAAAAAAAAGTTTGAAATGGTGAACTTCATGTCATTCAGCTAAAATGCAATCTCTCATCTCCAAAATATGTTGTCAAATGTGACTCTCACAAGAATATTTTATATACATCAATTTGGATATCAGTGTACTGGCCCTAGCCATATTAGAACTGACAAACTAAGCCTCAGTGGCTCCCATGAATTCCTTCACTATCCTGCAGTGAGGGATGGCACCTCGAATGTTCTTAGCCACTTGAGATTGCAAAAGCAACATGCTAAGTCTATTCGAGTGCTCCCACTTTTTAGAGGTAGCCTTCTGTTTGGCTGTACTTTGTTTTGTAAGAGCATGAGGTTCGTCAATCCTAAGGGTCAAATCTATGTCCATGTAACTGAGAGTAAATAATACTATTTATTTTTAATCTAAGAAATTAGATCTATCTAACATGGGGATGTTACTAGAACCGTCAATGATGAAAGAACCTGATATAACAATGAACAAAAAGAAAAGACCTTATTATTGCTCAAATGAGACTCATTGTTGAAAAGGTAAAAACTGATACCCTTTATTATTTACCTTTTCAGAGACAAGCATAATTGGGTCATTATCTTTTGGGTACGAACATGATTCATGGGCTGGTATACACATCTACCTTTGCACCCTGTGTGAATTTAGAACATAATGGCGTACCTTTGGGTATAATCATTGTTTCATAAAGTCAGATACAATCATAATACTGAATCTTAACACGGTCCAAATAATCCTCAATCAACACAACTTAGATCACTTTGGTATTGCATGAGTTAGTTAATCAAGATCTTTTATCGCAAACATATTTGTATTATGGAGCATATCTATGCAGACATAATAATGCATGCATATTTATGATGAAACATGTATTATATCATCAAAAAATACAAATTCATGCTTTAACTTATATGCACAAATAAATTTTGATGAAAATACATCACAAATGTGTAAACACCCCAAATTTTCCACATTCATTCTCAAACAACCCTCCTCGTGCAATGCCAACCCTGCTAGGTCAGTGTAGGAGTCAAACCCCGAGCCAGTTTCAGAAAATCACCATTTTACCAACTTTTATTAGGAAAATTACTATTTTACCCCTAGGTCATCCCGGACCCCAGTCAGTCGGAGTCAACCAAGCTCATTGGTCAGTTCAGAATAGTTAGAATATCAGTCATTTCAAGCTCATCTGAGCTCACAATGAACAGACCATTTTCATTTCTGACCATTCCTGCCAAAATGAGATCATTTCTTCAGAAATGAGCTCATTTCTCACTCAAATCCAAGCCAATTGTCTCCGAGTTAGTCATTTATAGTCAGTCATATTCCCCAAAGTATAACTTGAGCTCACCAGGAGTTCAAGTGCTCCAGTTTCAGTTCAAAACCATTTCCAAGTGTCCAGTAGCCCATTTTAGTCCATTTCAACTCTTTTAGCTGAAATTGAGTTGAGTTTAGCCAATTGAGCTAGTGTTCAAGCTTTGATTTTAGTTCATGTCAGTATCACTGACCTTTGTTCTAGCTCAAACCTAGCTCAGGTTCGTAATTCACTTCACTCCAGTAATCATTCCGTACCATTTCTCTAAAAATGGCAACTTTTCTTGAAAATTCAATCGGAAAGGTCAGTTGAGTCAGTGCGTGGTCAGTTCATTTGAGTTCTGAAACTCTAAAACCCAGCTCAATCTAGCTCATCTCAGTTCAATCCAGCTTGAACCCCAATTTTTAGTGTCACTCTGACCCAGTAGAGTCCAGAAAACCATTTCTTGAGCTATTTTGCAAATTTTATCAATTTTAATACCTTTTGAACTGGTACAACTGCCAATCAGGGTTTAAAATCTAAAATTCTTCATTCAGGGTTAGCATTTCGCATGTCATTTCTCATCATTTCATATCATTTCTCAGCATTTCATAACATTTCATCACATTTCATTTCATTTTCGAAGTCCAGAACTCCAGTTTTATAAATTTCAATCCAGATCGAGTTTTTAAAAGCTTTCAGAAATCAATTTCAAACCCCGGGTTTTCAAAATTGACACTTTTACCCCCGGGAGTCTAAATTTGGAAATGTTTTCTCAAGAAAAATAATCTGGATTTATTTCAAACACAAATTTTTGAATTCTACACTGGATTTGCTTTGCAACGAGCTATTAAACTTCAAAATCCGAGCTTGTTTCAAAAACTGCCAAAAATAGCTCGTTTCGTTTTGAAAATATTTTCTCGAGAAAAACAATCTGGATTTCTTTCAAAATTAAATTTTCAAATTCTACATTGGATTTGCTTCGCAATGAGGTATTGAACTTCAAAATTCGAGCTCGTTTAAAAAACTGCCAAAAATAGCTCGTTTCGTCTGGAAATTTTCTAAAAAGACTATTTTACCCATCTAATCATCAAAAGGAATTTCAAAAGTGGAATTTGGACCCGCTCTGAGATGGCCCATCCATTTGCATTTTCTTGTTTTAATTTATAAGAAAAAAAAATTATCTTTTTCTTTTGGTTTCTTTTATTTTATTTATTTTATTTTTTTTTAAATTATTTTTATTCTTACTAAGGTGGGACCCACAAGGGGGTCACCCAAACCTCCAGCCCATTTCCTTTCTTTCTTCCTCCATTTTCTTTTTTTTTATATATTTTTTTTATTTTTATTTTCTTTTCTTTTCTTCTTTATTTCTTTTCTTTCTTTTTTCTTCCTTTTTCTTTCTTTTTCTTTCTTTCTTTCTTTCCTCCTTTCTTTCCTCTCCCTCCATTCACGTATAGTCTTTCCAGCCCCTCCTTCTTCTTCTTTCCCTCTCCTTTCTTCCCCTTTCTTTCCTTTTCCTTCTTCCGCTCTTCTTTCCTTTTTCTTCCCTTCCTTCTTTCCCCTTTCTTCCTTATTCCCCTTTGGATTTTCCCCAAAAGCAATGGCTGCAGCCATTCACGTATATTCCTTCATGAAATATTATTAGTAACTTAGGTTTTGAGTTAATCAAAACCTAAGTTATGATAAAAAGAAAAAAAAAAAAGAACGGCTGGGGGATTCCTATTCAACGTCTCTCTCTCTCTCTCTTTAGGATGCAGCTATCCTTGGCTGCAACTCTCAGCCATTGAAGCCACTTTGAAGCACCACCTGCACCAGCCTTCTAGCAGCCCACCTTGCTTCACCTTCAGCTGCACCAAGGCAGCCACCACCTTGAACCACTACCTTCAACCACCACAGCCACCTTTACCAAGGAGCTTCAGCAACAGCCTCTTCCTCCCAGCTTCCTTCAACCAAGGCAGACTTCCAGAGCTCCTCCATTCAGCCATCAGCACAACCAACTGAAGACTCCACTCCTTCCAGCCAAAAAGATCTCTCTCATTCAACCTTCAACAAGGCACTTCCACCTTCAATTAGTTCCAGCCATAGTTACCCCATCTACAAGGTGCAGCCATCCATGCCTCCACGCCCAGCCGGCTCTCTCATTGCAGCGGCATCTCTTTGAAGCCTCCAAGTAGCAGATCTCCAGCCTCTGTTATACTCCACCAAGGGTTCAGTCCACCACTCGGCTACAGCCACTTCCTCCAAGGCAATAGCAAGAAGCGTCTCCCCTCCAACAGGTTCCCTAGTCATCTTGCTCCAACCGTTCCAGCCCTCTTCGTGGGTGTCACAACCACCACAACCCCGTCACTCCAACAGTCCAGCCTGCATCCATTGGAAGCCCCATTAACCATAGCTACCACCTTCAGCTGATCCAAGGAGGAACCCAAGGTGAGTCAATAGTTTCTATCGTCTCACCGATTTCTCTTGTTATTATTATTATTATTATTATTTTATGTGTGTGTCATCTATTTATTAAAATGCCATGGATATTCTCTGTAGAAGGATGATTCTAAATGTGAAAGTCAGTTTAAAACTGGATCCATTGTGCTATTTTGTTTTCTTTAATGAATCTCTCATGATTAAGGCTAAGCAAGAGAGGTGGTCCATCCGATGCATGGATCGGACCCCCTCCATTAATAGCCTACATCAAATCGGCTTCATATCCCCTTGTTTTTTTTTTTCTTTTATTTCAATCATTAGTTTTGTATAAATTGAGTATTTTAGGCATTTTATTTGATTAATTTCACTGTTTTATAGGTAGTTTTGTTAGCTTTATTAAGGTTTGCTTAGAAATCCATAGGCTTTAGTTTGTATATGAAGTCCAGTCATCATTTCATGGATATATTTTTGTTCAAAAATCCGAAAAAAAATTGTGATAACTTTAGTTGTATGTCTCTGCTTTTGTGCCAAAAATTGGATGCAATTTGGGTTTCGGAACCTTCTCAAATAAATCAAATCCCAAACTGGGATTTCCTATTTCTAGAAATTTCAATTTCTGCTTTAGCAGAAAAGAACCTCCAACACCACCCTTGTGGGAGATTCGGATTGCTCTACAAAAATCACAGTGGATTCATGATTGAATGTACTAATGATCTGAAAATTTTAAGGTTTTTCCAAGAAGTTTTGGCCTCTTTCAAAAATCGGATTTCCCAGACCTCTGGGAAAATCTTGATTTTCTTTTGTCAGGGTATAGACAGACCCTAATTCACCAAGTCCATACAATATGTAATCCGTATGCAAAAACTTTAAACATGAAAGTTTTTCCTAACATAATTTCCTGTTATTTGCCAAAATTTGGGAATTTTTGGATCTGTTTGATTATTTTTCCCGGATTTTCTATTTCTGTCTAACAGATTCCAATGTCCAGAAATTCCAGAGATTTAGGTCTCTGATAACAGTGTGGCCTTTTCCAAATCGTAACCCGAATCCCAATAGTGTCAAAATATCAAATCTTCCTCTGTTTGTCAGGGACAGTTTCCCACAATTTCAGACATTTTACCATCTGTCTGCCATTTTTCCCACATTTTCTACCAAAACCTGTCTGTTTCCTTCATTTACTAGAGTCGCCGGATTCCGATCCGACTTGCCGGAGTGGTACAGCTCCGACCATAGGTCAAAACCATAAAGTGTAAAATGAAAAAATCCTTACCTTACTGTCTTCTGTCACCCCATAAAATTTGTGAAATTTTTATGGAAGTTTGATATCCTAAATCTCCTTTAGAATCAATATTTTAGGCAAAAATCACAAAATTTAGGGTTTTTATTTGAATTTCTATATTTAAAAATACAAAAAAAATAAATTTTCGAGATCCATTATGTTTCTAGGGTTATTTTATGTGTCCATGACAAATTTGGTTTAATTCCAAGTTCATTTGCTCCATGTGTTAGTTTATCTTTAAATTTAGAAGCGAAAATCAGGTTAAATGTGATATTTTATGATATTTTCGTTATTTTAGGGTTTTTATCATGTACATAAGCATGTAGAATCATATTAGGGTTAATTTAAATCTCCTTTGCAATTCATATTTTTCAATTTTGCAAAATTTATTTCAAAAGACCCTGGTTTCAAGGCCATAGTCTTGTTATCAGGGGTATTTTGGTCATTTTGACCTAAATTTCGAAATTTCAATTTCTAATTCTCCAAAATTTCATGCATATCATCATATTTTATCATATTATGTTTGATTTATTTTATTTGATTTTCAAAATTCCAAAATCTACAAAAATTCTTTCAGAAAACCCTGATTTCAAGGTTATCAGAGGCATTTTGGTCATTTTGACCCCAATTTCGAATTTTCAAGTTTATTTTCGAAATTTATTCATTATTTATCATGTTTATATCAAAGGGGGTATGATTCTGGGTTTATATCTGAATAATATCCGATAATTTTCCATATTTTCGGATAAATTCAGAAAAACCTACATTTTTGTGCTAATTTTATTTTCCAGTTTTGCAGGAATATTCAAGAAGAAGACTTAGCCATTTTATTTCTTTTATTTCAATTCAATGTAAAAATCAATGTAATATTTGGAATAAGAGTTACATTTTCTGCTTAGAATAGGGTTGCATTGCATATAGTTTAATTTATGCAAATTTCAATATTTGATGTATGATTTATGTGCATTTATTTCAAATCCACTATGGTTTACACGAATGGCACGTGCACAAGCTTTTATGGAGTTTATAAACTCGGTGGGATTCGTATTTATGGCCATAGTCAGAATACGAAGAAAACCAAGATTTATGATCTTTATATCAGCCACATTCAGCCTACACTCTTAGGCTAACTTCAAAAATGCACTGCATTTTTCAAAGTTTCAAAAGGATTTCCCAATTTCTCAATGAAATTCCCTTTTCAAATTCATACTCATTCATTCATATCATTCAAATTGCATTATTTTCAAACTCATTTTCCAATTTCAATTTCAGAAAATTCAATTTTCTCAAGAATTTCCAAGTCTTTGTCAGGATCTGATTTTCTCAAAATCCTAAGTTTTCAAATGACATTTCAAAGCATTTCCCAAGTTCAAATCAAGATTTTCCTATGTTTTCGAATTCTCAAATTTCAAAATCCCAAGTTTTCAGAAATTCATTTTCTCATATTTTCCAGTTTTCTTGAGAATTCATTTTCCATTTCAAAAGTCATTTTCCAATAAATTTCTTAGATTTTCTCAAGATTCTCAAATCCATTTTCTCATAAAAGCAATTCCAAGTTTCCAATCTCAAAACCAATTTTCTCAGATTTTCAAGTTTTCCTGAGAAATCACTTTTCAATGCAAATTTCTGATTTCCCATGAAATTCAATGATTTTCCCAAAAACTCCAATTTCAAGCACTTTTCTAATCATTTTCCAAATGTATTTCAATTTTCCAAAGCAAACATCATATTTTCTCAAACTTGCATTTTTTAAAAATTCCATAGCACAAGCCTCATTCTTTGTGCATTCTAGGAAAAATAGAGCATAATTTAGATATTTGAGTCGAGTTAAAGCACATAATTGGTCCTTGGTTTAATTACCCCTGGTAAAGGCGCCAGGAACGGTTGAACCTCGTACCGACAAGCGGATCCCATTCTACGGAATTTTCCCGCAAATTTTCAAAACAGAGGCGAGTAAATTTTCAAAAATCATTTTCAAAACTTTGGTCGAGTTTGACTCGCGAAATTCGTTTCTCTCTCGCAAGGGAGGGGAACAATTTTGCGATGATAACAGGTTTGGCGACCGTGATGGGACCTGTCTTCGCCTGATCAAGTATGTGCTTTAACTTAGCTCAATTATCAAAATTAGGCTCTATGGAATGTCAGCTTTTAATTTCTGATATCATGTGAACCTAGGAGCCTAGACTTGAACCCAGCTGACATGGATTGCATGTAGACTAGGCATGGTTTGGTAGGACCATATTGAGGAGAATTATGCATGCTCACTTAGACTTAGGTCTGAAATACAACACTCCTCAATCTAGGACTTGTATGAAAACAATGTTTGCTTCTTCAAAAAATTTCAAAATTCTATCTCTTTAGGACTTAGAGCCCTCTGTTTGCCTGCATGTGATCATATTTCAAAAACCACCCCACCTATGTCTACCCGGTCTTCACGTTGCTGGGCTCTCTTCCAGAACCATAGTTTGGGACAGAGCCTCACAACTGGGCCACTTATTTGGGCTAACGCCCCCCTGCCACGTACCAAGGGCCATAGTCCAACGTATATCGGCAGGCGCTCAAGGATGTTGGAAAAACACAAGCCTAGACCCGGAGATGAGTTTTATGCCACGTTCATCGAGCCTCGGCTCGAGTATATCGGCATAGCATGATTGGACACAGTTGATCTGAGCCTAGAGTCAGGATTAGGGTCCTAAAGCTCTTTCAAAATCGATGCATTTAGAGTCAGCTTCTTAGGAAATGCTGTATGTGCATAATTGTTTGTAATTGAATGTATGATAGTCACTTTTGCCTTATTTTCTCATATTTTTTTTTCAATTTTTCCAAAATACCGAACAAATTTCCAAAATACCTCATTTTCCATCTTTTGTGAAATATCTCCTTTTTTTCAAAAACCCTGGACGATTTTTCTAAATTATCCACCTTTTCTTCAAAACTCCAGGAGATTTTCCATTCTTTCGTTCCTCTGGACTTTGAATTTCCAGCTTTCATTTTATCCTGCCTGCAATTTTCAAAATTCTTGTATTTTTCCAAAGTCTAATTCCAGTCTTCTTGTCCCTAAGTCCAATGGCATCTAGTCAGCTCGATTCTATTTTTCCTGAGGGTCACATCTCCTACGAGGTGCGACAAAGTCTTCCTGAGCATCGATCTCTTAGCACCGGACCCTTCTTCCCTCGGTGGTACTATGTCTGGTTCAAAAACTTCTCTCGTATGTTTCCGGACCACTTGAGCGATTGCAGGTTAGAACTGGCATCTGCAGTGGAAAAGTTGACAGTCAACAGCAATCTGATTCATGCACTGGCAGAGCGGTGGAATCCGCGCACTTGCACGTTCTGGTTCCCGTGGGGCGAGATGACACTACTGATGGATGAATTTTCAGAGATTATGGGACTGCCTGAACCAGCCGGTCAGCCTGGAGATCCGTTAGAGCACCAGTTTCTGATCAATGTCAAGGGTCTGAACCCCAAAGATGTCGTAGCTCGCATGACAGGGCGCAAGTCTTGGCCACTGATTGAAGAAAATGAGAATGAGTACGTGAGCCTGATCGAGATCTATCAACAGTACAAGGCATTTGCAGAAGTCAGCTCATTATCTAGAACAACTCGAGAAAGAAATCAGCATGCGATGGTTTTGTGCACTGAAGGGCTTGCCTTCTTCCCAAATATACATATGTGTATGGCAAGCAGTTCAAGCTACTTGGCCCATTTTTCTGTACCTACTACTATCCAGAGTGATGTGTCAGGCAATTTTCTCAGAGACAAAAGCGCGTAGAAGCTCGGCTACTATCAGGGGTTATGCTAGAGTTCAACCTTGTATCAGCGCAGTGGTCTGGAACATACCATTCTGCCAGATATGACTGAGATTATTTCATCATTCTCACTCTTTTCTCGGGTCCTCGTGTCTCTGCTGATCATTAAGAGTGGTGGCAGACTGTCTATATGCTCCCTCTTTCTCAAGTTTATTATTAATACAAGCATGTTTTCCCTTCAATGAATAAAAATCTTTCAAATTCTTCATTCTTGGTTTGACGACCTCGCCCAGGTGACAAGGCATATTTGCAGTTGTTCGTTCTTGCAAAGAATGACAACATAATTGTCGTGACTCCAGCGGTGACCCAATCCCTAGTAATGGGATGTTCTTCCAATTGTCTACCAAATTCTCATCAAATATTTTTTCTATATTCATTTCTATCTTGAATCTTCATCATCGAAATTTAATCATCCATTCTGTAGAGAGCATTAGTATTCCCAAGTGGTTTAGATCAAATCAAGCAAGAAGACACCACTGTATCAGGGCATCAGTGATTTTAGAAGCAGACAAGAAGAAATGGATTCTCCAAGATCTGCCAGAAGACAGAGTCTGAATGATAGAGATGACATTGATCCTGCTACATATCAGATGTTCAAGAAAATGATGATTAGGATGATGTCTGAGCAGGCTGAAGACAGTCTCAGAAAGGCTCCCATCAAGGAGAAGACATTTGTCTCTTTCTCTTAGAATACCACTCGACAAGAGCAACAAGTGATTCGGCACGCGTCTGCCCAATATTTTATTCTCGCTGATGTCCTCTATCATCGTGGATTCAGTTCTAAATATGCCAGATGCCTAGATGAAGATGAAGCCAAAGAAGTCATGCGGGAGGTACACGAAGGCATTTACGGTGATCGCGTCGACTACCAAACTCTTATCAAGCAAATCATCCGGGCATGATATTATTGGAAGACTATGTAGCAAGATTGCTACCATTTTGTGAAGAAGTGTGCTCTATGCCAGATACATGCACCTTCTATTCATGCGCCAGCAACATATTTGCGAATCGCCATCTCTCCATGGCCATTTTCTATGTGGGCTTTTGATGTTGTAGGCCCCATTACTCCTCTTGCTTCAAACAGCTACAAATATTTTCTTGCCGCAACAGAATATTTCACTAAATAGGTCGAAGCTATCACTTTGCGTATAATAGAAGGTCGACACATGGTCTTATTCATCCACAAGAATATTGTTGTTTCGGCATACCGCACGATATCGTGTCAGACAATGAGAGTCATTTCAAGAATAAGAGAATGAGGACATTTGATTTAAAGTTCAGAATTCAGCATCGTTTCTCCGCTTCTTATTATCCTCAAAGGAATGGTCAGGCAGAGGCCACCAATAAGATTCTGATTCGAATCCTGGAGCGAACCTTGGAAACAGGCCATAATTGGCATGAGAAGATCCATGATGCATTATGGGCATACAGAACCACCATTTGTACTTCAACTAATGCTACTCCGTCAGAACTTGTCTACGAAACTGAAGTAGTACTGCCTCTACATGTTCAGAAACTTGCCTTGAAGTTCGCATCACTGCTGGAGTTATCGCTTGATCAATATCAACAACAGCGGCTGGTACAACTTGATTTGCTCAATGAAAGAAGACTCAGAGCAGTAGAGCATGCTTAATCATATCGTCAGAGGATAGCCAGGCAATATGCAAAATTTGTCATTCAAAGGAAATTCTGAGTCAATGATCTAGTGATCAGATCAACGACCTATCTCAAGCACCGCCCGGGTGGCAAATGGTCATCGAATTGGGAAGGGCCCTATATTGTCGAGGAAGCATTACCTCACAATTCATATCTGCTCATCAATGCTGATGGTGTGGAATTATCAGACCCCATCAATGCTCAACATTTGAAAATTTTCTATACTTAAATCCTCTATTCCATCATTTGTAATTCCTCAATATATTTTCTTTAATATTGGTCAAATTCTTCTTTCCGAGTTACACTGGGGCATTATTTTGAAAATTTGTCTTCAAAACATTCTGTATGCAGGCAGGATCAAACAAATCTCTCATTTTGCATACATGTGCATTCATTTACATCATTTTGCATACATTTGCATTCATTTACATTTACATGCATTCATTTGCATCCATTTACATTCATTTGCATCAAATTCACTTCCCCTTCAGGTTAAGGGATAAACCTAAGTTTCCCCTTCAGGTTAAGGGATAAACCTGAACTTCCCCTTCAGGTTAAGGGATAAACCTGAATCATTTTCCATAATTCTTTAATTTCGACCTCCGGGTCATCCAATTTCCAATTTTCAAATTACCAAAATTCTCAATTTCGACCGCCAAGTCATCCAATTTCTATCCCCGTTCAGGATAAGGGGATAATCCTGAAACCGTTCATAGAAGCAATCCAAGTCTATATAATAGTCCTCGTTCTTCATTGAACTGATAGTGTTCCGAGTGAACTGATAGTCGTTCTTCATTGAAAAGATAATATTCCAAGCGAACTGATAGTCGTTCTTCATCGAACTGATAGTGTTCCAAGCGAACTGATAGTCGTTCTTCATTGAACTGATAATATTCCAAGCAAACTGATAGTCGTTCTTCATTGAACGGATAGTGTTCCAAGTGAACTGATAGTCGTTCTTCATTGAACTGATAGAGTTCCAAATGAACCAATGTCGTTCGTAGGCTGAATACCTATCGAACCCATGTCGTTCATAGTAAACCAATGTCGTTCTCAATTAAACCAATGTCGTTCGTAGGCTGAATACCTATCGAACCCATGTCATTCCTAGTGAACCAATGTCGTTCTTAATTGAACCAATGTCGTTCGTAGGCTGAATACCTATCGAACCCATGTCGTTCCTAGTGAACCAATGTCGTTCTTAATTGAACCAATGTCGTTCGTAGGCTGAATACCTATCGAACCCATGTCGTTCCTAGTGAACCAATGTCGTTCTCAATTGAACCAATGTTGTTCGTAGGCTGAATACCTATCGAACCCATGTCGTTCCTAGTGAACCAATGTCGTTCTTAATTGAACCAATGTCGTTCGTAGGCTGAATACCTATCGAACCCATGTCGTTCCTAGTGAATCAATGTCGTTCTTAATTGAACCAATGTCGTTCGTAGGCTGAATACCTATCGAACCCATGTCGTTCCTAGTGAACCAATGTCGTTCTTAATTGAACCAATGTCGTTCGTAGGCTGAATACCTATCGAACCCATGTCGTTCCTAGTGAACCAATGTCGTTCTCAATTGAACCAATGTTGTTCGTAGGCTGAATACCTATCGAACCCATGTTGTTCCTAGTGAACCAATGTCGTTCTCAATTGAACCAATGTCGTTCTTAGGCTGAATCCCTATCGAACCCATGTCGTTCCTAGTGAACCAATGTCATTCTCAATTGAACCAATGTCGTTCTTAGGCTGAATCCCTATTGAACCCAGGTCGAACCCTTGCGAAACCAATGCCGTTCTCAATAGAACCAATGTCGTTCTTAGGAGGAATCCCTATAGAACCCATGTCATTTTCAGTAAACCAATTCACAATTTTGACCTTTTTAGCCAATCAATTTCCAATTTCCAATTTCCAATTTCCAATTTCCAATTTCCAATTTCCAATTTCCAATTTCCAATTTCCAATTTCCAATTTCCAATTTCCAATTTCTAATTTCCAATTTCCAATTATCAATTTCCAATTTCCAATTTCAAATATCAAATTTCAAAATTTCAATTTCCAAAATTTGACCCTTTTGGTCATCCAATACCAATTCCAATAAATTTCTCTTGCGAGAGACCCTTTTTATAGGGAGAGTTCGAGGGAGCTCGTTCTTTTCGCATGCTATCCAATTCGTTCACTTAGCCCCTTTTCAGGGAGAGTTTGAAGGGACTCGTGTCTTTGTGAACCGTTTGCAAAACAAAATTCCAATTTCATACAAGGAACCCTTAGTTCAGGGAGAGCTTCGACGGAAGTTCGCTTTCCTTGTGACCATAATTTCATACTAGGCCATTTCATCATGAAGGACCCTCTTTTTGGGGAGAGTGTGATGGACTCGTTCCTTCATGACCAATTCAGCGACCTCACCATTACCGGCCCCCTTTCTATAAGAGAAGCCTAATGTTAGGAAGTTTTGACGAAAGCTTAATTTCTCTTCGAAAGTTCATTTTGCAAACACCTCCTATTTAGGGAAGAAAGGAGTAATTTCTATTCCCAAATTCTGAATCTTCTCCTTTGGGGAAAGGAGAAGAAAATTTCTGTCATGGATGCGTTGCGTTGTGCTTCAGATGCTCGCTCTCACCAAGGATTTCAAGAAAATTTTGCCGATTTGTCATTAAATATTTGCTGATTTCAAAATCTTTATTGCACAAAAATATTACCTCAGAATACCTTCAGTATTACTTCCGAAAGGACAAAGCTTTCGCGAAAAAGGAATTAAAATTCAGAATCTTTCTATTGGCCGACCAAAAGGATGCAGAATAAATCCTCGATATGGCCAGCAAAAGGAAATTCAATGTTGTTGCAAAGCCATAAGTGATCGGTATTGATCGCAGTCAATGACACATTTTTAAAGATCATTCTTGGAAAATAAAGCAGTCGAAATATCCTGGGTGATACAGAAAAATCCATTCAATCTCTATATCTCCTCAATCACCTAAAGCTGCAATTAAATATCTGCAAAAGGGATCTCTCAACTGTCGTCAAGATGAAGGCGAATTAGGTGAGTAGACCTCCGGGGCCAAAGAAGATTTGGATCATCTCCAAGATGAAGGAGTTTGTGATGGATCCTTCCAGGGAAAGTTCAGAGCACCGTCAAGATGAAGGCGACTGCGATGAGCCTCCCGACAAACCCTAAAGGATATTTAATTTCCGCTATCATCACGAGATTTCCAACCAATGAGCCAATAACCGTCGATATAATCCCTCAGAGAAAAAGAAGGATCGGAACATCTCCAAGATGAAGGAGTTTGTGACGTACCCTTCCAAAAAAAAAAGAAGAGAGAAAAGTCAGGACATCTCCAAAATGAAGGATGATGTAATAAAATCCCCAAAAGCCCAAGAGAGCTCTAATTCTGCCAATAAAGAAAAAAAGTGGGCAGAAAGATCATCATGAGAAAAGAATCCCAAGATATCAGACTGCCAAATTTGCCAAAGAATCTTCTTTAATTTTGTGAAATTCTATTATCAATATTCTTTCACCAATTGCTCTCACAATATCAAGAATACTCTCTTTTCCGCTCATGTCAAGGAAATTGATAGCTTCCTTGAAAGAAAGCCAATTGCAAGCAATTTGAATTCGAATCTTGATTCTACGGAGTTAAGCCCAGTCGGAGGTAATACTTCAGGTAGAAAAGAGGAAAGATTTTCATACCAATATACATCAATTTCAAGCATTTTGAATCAACAAACAATTTTTAACATTTTGGCAATATTTTCTTACTATCTTGACATGAAGTGAAGAGCTCGATGTCTATCTTGACACATCCTGATATCACCTTTTACCTCCTTGAGAGAGTAACCTTTATCATCTTTCGCGTTGTCGAAAGAATTCATCTTTTGCGTTGTCAAAAGAATCGCCTTACTCCTTTGGATCGTCTTGTCATCTTTCGCGTTGTTGAAAGAATCGCCTTGTTCCTTTGGATCGCCTTTTTCCATCTTTCGCGTTGTCGAAAGAATTCATCTTTTGCGTTGTCAAAAGAATCGCCTTACTCCTTTGGATCGCCTTGTAGTCTTTCGCGTTGTTGAAAGAATCGCCTTGTTCCTTTGGATCGCCTTTTTCCAGCTTTCGCGTTGTCGAAAGAATTCATCTTTTGCGTTGTCAAAAGAATCGCCTTACTCCTTTGGATCGCCTTGTCATCTTTCGCGTTGTTGAAAGAATCGCCTTGTTCCTTTGGATCGCCTTTTTCCATCTTTCGCGTTGTCGAAAGAATTCATCTTTTGCGTTGTCAAAAGAATCGCCTTACTCCTTTGGATCGCCTTGTAGTCTTTCGCGTTGTTGAAAGAATCGCCTTGTTCCTTTGGATCGCCTTTTTCCAGCTTTCGCGTTGTCGAAAGAATTCATCTTTTGCGTTGTCAAAAGAATCGCCTTACTCCTTTGGATCGCCTTGTCGTCTTTCGCGTTGTTGAAAGAATCACCTTGTTCCTTTGGATCGCCTTTTTCCATCTTTCGCGTTGTCGAAAGAATTCATCTTTTGCGTTGTCAAAAGAATCGCCTTACTCTTTTGGATCGCCTTGTCGTCTTTCGCGTTGTTGAAAGAATCTCCTTGTTCCTTTGGATCGCCTTTTTCCATCTTTCGCGTTGTCGAAAGAATTCATCTTTTGCGTTGACAAAAGAATCACCTTACTCCTTTGGATCGCCTTGTCATCTTTCGCGTTGTTGAAAGAATCGCCTTGTTCCTTTGGATCGCCTTTCCCATCTTTCGCGTTGTCGAAAGAATTCATCTTTTGCGTTGTCAAAAGAATCGCCTTACTCCTTTGGATCGCCTTGTCGTCTTTCGCGTTGTTGAAAGAATCACCTTGCTCCTCTGGATCGCCTTGTCATCTTTCGCGTTGTCGAAAGAATTCATCTTTTGCGTTGTCAAAAGAATCGCCTTGCTCCTTTGGATCGCCTTGTCATCTTTCGCGTTGTTGAAAGAATCGCCTTGTTCCTTTGGATTGCCTTGTTATCTTTCGCGTTGTCGAAAGAATTCATCTTTCGTGTTGTTGAAAGAGTCACATTATTCCTCTTCAAGAAAATTGTCTTATTCACCATCCAACTTACCATTTTCATTTTCCGCCCAATCAGGATAAGGGTACAAACCTGAGCCTCCTTTGATGAGGTATTTCATTTTCCGCCCAATCAGGATAAGGGTACAAACCTGAGCCTCCTTTGAAGAGGTATTTCATTTTTCGCCCAATCAGGATAAGGGTACAAACCTGAGCCTCCTTTGATGAGGTATTTCATTTTCCGCCCATTAGGATAAGGGTACAAACCTGAGCCTCCTTTGATGAGGTATTTCATTTTTTGCCCAATCAGGATAAGGGTACAAACCTGAGCCTCCTTTGATGAGGTATTTCATTTTCCGCCCAATCAGGATAAGGGTACAAACCTGAGCCTCATTTTGATGAGGTATTTCGTTTCCCAATCAGGTTAAGGGTTAAACCTGAGCCTTATTTTGATGACGTATTTCGTTTCCCGGTCAGGTTGAGGGTTAAACCTGAGCTTCGTTTCTACACGAGGTATTTACTGTCCCATCCAGGTCAAGGGCAAAAACTGAATCTCACTTCTTTTGATGTAAAATTTTTCTCTTTATTCTCCATTTCATATCTACAATTTTCATCAGGGCTAATATTTTCATACCGAGTCAGATCCTTCTAACTGGGGCATTTTTATAGCCAAAATTTGGTGTGTTTTTCTTTGCCACTAAGCTCGTCTTCAAGTCGGCTTAGTAGCAAAGAGGGGCATCTGTAAACACCCCAAATTTTCCACATTCATTCTCAAACAACCCTCCTCGTGCAATGCCAACCCTGCTAGGTCAGTGTAGGAGTCAAACCCCGAGCCAGTTTCAGAAAATCACCATTTTACCAACTTTTATTAGGAAAATTACTATTTTACCCCTAGGTCATCCCGGACCCCAGTCAGTCGGAGTCAACCAAGCTCATTGGTCAGTTCAGAATAGTTAGAATATCAGTCATTTCAAGCTCATCTGAGCTCACAATGAACAAACCATTTTCATTTCTGACCATTCCTGCCAAAATGAGATCATTTCTTCAGAAATGAGCTCATTTCTCACTCAAATCCAAGCCAATTGTCTTCGAGTTAGTCATTTATAGTCAGTCATATTCCTTAAAGTATAACTTGAGCTCACCAGGAGTTCAAGTGCTCCAGTTTCAGTTCAAAACCATTTCCAAGTGTCCAGTAGCCCATTTTAGTCCATTTCAACTCTTTTAGCTGAAATTGAGTTGAGTTTAGCCAATTGAGCTAGTGTTCAAGCTTTGATTTTAGTTCATGTCAGTATCACTGACCTTTGTTCTAGCTCAAACCTAGCTCAGGTTCGTAATTCACTTCACTCCAGTAATCATTCCGTACCATTTCTCTAAAAATGGCAACTTTTCTTGAAAATTCAGTCGGAAAGGTCAGTTGAGTCAGTGCGTGGTCAGTTCATTTGAGTTCTGAAACTCTAAAACCCAGCTCAATCTAGCTCATCTCAGTTCAATCCAGCTTGAACCCCAATTTTTAGTGTCACTCTGACCCAGTAGAGTCCTGAAAACCATTTCTTGAGCTATTTTGCAAATTTTATCAATTTTAATACCTTTTGAACTGGTACAACTGCCAATCGGGGTTTAAAATCTAAAATTCTTCATTCAGGGTTAGCATTTTGCATGTCATTTCTCATCATTTCATATCATTTCTCAGCATTTCATAACATTTCATCACATTTCATTTCATTTTCGAAGTCCAGAACTCCAGTTTTATAAATTTCAATCCAGATCGAGTTTTTAAAAGCTTTCAGAAATCAATTTCAAACCCCGGGTTTCCAAAATTGACACTTTTACCCCCGGGAGTCTAAATTTGGAAATGTTTTCTCAAGAAAAATAATCTGGATTTATTTCAAACACAAATTTTTGAATTCTACACTGGATTTGCTTTGCAACGAGCTATTAAACTTCAAAATCCGAGCTTGTTTCAAAAACTGCCAAAAATAGCTCGTTTCGTTTTGAAAATATTTTCTCGAGAAAAACAATCTGGATTTCTTTCAAAATTAAATTTTCAAATTCTACATTGGATTTGCTTCGCAATGAGGTATTGAACTTCAAAATTCGAGCTCGTTTAAAAAACTGCCAAAAATAGCTCGTTTCGTCTGGAAATTTTCTAAAAAGACTATTTTACCCATCTAATCATCAAAAGGAATTTCAAAAGTGGAATTTGGACCCGCTCTGAGATGGCCCATCCATTTGCATTTTCTTGTTTTAATTTATAAGAAAAAAAAATTATCTTTTTCTTTTGGTTTCTTTTATTTTATTTATTTTATTTTTTTTTTAAATTATTTTTATTCTTCCTAAGGTGGGACCCACAAGGGGGTCACCCAAACCTCCAGCCCATTTCCTTTCTTTCTTCCTCCATTTTCTTTTTTTTTATATATTTTTTTTATTTTTATTTTCTTTTCTTTTCTTCTTTATTTCTTTTCTTTCTTTTTTCTTCCTTTTTCTTTCTTTTTCTTTCTTTCTTTCTTTCCTCCTTTCTTTCCTCTCCCTCCATTCACGTATAGTCTTTCCAGCCCCTCCTTCTTCTTCTTTCCCTCTCCTTTCTTCCCCTTTCTTTCCTTTTCCTTCTTCCGCTCTTCTTTCCTTTTTCTTCCCTTCCTTCTTTCCCCTTTCTTCCTTATTCCCCTTTGGATTTTCCCCAAAAGCAATGGCTGCAGCCATTCACGTATATTCCTTCATGAAATATTATTAGTAACTTAGGTTTTGAGTTAATCAA
Organism: Nuphar pumila; assembly: GCF_984573655.1. Taxonomy (NCBI): domain Eukaryota; kingdom Viridiplantae; phylum Streptophyta; class Magnoliopsida; order Nymphaeales; family Nymphaeaceae; genus Nuphar; species Nuphar pumila. The sequence goes on from NC_143256.1 coordinate 109,318,037, forward strand.
AACCTAAGTTATGATAAAAAGAAAAAAAGAAAAGAACGGCTGGGGGATTCCTATTCAACGTCTCTCTCTCTCTCTCTTTAGGATGCAGCTATCCTTGGCTGCAACTCTCAGCCATTGAAGCCACTTTGAAGCACCACCTGCACCAGCCTTCTAGCAGCCCACCTTGCTTCACCTTCAGCTGCACCAAGGCAGCCACCACCTTGAACCACTACCTTCAACCACCACAGCCACCTTTACCAAGGAGCTTCAGCAACAGCCTCTTCCTCCCAGCTTCCTTCAACCAAGGCAGACTTCCAGAGCTCCTCCATTCAGCCATCAGCACAACCAACTGAAGACTCCACTCCTTCCAGCCAAAAAGATCTCTCTCATTCAACCTTCAACAAGGCACTTCCACCTTCAATTAGTTCCAGCCATAGTTACCCCATCTACAAGGTGCAGCCATCCATGCCTCCACGCCCAGCCGACTCTCTCATTGCAGCGGCATCTCTTTGAAGCCTCCAAGTAGCAGATCTCCAGCCTCTGTTATACTCCACCAAGGGTTCAGTCCACCACTCGGCTACAGCCACTTCCTCCAAGGCAATAGCAAGAAGCGTCTCCCCTCCAACAGGTTCCCTAGTCATCTTGCTCCAACCGTTCCAGCCCTCTTCGTGGGTGTCACAACCACCACAACCCCGTCACTCCAACAGTCCAGCCTGCATCCATTGGAAGCCCCATTAACCATAGCTACCACCTTCAGCTGATCCAAGGAGGAACCCAAGGTGAGTCAATAGTTTCTATCGTCTCACCGATTTCTCTTGTTATTATTATTATTATTATTATTTTATGTGTGTGTCATCTATTTATTAAAATGCCATGGATATTCTCTGTAGAAGGATGATTCTAAATGTGAAAGTCAGTTTAAAACTGGATCCATTGTGCTATTTTGTTTTCTTTAATGAATCTCTCATGATTAAGGCTAAGCAAGAGAGGTGGTCCATCCGATGCATGGATCAGACCCCCTCCATTAATAGCCTACATCAAATCGGCTTCATATCCCCTTGTTTTTTTTTTCTTTTATTTCAATCATTAGTTTTGTATAAATTGAGTATTTTAGGCATTTTATTTGATTAATTTCACTGTTTTATAGGTAGTTTTGTTAGCTTTATTAAGGTTTGCTTAGAAATCCATAGGCTTTAGTTTGTATATGAAGTCCAGTCATCATTTCATGGATATATTTTTGTTCAAAAATCCGAAAAAAAATTGTGATAACTTTAGTTGTATGTCTCTGCTTTTGTGCCAAAAATTGGATGCAATTTGGGTTTCGGAACCTTCTCAAATAAATCAAATCCCAAACTGGGATTTCCTATTTCTAGAAATTTCAATTTCTGCTTTAGCAGAAAAGAACCTCCAACACCACCCTTGTGGGAGATTCGGATTGCTCTACAAAAATCACAGTGGATTCATGATTGAATGTACTAATGATCTGAAAATTTTAAGGTTTTTCCAAGAAGTTTTGGTCTCTTTCAAAAATCGGATTTCCCAGACCCCTGGGAAAATCTTGATTTTCTTTTGTCAGGGTATAGACAGACCCTAATTCACCAAGTCCATACAATCTGTAATCCGTATGCAAAAACTTTAAACATGAAAGTTTTTCCTAACATAATTTCCTGTCATTTGCCAAAATTTGGGAATTTTTGGATCTGTTTGATTATTTTTCCCGGATTTTCTATTTCTGTCTAACAGATTCCAATGTCCAGAAATTCCAGAGATTTAGGTCTCTGATAACAGTGTGGCCTTTTCCAAATCGTAACCCGAATCCCAATAGTGTCAAAATATCAAATCTTCCTCTGTTTGTCAGGGACAGTTTCCCACAATTTCAGACATTTTACCATCTGTCTGCCATTTTTCCCACATTTTCTACCAAAACCTGTCTGTTTCCTTCATTTACTAGAGTCGCCGGATTCCGATCCGACTTGCCGGAGTGGTACAGCTCCGACCATAGGTCAAAACCATAAAGTGTAAAATGAAAAAATCCTTACCTTACTGTCTTCTGTCACCCCATAAAATTTGGGAAATTTTTATGGAAGTTTGATATCCTAAATCTCCTTTAGAATCAATATTTTAGGCAAAAATCACAAAATTTAGGGTTTTTATTTGAATTTCTATATTTAAAAATACAAAAAAAATAGATTTTCGAGATCCATTATGTTTCTAGGGTTATTTTATGTGTCCATGACAAATTTGGTTTAATTCCAAGTTCATTTGCTCCATGTGTTAGTTTATCTTTAAATTTAGAAGCGAAAATCAGGTTAAATGTGATATTTTATGATATTTTCGTTATTTTAGGGTTTTTATCATGTACATAAGCATGTAGAATCATATTAGGGTTAATTTAAATCTCCTTTGCAATTCATATTTTTTAATTTTGCAAAATTTATTTCAAAAGACCCTGGTTTCAAGGCCATAGTCTTGTTATCAGGGGTATTTTGGTCATTTTGACCTAAATTTCGAAATTTCAATTTCTAATTCTCCAAAATTTCATGCATATCATCATATTTTATCATATTATGTTTGATTTATTTTATTTGATTTTCATAATTCCAAAATCTACAAAAATTCTTTTAGAAAACCCTGATTTCAAGGTTATCAGAGGCATTTTGGTCATTTTGACCCCAATTTCGAATTTTCAAGTTTATTTTCGAAATTTATTCATTATTTATCATGTTTATATCAAAGGGGGTATGATTCTGGGTTTATATCTGAATAATATCCGATAATTTTCCATATTTTCGGATAAATTCAGAAAAACCTACATTTTTGTGCTAATTTTATTTTCCAGTTTTGCAGGAATATTCAAGAAGAAGACTTAGCCATTTTATTTCTTTTATTTCAATTCAATGTAAAAATCAATGTAATATTTGGAATAAGAGTTACATTTTCTGCTTAGAATAGGGTTGCATTGCATATAGTTTAATTTATGCAAATTTCAATATTTGATGTATGATTTATGTGCATTTATTTCAAATCCACTATGGTTTACACGAATGGCACGTGCACAAGCTTTTATGGAGTTTATAAACTCGGTGGGATTCGTATTTATGGCCATAGTCAGAATACGAAGAAAACCAAGATTTATGATCTTTATATCAGCCACATTCAGCCTACACTCTTAGGCTAACTTCAAAAATGCACTGCATTTTTCAAAGTTTCAAAAGGATTTCCCAATTTCTCAATGAAATTCCCTTTTCAAATTCATACTCATTCATTCATATCATTCAAATTGCATTATTTTCAAACTCATTTTCCAATTTCAATTTCAGAAAATTCAATTTTCTCAAGAATTTCCAAGTCTTTGTCAGGATCTGATTTTCTCAAAATCCTAAGTTTTCAAATGACATTTCAAAGCATTTCCCAAGTTCAAATCAAGATTTTCCTATGTTTTCGAATTCTCAAATTTCAAAATCCCAAGTTTTCAGAAATTCATTTTCTCATATTTTCCAGTTTTCTTGAGAATTCATTTTCCATTTCAAAAGTCATTTTCCAATAAATTTCTTAGATTTTCTCAAGATTCTCAAATCCATTTTCTCATAAAAGCAATTCCAAGTTTCCAATCTCAAAACCAATTTTCTCAGATTTTCAAGTTTTCCTGAGAAATCACTTTTCAATGCAAATTTCTGATTTCCCATGAAATTCAATGATTTTCCCAAAAACTCCAATTTCAAGCACTTTTCCAATCATTTTCCAAATGTATTTCAATTTTCCAAAGCAAACATCATATTTTCTCAAACTTGTATTTTTTAAAAATTCCATAGCACAAGCCTCATTCTTTGTGCATTCTAGGAAAAATAGAGCATAATTTAGATATTTGAGTCGAGTTAAAGCACATAATTGGTCCTTGGTTTAATTACCCCTGGTAAAGGCGCCAGGAACGGTTGAACCTCGTACCGACAAGCGGATCCCATTCTACGGAATTTTCCCGCAAATTTTCAAAACGGAGGCGAGTAAATTTTCAAAAATCATTTTCAAAACTTTGGTCGAGTTTGACTCACGAAATTCGTTTCTCTCTCGCAAGGGAGGGGAACAATTTTGCGATGATAACAAAATGTCATGAATTTAGTCATAATCCATGCTTAAAATATTATGCATAACTTATACAACAAAGAATACATGTATTAGATATGCATAAGTCATGTTTTTGTAACAATAAACACGTATAAAACATGAAAAAATAACAAAAACATGCTCTTATGGGTAAAACCTGGAGTCCTCAAGCTAGAAACGGTCTAAAAATACTCTGAATCTGTCTAAAAGAACCCCGAACTGGTCTGAAATAGCCCTGAACCAGTCAACTAAGGGCATGAACCAGTTTTTGAATAGTCAAACTGGTCTAAAACATGTATAAAAGCTCATAAACTCCTAAAATCGAAAAGAAAAATCCTTGTTCCTTCATAGATTCATGAAAATATAGTTTCTACATTTAATTAGTAGTGAAAAACTGATAGGAACCAGTCAAAAATGACTCTGAACCAGTCCCAGAACTACCTGTATTGATCATAAAACCGATTCAGTTTTAATTGGGTTTAAATAGTACATGGACCTTATTTTGGGCCTGATCTGATTCAATCTGAATCCAGTTCTAGTTCTAATGGATCTTGGGTTAGATCCCTCCAATTTAGATCCAGACCCATGTATGATCAGGTCTTAGGTTGGATCCAGCAATTCAGACCCGATTTGGATCCATGATCCGGTTCAAATAGGATTCGGGTCAAATCTGATCATCGACTCGGTCTGTTCGGATTAGACCTAGACCTGAAACCCAAATGGGTATGGGTCTGATCCAAAGTCGGGTATGACCCAGACCCGAAACCTCAAATGGATTAGGGTCTCGTTCGATCCCAAGGTTCGAGTCTGGTTCGGTCTCCGGGATCGGGTCTAGACGTCGGGTCCAAGTTTGGATCCAACCTGCCCGGACCAAGTAATCTGTTTAAAAAAAATCATGATTTAGTTTCTAAGAAACTTAAAATGTTCAGTATCTCAAAAACTGAAAGGCACCCGACGATGTCGGATAACCTCCCCCTATTTTTGCTACTTGTAGTGATCGGCACCGGTGGCCGACCAAAATGTTGTCAGCAACGTCAACACCCCTGTCGTCGGTCTCCCTTTGCCAGTGGCACCGGCAGCGTATCGACCCCTCAAAAACCACCATCCAGCCATCAGTCTCCAGCGGGCGGCCCTAGCAGCCACCGACGATGGCCAGCCTCTGAGGGCTAGCTATCGTCGGCCTGGGTCGTATGTCAATGACAACTACGATGATGGAAAAAGGGGGCTCGAAGAGAGATCATGCCCCCCTTTCCTACCAATTTTTGTCACCACAGGGGCTAGCCTCAGGCATAGTCGGTGATGGTCGGCCTCAGGCGATCAACCGTCATTGACCACATCCATCCAACAATGGGAGCCATGTTGTGGCCCTGAAAACTGAGACACCTCGGTTGACAGCTTTCATGGGACTCCAAAACGGGGTGGCTACATAATCCTGGTAGAAATCGGGATTTGGCATCTTGCTCGCCGACGGTGACCACTGCCAGCCTTTGCAAAAAGACAACAATTGTTGTCGACCTGCAGGCTGTGTGTCATCGATCAATGCCGCTCCGATGACAACTTTTTTGGTGAGCTGCACAAACACGTTGACACACCCACACACGCAACAAATGCAAGGTGTGGGCCCATAACCAGAATGTAAAAACAAGACATACATACCAGTAGACACCATGGATAAGATGAGAGTTGGCGTAGGTTCACGGCTTTCTCCTCAGCCTATCGATGCCCATGATGAGCTCAGGCGGTCAAGTTGATGGTGAGCAGAACCTTGAACCCAATGAGAAAAGTGGACACCATGGTTGCTCTCATCAAGTAACCATGCCTCAATTTATAGTGGGAGGATAGTGGGGGGTTACATACATGACATTCATGTATGTGAATCCTTCATATGCCATATTAAATGTGAACCCTTCACATTCATGTAACCCCTTTCTTACTAATTCCTCACTAATGCCCCACTAAAGCCTTCATTAGTGTCAAACTGGGTTACACTTAAGGTTGGATCTGATTTGAAATGTTTAACAAGAGGTTCCTCTCAATTTTAAACCTATTCCAACCATTGATATAGACAAGGCAATGGCAAGAAAATTCCTCAGGACATTATCTATGAAAGTTCAATCAGATATTGCAGGTTGTGTGGGTCCATGGATTATTCGGTGGACAGATGCATGAACAAACCTCTACCTCAACCTTGCAAAGTATGGAACAACATGATGACTTGACCCAAGTTAAAATGACAAGGTGCCCTTGTAGGAAGTAACCCACAACGAATGTAGGAAGCTTGACAAATCATTTTGTCATTCTAGTGTAAAGGAAGGAGAAGGCATTTTGGTAGACCATTTGATGGGTGAGGCTAGTCCAACAATGATGAAATCCCTCCCAAAGGAACTCCATTAACATAGAATAAAGACCAACATATGTAGAAAAGTAACAAAACAGAGGCGGCCCTCAAAAAGAATTCAAAGTGATATTAATAAAGACAACAATGGCGAGCCTGGATAGAGAATCAAGTTGTATCCTAGGCAATGATGAAAGAATGTGCCTCCTAGCTCAACTCTCAGGGTCCAAAAAGGAGCCCAACATCGGCATGTACTCAAACAGTGGGCAACAACTGTCCACTCCAACAAAAGAATGCCTTGCAACACTCCTCCAGTCACATCAAGGAGCAGCTCCATCATTGCTACCTAAGGCTCCTTCAACAGGTACAAACTCCCTCTCCTCATCAGCATGGAAGCAAACCAATAGTTTGGTGAAGACTAACTAGACCCCATTAGGAAAACCATTTTTAGTTACAAGCAAACCAAGCCAACCTTGTTCCAAACCAAACATTCTAGAACTTGAAACCCCAATATACCCCTAAGCTTTTGTTTTTTATCACAACCCCCTATTCGCTTGGAACCCAAACAAATTCAAGACTTGGACCCAACCTTAAACCTTGACCTAAATCCATTTTGATAATCTTTTTGTCTAGCACCCACAAGGAGGAATAACCACAGAGATCACAACCTTGGCATCAAAACCAGCCAAACCAATACCAAAAAGATAGGATGGTCCTCCCAAGCAAGCTATGTTAGCATAAACAATAAGATAATGCTACTTACTGGATGCTGCCATGGTCGATCCGATTGAACCTTTGATAGAGGTGGGTTGTTGGCATTCTCCTCAGCCAAATGACACCCTCGATGAGCCCAGACCACCAAGTCAAAAGGTGAGCACGACCCTAGATCCCAGAGACTTAGAATGAAACCCAATAACCATGTATGCACTCATCAAGCATCCATGGAGGTCTCCTTATATAGTAGGAGATGAGTGAGGGTTACATGCATGCCATTCATGCATATTGAATGTGGACCTTTCACATTCTTATAACAGCCCCCCCTCCTGACTCTTATGATGTCTCTTGGTGTGCCCGTGTCAAATCGGGTCACATCCGGTTTGACTCGATCTAAAAGTTCAACATTCTCTCACTTGATCCATTGATACAGAAAAATACATAATCGAGGTTCTTTATCGTTATCTTGATTCAATTTTTATGTGGGTTCACATGCTATAATAAATCAAAAAAATGAATCATATGAGTCATGGAGATGAACACCTCTTTATGAGATGTCATATTTTCATGCGCTATAACATCATTCATTTTAAGTGTTTAGCATATTACGATTACCTTTATGAATGAATTGGTCTCTAATTCATTCTATTGGTCCTTTTAATATTGTTATTTTGCTATTCTCTTTTCTTGAAACGAGAGATACTTTGCACAAAATCAACAATACACAAAATCTAGATAATCAATTTTCATACACTATAATATCTTTAATTTTAAGTGTTTAGCTTGTTCAGATTACCTTTATGAATAGGTTGTTATCTAACCTATTCTATTGGTCATTTTAATATTGTTATTTTGTTATTCTTTCTTCTCAAAATGAGAGTCTTTACGCAAAATCAACAATGCACAAAATCATAGAGAATTAATTTAGTTTCATAAATATGATCACATATAACCATAATGTATTGTCATACATAAAAAAGAATCAAAGAGACACATCCTCATTATATGTTGAGAATATAATCCCGATGCTAGCCCTTTAATAAGACGATCCAAAGTCACTCCCTTTGTACTGATTGTTTTAATACAGACTAAATGATTCTCAATCCTTTCTTTTATAACAAAGTACTTCAACTCCATATGTGAATATGAGGTGGAGCTCTTATTGTTATTCAAGAATGACACAACTTCATTATCACATAAGATCTTCAGTGGCCGCTGAATGGAGTCCACTACAATAAGACTCATAATAAAGTTTTTTATCTATATGGCCTGCTCATATAGAGCAATAAATTTTGCCTCCATGGTGTGATTTACAGTTGTAGATTGCTTTCTGCTTCTTCATGGCACCACCCGTCAATAAGAAGACATGTCCATTTATAGACTTTCTACTTTAGAGACATCCTCCTAAGTCTGCTTCAGAGTATCCAACGACCTCTAGGTGGTCAACATATAGTTCTTTGTTCTTTGTAAATAATGCATGACCTTCTTCTCAGCCTTCCAGTATATAATACTTAGATTAGACTGATATCTACCAAGCATCCCAACAACAAATATGATATCAGGTCGTGTGCTGGTCTGCACATATTGCAAATTCTCAACCATCGAAGCATATATGATGCTTGCCATCTAAACCTTTTGGTTATCATCCTAAGGACAATACTTTAAGCTTAATTTATCTCTTTTTATTATGCATGCCGAACCTAGAGAATAATTTTCTATCCTATATCTTTTAAGAACTTTAAGGATATAGGATTTTTGAGAGAAGCCAAGTACAATCTTAGTTATATTACGATGGATCTCAATTTCAAGGAAATAAGCGGCCTCACCCATGTTTTTTATATCAAAATGAGAGGAAAAAAATTTTTTGTCTCATGTAGAAGACTCCAATCATTAGTTGTAAGAAGAATATCATCAACATATAAAACCAAAATTATCAACTTACTCTCACTAGCCTTAAGGTATATGCAGTGATCAACAATGTTTTTAGTAAATCCATAATTCAAAATCACCTGATTAAACTTTTTATACCATTGGTGGAAGGCTTGTTTAAGTTCACAGTTTGATTTATTTAATTTGCAAACAAAATTGTTTGAGTCATTACACTGACACCTGGAGGTTGTTGTATATATATCTCTACTTCCATATCCTTATTCAGGAAAATCGTTTTCACATCTATTTGATGTAGCTCTAAATCAAAATGAGCTATGAGGGTCATGATTATTCTCAACGATTCCTTAGTTGAGATAGGAGAAAATGTTCATTATAATCAATAACCTTCATTTGAGTGAAGCCCTTTGCAATGAGCCTAACCTTGTACCCCTTCACCTGCCCTTTAGAGTTTGTTTTTGTCTTAAAGACCCACTTACAACCAACATATTTAACTCCATCAGGTCAAGGTACTAAATCTCAAACTTGATTCTTTGTCATAGAGTTAAGCTCTTCTTTCATGACATTGATCAAATGTGTTGATCTATTACTTTCAATGACTTCTACAAAAGTTAAAATATTATCATCAATATCTATGAAATCATTGTGCTCTTACAAATATACCACACAATCTGGATGGATAGCAGATTTTTTGGTCCTTATAAACCTCTATACAGGAGCTATAGGTGGTTCAGAACAAACCTCTACATTCTGTTGTATATCTTCATCAACAACTTGTTCTACTTGGGATTGATATTCATTGACTTGGTTTTCTCTAATATCACCCAAAGTGACAATGATAAGGAAAACTGAGCCTTTTTCTTTCGTAGATATGAAAATTGAATTTCACAATTTCTTAAATATATGACATTGACGTGCATCTATCCTAATAAAACTGTTTTCAAGAAATCTCACTTTATTTATTTGTACTATTTGTGGTGTATGAGATAGACAATAAAACTTAAAGCCCTTTGATCTTTCTAGATAACCAATAAAAATTCACTCATCGTGCTAAGATCAAAGACTTTTATATATGGGTTATATAATTTAGCTTCAGTTGGACAACCCCATATATGTATATAGGACAATGAAGGTTTTCTACCTATTTATAACTCATAAGAAGTTTTTTGGATATCCTTTATAGGAACTTTATTTAATATGTGCACAACTATCCTAAGAGCTTCACCCCACAAGGTCAAGGGAAGGCTTGAATGATTTAACATCGTCACATCATCTCTTTAAGTGTATGATTTCTTCTTTCAGCCACATCATTCTAGTAAGTACTATCAGACATAATGTATTGAGGCACAATGCCTTCCTCCTTTAGAAACTGCGCTAATAGCTCTTCTTTTTGTCTCATCTTAGTGAAATACCCATAGTATTCTTCACCTCTATCAGATCTGACTACTTTTATAACTTTATCAGTCTATTTCTGTACTTTTCTCTTGAAGTCTTCAAAAACATGAAAGACTTCAAATTTTTGAAATAGCAAATAGAGACACATACACTGAGAGTAGTCATCTGTAAAGGTAATAAAATACTTTTCTCCCATGTAACATGAGGTAAACAACCTGCAAACATTCGTATGCACTATTTCTAATTTACCACTACTACGTTTGATATCTTTCTTATATGTGTTAGTATGCTTAACCTTTATGCAGTCAACACATGGCTCTATATTTATGAAGTCAAGGAATCCAATAATCTCTTCTTTCACAAGTTTTTAGACTCTCTCTTTCAAGATATGTCATAACCTACGATGCCAAAGCATATAGGATTTATCATCATTTAAACTACGTTTATTGTTAATCAACGAAATTTCAATAGAGTAAGATTTTTTAATATAGATTTTGGTTCTTAAACAATACAAACCATCACACATGAATATAGAACCAACAAGAACTGAATTTTTAACAATAATAAGTTTAGAGTTTTCAAAATTAAAGGCAAAACCAAACTTAGCAAGTTTTAAAATTGAAATAAGGTTTCTGACTGTAAGATGAAACATAAAATGTATCAACCAAATCCAAAATGAATCTTGACTCCAAAGCAACTCTGCAAGTCCCAATGTTCTTTACATGCGAAATGTGCAGGCATTCATGCAAGTCATGCATCTCCCTCATGGATACCTCAACACCAATGTCACAACATAATAGTATAAGATGCATGTACAATATGAAATCAACAATAATGGGAACTCAGAACATTTTGATCAACAAGAAAACAACACATGCATTTGGCTGTACATTTCACTTTATATATTTCAAATTAAGGATGATATCATTGGAAATATACCTTTGAAGAACCATCATCCAATCTCCCTTCAGCAGATGGCCTCTCCGAATTTAAGGCCCCATTCTGCCGTGGCAATTTGCCAACACAAAATGTTGGATCAGCAACACAGAGATCTGATGAATCATGTCTAATCTCACAAGCACCAGATCCATGATGCACAGGAGCTGCAGCAAACCTTGCATGCAATAAATCATCACCATGCTTCTCACTATTATTGGATGTTTTCTTTGTAGATTCAAAACATTAAAATCATGATGAGTGCTACAACACAAAGTCATGGAAACAAAAATACAAAAAATACAATGAAAATACAAAGAACACGTCCCTACCATGTTCCTGAGGTTGTTGTTGTTTGTACTTTTCAAGAATTGCTTGCCTCCTCTTTCTGCTTTCCTCTTTGATCTTGTCAATATCTCCTTCTTCTGCAAGCTGTAAAATCATTCTCTCTTGAAACTCTTCATCCTCATCTTCCTCCCTACATAAAAGACAAGTGTCAAAAAGACACGAATCACAGACAAAAAAACATGAATCTTCATAACAAGAAAAACATTTCTAAACTTACATGACCAATTGATGTTGCAACGGTTCCAGCCTTTTCCCTTCATCACATTTACATGGAGAAGCATCTTCATGTCCACGCATTAGATTCACAGCCCCCAACTACACAAACAAGGTTTTCTGGCTTGCTGAAGGTGATCAATAACATACAAACTTCCATTTGTACAAATCCTATCATCATGGTTGAATCTTTTCTCCTGCTCAAAATCATGGTTATTTCTCTCGACTTCTACCTCGCACATCTTCATTTAATCTCCATTTTTCAACACAACCATTCTCAGTAGCATTCTTAGCTTCCTGAGACATGTCCCCTGAATCACCTGCTCCCAGATCTGCTAAAAGCATTCTATTTCTTTCAACATTTCGAATTTTGCCAACATGCAACTCTTGCATGGCAGATAGGCTCTTCTCTTTGTTAACATGTAACTCCTGTCAATACAGCAAGCACACAATAGTCAAATAAATAGAAGATACACTACTGGAAAGAAATGAAAGCCCGACAAAAAACTGTATCCATATACTATTAGTAAACAATGCTCAATTCATGGGTCTATGTAAAATAAAAGAATTGTTTACATGATCATTACATCGAAAAAATAAATGCTCCATTCTGGGGTAGGTAAAAAACCAAAAAACCAGCACTTGCACGCTCACAGATAGAAAGATTGAGGTTTTCTTTCTGGGGTCGGTTCCCTGATGGAGGAAGCCCTCAAATCAGGGATTACTAAGGTTTTCTTTCTCTCCTCGACTTTCTTTTGTCTTCTGAGGCTGTAAAAAGAAACAACAAAGAAGAACCAGATTAAGGTTAGGGTTGGGATCAAGGGGTTTTCTTTTCTCCAATTTTTGTTTTTTCTTTTTAATTTTGAAACTAACATAGCCGATGATAAAAATTGTCAGCTATGTTCCTTATCCCAACGATAAATTATCGTCGTTATAAAAAAATAGCCAACTATTTTTATCGTCAGCTATGTTAGTTTTAAAATTAAAAAAAATCAAAAAATTGACATAACTGACAATAAAAATTATTGGCTATATTTCTTATACTGATGATAATTTATCATCGGCTACATTAGTTTCAAAATTTAAAAAAATGGACATAGCCGACGATAAAAATAGTCAGCTATGTGTCTTATACCGACGATAAATTATCGTCGGTTATGTTAGTTTAAAACAAACAATAAATATGGTCAGCTATATGATTTTAAGCCAATGATAATTATCATAAGCTATTGATTAAAATCAACGATAATTATCATCGTGTTATTATTGGTGATGATTAATTATCATCATAATTATAAATGATATTTGGCAATGAGTAATTATCATCATAATTTAAACTCGATGATAATATTGTCGGCAATATCTCTTCCCGACCATCTTCCATGCCTTCCTATTCATATTACCGTTGAGATAAGAATGACGATAAAATATCATCGACAATAGATGTTTTTACTACGACATAAAATATCATCGAGATTAAATTATTATTGATGACGATAATTTATCGTCGATAGTTTTTTGGTTGGTAATTACCTATTTTCTTATAGTGCTAATAGCATACACTCGAAAATAATTCTAAAGGTGGTAAGAAATAAAGATATACTTGTAGACACCCTATTTTTAACTTAGTCATTTCATGATGAGATATATTTACTCTCAACCATAAAATGACATCCTCTAAGTTTTTGACCAAGAAATGAAGACTTTGGCTTTCAAATGAACCAAAAATCGGGTAAATCTGATATCCCACTCCAAAGCTATAACCAAAACAAGGTGACTTGCATATTCAAAACCTTGTTTTTAGCCCTATGTAACTTCAAGTGCATTTTTTTTACCCTCAAAAGGGTTTAATTTAGATTTTTTTTTAAATATAGATTAAATTTGAAGATCAAATAAGTTAACATAGAGCTGACGACAAGTCAGTTGCCATTAACACTTAGAAAGGTTGTCGTTAGCATTCTTTGAATTGTCATTAGTTGAATCGTCATCAACATTGACCTAGTTGACTCAATTGTGATAAGGGATGGATCCCTTGATACAATTATTGTTAGGATGACACTTGTCGTCAGCATGGTTTCATTGACATTTGGTCCATATTCATGCCTCAATAAGAGATAAACCTTTAAATATATATATATATATATATATATATATATATATATATATATATATATATATATATCTTAGAAGCTTGAAAATTAAATTCATTGAACCTAACCTTATTCTGGAATCCAAGAAAAGCCTACTGTTTATCTCATTAGCCCAGAACCTTAGTCCCCAAGTTACACTAAGTTAGAAGTCCTTTAGCCAATAGGAAAGATGCCTTCTAGCTAACCACCAATCAAATCTTGCCATGTCATTTGTTGGTAGATCTAGACAACTAAACCTCATATACATACGATTAAGGTCTGCATCCAACATAAATCGATAAAAGGGACCTGATCTTCCTGTCTTAGCATCTGACATTTGATATCTTAGAGCACTGATACTCTACTACATTCATTACTCACCCTAGCTTCCTAAAGCCCAGTACCCTAACTCTGCCTAGGTAGGTTCGGCCTAGCTAAGCTCACTTAGCCCAGTTTAGGATCCAAATCCCTTATCTCACTTAACCTCTTGGAACCCATGCCCAACCAGAGTGTTATTGAATTCTTCCTGTGATTGTCTACATCATATGAAAGGACTACCTAAGCTCGATATGAGATTTGATCTCTTTGTGTTCTTTTTATTTATTTATCTTATTATTTCAAGTATGAATTTTCCTAACATTAGCATACTTGTGTTTTTGTGTTCTTTCTAAGCTTTGATATCAAGCTCACTTTCTTTTAGGATTTGCGTATGAGGTACGAGCCCCTTACAAGCTACATCCTGAACATTAAAGATTATGAAACTCTTGAAGCAATTGATACATGTTCATTGGAAGAAAAAAGGTGTGGAACTTGAAGAGTAGACCCCATATCTCTTGTATCTTATATGAGGATCTGGTTCTTCGAACCCAAAATCTTAAATCTTTTTTTGATAACCCTGTTTTGCTTTCAGAAATTGGGGATTTACAATAATTAACCTTTGGTGTGAGGCCAATTTGATGAAAGTTACCATTCATGTCAATTGATTCACGTAGCCTGTCATAGTCCTCCTCTTCAACATAAATTTTATTGAGAGCTTCATTTACAACAACAACATTGTTGCTTTGGACAACAACCATGTACGGTTTAACAAAATGCAAGTGTCCTGCCTATAGTTACCACCAAAATAACATCACAAATCAACAGGTGTTGGAATTATAAGCTAGACTCTTCGTATTCCTCCCTTATTTTTGGGAAACTCATTTTACTTTAAGGCTTGTTGGAATTATAAGCTAGACTCTTCGTATTCCTCCCTCATTTTTGGTAAACTCATTTTACTTTAAGGCTATTTGCAGTTTTCTATGCAACTCTTTGGGTTCCTCTCCCATTTATTTCTTTTCCTTGAAAATGTAATAGTCTTTTAGTTTTTCTATGGTAGGAATTTATTATGTAATTAAATTCTGGTTAGGCTTGAATGCTATATATATAGCAGCCATGTATCCTCATTTTGACAAGTCATTGGAATGTATTGAAGCCTTTTGTAGCCTTCTCCTTCTCTTGCACCATTTCTGTGTGTTTTTCATTCTAGAGAACAATCTTCTTCTCTAGTTTGTTGCTTTATTTCCAACATAGTGGTATCAGAGCTAGGATGACTTCCAATAATATGGTGCAACCACAAGTTTCTTGCTTTGCTGGAAAAAATTACAACAAGTGGAGTATTCAAATGAAGGCATTCTTTGGTTCTCAAGATCTATGGGACATCGTTGAAAGTGGCTTTGATGAGATGGACAATGTGGAGGGCATCACTCAACGACAACAAACTGAGTTGAAGGAAAACCGGAAGAAGAACAATAAGGCTTTGTTCTATATTTATCAAGTTGTTGATGAAGCCATTTTCGAAAGGATATCCTCGGCGAAGTCGGCAAAGGTAGCATGGGATACTCTCTATACAACATACAAAGGAGAAGACAAGGTAAAAATGGTGAGACTACAAACTCTAAGAAATGAATTTGATTCTTTAAGAATGAAGGAATCTGAAACAATTGAAGCTTTTTTCAATCGAGTCTTCTCCATTGTTAATCAAATGCGAGTAAATGGTGAAAAACTTGAAGATCAAAGAGTTGTTGAAAAAATATTGAGGAGCTTAACTCACAAGTTTGAACATATTGTTGTTGCTATAGAAGAATCCAAAGACTTATCCACCTTGTCCATTGATAGTTTAATGGGATCACTTCAATCTCATGAACTTCGTATAAAGCAATTTGATTCTCCTCCAATCGAACAAGCTTTTCAGACACAACTCTCTATTCGTGGTGGTGCTCGAGGACGAAGAGGAAGAGGAAGAGGAAGAGGATATGGAGGTGGTAGAAATCAAGAAACGAAAGAAGATGCTTGTGATTCATCTTATTCTATGCGAGGAAGAGGTCAAGGTAGAGGTCGAGGTCGTGGTCACTCTCTCTCACAAGTTCAATGCTTTCATTGTCAGAAGTATGGTCACACCATAAAGTTCTGTAGAAAGAGATTGGCAAAAGAAAACCAAAAGGAGGTAACTTTCATGCATGAGAAAAATGAAATTCTTGATGATGATATTCTCTTTCTTGCTTGTGATACCAAAGAAGAAACACATGATGAAGTATGGTATATTGATAGTGGTTGTAGTAACCACATGACTGGAAACAAAAAATTATTTGTGGACTTAAATAAAATGGTTCAAACTGAAGTTAGAACAGATGATGATAATAGGCTTGCTGTCAAGGGACGTGGTGATATTCTTGTTAAAACTAACCATGGCAGCAAGCACGTCACAAATGTTTTCTATGTTTCAGGCCTCAAACACAATCTTTTGAGTGTTGGGCAACTTATTCTAAAAGGATATGATCTTTATTTCAAAGGAAAAATATGTGAAATTAAGGACAAGAAGAATGCTCTCATAGCCGAGGTGAAAATGACTCAAAACAAAATGTTTTCATTTATATTTCAAAATGTTGCTCTTCCTTGCTTCAATACAATTATTAAAGATCCATCATGGTTATGACATCTTCGATATGGGCATTTGAATTTCAGTTCTTTATCTCTCATGTGCAAAAAACATATGGTCAGAGGCATGCCTAACATTCATCAACAAGACAAAATTTGTGAAGGTTGTGTTCTTGGAAAACATCACAGAGACTCTTTTCCTGGTGGCAAATCTTGGCGAGCATCAAAACCACTTGAGTTGGTTCATTCTGATCTATGCGGTCCTATGCGCACCACATCTATTGGAGGTAATCATTATTTTTTAACATTCATTGATGACTTCAGTCAAAAGACATGGGTTTATTTTCTAAAAGAAAAATCTGAGGTGTTCAAATATTTTAAGCAATTTATGACATTTGTTGAAAAGCAAAGTGATCTTTCTATTAAAACCTTGCGTACTGATCGTGGGGCTGAATATATGTCAAATGAGTTTGAGGAATTCTTGAAAAAGAAGGGCATCCGTCATCAGTTGACTACTCGGTACACACCTCAACAAAACGGTGTTGCGGAAAGAAAGAATCGCACGATCATGGAGATGGCAAGAAGTATGTTGAAATCTAAAGGTATGCCTAACATATTCTGGGCTGAATCAGTGACATGTGCTATCTATCTTCTTAATCGTGCCCCCACTAAAAGTGTTCAAGACCTAACTCCTCAAGAAGCTTGGAGTGGGCAAAAACCATGTGTTGCTCATTTAAAAGTATTTGGCAGCATATGTTATTTTCATATTCTCGATGAACGAAGGAGCAAGCTTGAAGATAAATCTGAAAAATGTATCCTTGTTGGGTACAGTGAATGCTCAAAGGCTTATAAGCTTTACAATCCAATCACCAAGAAAATTATCATAAGCAGAGATGTAAAATTCAATGAAGAAGAATCTTGGAATTGGGATGGAGAGAATGAAAATGAAAATTCGCATTTCATTAATAAGGAGGAGAGTCATGAACCAAGTGGTGATGGAGATACTTCACTCTCCTCTCCATCTACACATTTATCACCATCTTCCTCATCTTCAAGGAGTTCTGAATCTCCTCCTATGAAGACAAGAAGTCTTCAAGAAATTTATGAAACAACAAGAAGAAATCTTGAGGAAGACTTGGTGAATTTTGCTTTATTTGCGGACGCCGATCCAATTACTTATGAAGAAGCATCTCAAGAAGAGAAGTGGAGAATTGCTATGAATCAAGAAATGGACTCCATTAAAAGAAATCATACTTGGGAGTTGATTGAGCTCCCAAATGGACACAAATCTATTGGCGTCAAGTGGGTATATAAAACAAAATTCAACTCAAATGGAGAAGTTGAAAAATGCAAAGCTCGGCTGGTGGTAAAAGGTTACAAGCAAAGGTATGGCGTTGATTTTAATGAAGTTTTTGCTCTTGTGGCTCGCCTTGAAACAATTCGCATGGTGTTAGCTTTGGCTGCTCAAAGAAAATGGAAGGTCTTTCAAATGGATGTAAAATCAACATTCTTGAATGGTCTCCTTGAAGAAGAAGTGTATATTGATCAACCTCCGGGTTATGTAAAGAAGGGTGAAGAAAACAAAGTGTGTCGATTAAAGAAGGCTTTATATGGGCTAAAACAAGCGCCAAGGGCTTGATATAGTCGCATTGATGGATACTTCTTGAGGAATGGATTCAAGCGGTGTCCTTTTGAGCATACTTTGTTCATCAAAGAAGGCAATCAAGGGGAATTCTTAGTCATATGCTTATATGTTGATGATTTAATCATTACCGGCACTAGTGCAAGCATGTGTGAAAATTTCAAGAAGGATATGATGCACGAATTCGAAATGACTGACATGGGGCTTCTCCATTTTTTTCTGGGCATTGAAGTAAAGCAAGCTGAAGATGGAATATTTATATCTCAAAAAAGGTATGCTGAAAATATATTGAAGAAATTCAGAATGGAGGGTGCTACACCTCTTAATACTCCTATGGAAGTTGGACTGAAACTTAGCAAAAATGATGGTGAGAGAAAGATCGATGCAACTCTCTATAGAAGCCTTGTTGGTAGTCTTATGTACTTGACTGCTACAAGACCTGATCTTATGTTTGATGTCAGCATGATTAGCAGATTCATGGAATCTCCTTCTAATACTCATTGGGACATAGGCAAAAGAATTTTGAGATATGTGCGTGGCACTATCAATTATGGAATTCATTATAAATGTGTCGAAGATTCAAAATTGGTGGGTTTTTGTGATAGTGATTGGGGTGGAAATAGAGATGATAGTAAAAGCACTTCAGGTTTCGTTTTTCACATTGGCTCAGGTGCAATCTCATGGGCATCGAAGAAGCAAGCTGTTGTTGCTCTCTCTACAACCGAAGTTGAGTATACTTCATTGGCTCTTTCTAGTTGTCAAGCTCTTTGGCTAAGGTGGATTCTTCATGAGCTGAAGCATCCTCAATGGGAAAGCACTCCTTTATTTTGTGACAATAGTTCAGCCATAGCACTCACCAAAAATCCAGTTTTTCATGGCAAAAGCAAGCATATTCGAATCAAGTATCATTTCATTAGAGACTTGGTCAAAAATGGAGATGTCAATGTCAAGTTTTGCACGACCCAAGACCAAGTGGCTGATATCTTTACAAAAGCATTGAAGAATGAAACTTTCATTAAATTGAGAGAGAAATTAGGTGTCGTTATAGTCTAGCTTAAGAGGGGCTGTTGGAATTATAAGCTAGACTCTTCGTATTCCTCCCTTATTTTTGGGAAACTCATTTTACTTTAAGGCTTGTTGGAATTATAAGCTAGACTCTTCGTATTCCTCCCTCATTTTTGGGAAACTCATTTTACTTTAAGGCTATTTGCAGTTTTCTATGCAACTCTTTGGGTTCCTCTCCCATTTATTTCTTTTCCTTGAAAATGTAATAGTCTTTTAGTTTTTCTATGGTAGGAATTTATTATGTAATTAAATTCTGGTTAGGCTTGAATGCTATATATATAGCAGCCATGTATCTTCATTTTGACAAGTCATTGGAATGTATTGAAGCCTTTTGTAGCCTTCTCCTTCTCTTGCACCATTTTTGTGTGTTTTTCATTTTAGAGAACAATCTTCTTCTCTAGTTTGTTGCTTTATTTCCAACAACAGGCACCACAAATCTCAAAACCCAAGTATAGATCGAATGCATAGAAGGGATACATTCCACGCCATGTGCCTTAAATGTTTGATTGTTTAAAAAGTAAAATGAGTTCAGAGACTCAAAAGGAATGAAACCAAACAACTATGATCTCTTTGTAGGTCAGGGTTGCAACCAGCTATATCAGTTTGATTCAACATATACCATGCCCATGTATTGCTCTAGTTAGTTGTAGGCCACATTCAAACACAATATTCATGTCAACCAAGCTGGATAGACTTCCAAACCTAGCAGTTCTAAACGTAGGACAAAGCCAACGTATACCTAACCTAAATTGGGGTTCGCATCTTCCATGCTCTATAAGTATGTGAAGCTAAGCCACGATTTGAAGGAAATACAGCTATAGCATGGGCATGCACTGTGTCATAAAGACTCAATCCAACCTAAGATAAACTAAGGCTTCAATTACCAGATGAGCGGAACCCATTGTGGGCATGGACAACCCTACTTGGTAACAAATTATGCAATGCAATATTCCTACTGTACACTTCAGATATGTTGTCCTTTAAATCTTAAACCAAATATTCTCCATATTTTCATAAGAATAAAAGAGTCGTGGAAATACAATGATCTACGACTCTTTTATTCATCTTGTTTAAAAATACAGAAATACCTAATTAAATATTCATCTTGTTTAAAAACCCAATATCGAAAACCTAAATGCTAATCCGGAAAAAAACATAAATGCCCTAAAACCTAATTAAGTATTCATTCTATTTTAAAAAAAGGTATATCAAAAACCTAAATCCTAAATTCTAACAATTAACAAAAATCATTCATAACTTCATATATATACTAATTGAAAACAAAAAACTAAAATTGTAAGTTTCTAAGGCATCCTTTATTTCATTCCCATGTAAATGAAAGGCTTTACATGGGAAGGGGCACAAATTTCTAAATAATTCTGCCAGGTCAGCCTTGCCATGTGAAATCTTTCATAGTGGTGGAACTATGAAACAATTTACACTTGAAAAGTGGTAGGTGAAGGGAAAAACTAGAGCCCACTTGTGCCAGCATGACACTTTTCTACCATGATGATTTAATGTTTGTTTCGGTTCACGGTGGAAAAGGATTACATTAAGGGTGTTAGCTCAGCACTTTCCCATATAAGTTGGATGAAACAAATGAGATCTAACTAAAATCAAGCATGTGAAATCATGTTTAATGTTGAATGAAAAAAAACACAAAAATACCTTATTAAATATTTATTTTATTTAAAAGCCCAAATGCTAATTTAAAAACAAACACAAAATTGTTAACACCTAATTAAATATTCATCCTATTTAAAAAAACAAAAAAAAAACTAAATCCTAAGAACTAAAAATTAAGTAACATCATTCATATATATGCTAATTGGAAAAAACAAAACACATAAAATTGTAAGTTTCTAACTAAAATCAAGCATTGAGAATGATGTTTAATGTTGATTGAAAAGAAAAAACACATAAATAAACATTTATTTCATATGAGAAATCAAAACAAAAAACTAAAATGCTAATTAAAAAAATCACAAAAACCCTTAAGCCCTAAAATTGCACAAGAAGAAGAGGAAGGCATGCACCATGCCAGAGAGGTCATCAGATGATGATTAGTAGGACGCAAGGTGCAAGCAGGCATTTTTGGGGCTGCAATATATTGAGGGCTAGTCTTATGACTTGTAGAGGCTGCATCAGCAACTCTATGTGGGTTGGTAAACGAACTGAATGTACCAAACAGAGGGTGTTCAAGCTTGGCTTGCTTCTTGTGTCAAGCCAAGACAATCTTGAGCTCATGAAATGTTCAAGCTAAATAAGCCAAACATGAGCTAACTCGTTTACAAAAAGGTATATATTTTCAGAGTTAAAAATAATAGATTTTGGACCCTAAACCTACTAAGCCAAGATCAAACTTTCTCATTTACAAAATAAATAATTGTTTCAAACTTGTGAGCAATAGAATTTAAACTCCAAACATACTGCTTGCAAGTCGAACACTTCGACCATCTCCATTCTATGATTTAAAACACATGCAAAATATATGTATATATTAGTTAACGAGCAAGCCAAGGCGAACATTGGTTGTTCATGCTCGAGATTGTCGAGTTTATTTTACAAGTTCAATCGATCGGTTTGCGAGCCAAACATGAGTTAAGCCATAAGCGGCTCATCTCATTTCCTAACCCTAATTCTGTGTCAAGTAAATAATTTGCAAGGAACAAATAAATTGACATGCATGTTTCCAACAATAAGGGTATCTAAAGTTCATCACTCTTTAGCACTTACAACTAGGGCAACGATGCGTCAAATATATATAGTGGATTAACGTTGATTGGAATGTGAAGATATTGGTCATTTTATTGGAGGAACTTATATTCTCCATGCTAGAGGTTTGTGCAAGCTGCATCATGACGTAAATCTATTTTTTACAATTGGTTCTATTTATATGAGCACTTGTTAATTGCAACTTTACAGGGGCAAAAATCAAGATACAGGAGGAGGCTGAAACTGGTGATATGAAGCTGATGGTGTCTCCCTCCGATTGTCGTCACCGGCGTGGGGGTTTTTCAGCTCTCTCCTCCCTTCGTCGTCGCGTGGGTTCTCGTCTTCCTCCTCCTAGACGTGCCTCGCCTATCTCCTCCCTCTTACCCATCACCCCACCATTCAGCCTTCTGCCTCACTGTATCACTTTGAGGAAGTGGAGGGTATCTCCCTTCTCAACTCGGTGAGTGTTAACATCTACTTGAAGAAACTTGCCATTAACCTCAACCAGTGGTCCGTGCTGCATCTTTCTGATAGACGGAAGGCCACTGAAAAATTCCCTTTCGAGGTTCATGCCAATTTTTTCCTACGACTTAGTGAGATCTTCCAAGCCTGCCATTTGGTTGGTTTGCTCACCATTTCCCAGGTCGCCCAGTTTGTTCGTAGCGTGCAGAAAGGAAGCTTTCTCGTGCCATGGCATCTCTGCCTTACCTAGGCCACCATTTTTTTCATCTCAGCTTCCTCAGGATGAAGGGTGGATGCAGGTTCTCTCGTGGAAGGAGGCCCGGCTTCGTAGATTATTGTAGCATGCCAGTGAGGTTAGCTATTGGCCTAGTGATTGGTTTTGCCAGCGGTGCGCGAGGCTTAATTTCTGCCGGAGAATGAGATGCTTCAGGTGTCATCTTGATCGCATCTATAGCAGCCCCAACCTGACTGTTTGTGGATGCCCTGCCATCATCGATCAACGTGAAGGGCACCTGCCTCTAGTCCACCAGCAGCGGTGCCTGGTTGCCGGTGGGAGGGTGTCGTTTCATCCGCACACCGTGATGTTGGATGAGGATTGTCCCTCGGCGGGGTTTTTCATTGGTTTTAGACCGGAGCAGGTTATATGTCTCCCCCCCCCCAACAGGGCCGGTAGCCACATCTCATGTTCGGGGGGGCCCAAAAAGCACCACGTATTTAAGCATGTTCAGCTCGTATCCCCATGTTTGTCAGCATTAATTAGCATTGGGGTTTGATGCGATTGCAAAGACTAAAGTACCCTCTCTTTCATTGGTGCCAAAAAAATGACGATTCTAGAAAAGGAGTGGTTGTAAAGACTTAAGTGCCCCGAAGATGATTATTTAAGACCCAGTCTTTGCACTGCAGGATTATCCGAGAAAGAAATCTCCCCTAGAGGAGGCCATGAACATCAACCCTCTCACTCTCTTTCTCTTCTCTTTCTGCTTTTGTGCACATCCAGCAAAAGATCCTACATTACTTCATCAAGCACCGACTGACCTGCACATTGACTGTTGCGGAGCCTAATTCAGAGTTTTTACCCTTACAGGAGGAGGGTTTGGGGGTTCCTCCCAGCGTGGGTAGCATCATTCTACTAAATGAGTTGTGGATCCTGATTCAGAGTTTTTACCCTTACAGGAGAGGGGTCTGAGGGCTCCTCCCAGCGTGGGTAGCATCATTCAACTTGATGAGTTGTGGAGCCTGATTTAGAGTTTTTGCCCTTACAGTAGGGGGGTCCAGGGGCTCCCCCGCGGTACGGGTCCCGCTGCGGGGTCAGTGGGCGGGGGTCCAAGGGGGGGCCGCCCCTGGCGGGGAGCTCAGTTGTTTCTTGCTAAAGGTTTTCGTAACACCCTTTCCCACAATTTTTCTGTTTTTTTTTATTTGAAGATGGTGACTTCTGAAAGTTATTATTCAATTTTAGAAAATGAACCTGTTACAGAGATCGGATTTCAAATCTGTAAAAAGCAGTGTCTTTCTTATTGAGTCTAGTTTATTTCTGACAATTTTCAGCAATTTTTATGGTCATTTCATTCCCCATTTTGATTAAAAACCAGACTCCTATTATTCTGCATTATTTGAGTTGCACAGGTTTTTAGTTCATTTTGCAAGAGTCGTATCTCTCCAACGAGAGATCATTTTCCAAATTTATAAAAAGGGTTTTCTTTTTTTATTTGTCTAGTTTATATCTGAAAATTTTTATAACTTTTTATACATATTTGATATTTTAAATTTGTTAAAATTCAGGACTGGTTACAGATTAATCTTATTTAACCATGATTAAACAAAATAGTTCCAGTTTTTTAAATATTTATAATATCAAATAAATATATAAACTTATAAAAATTTCTAGATATAAATTAGACAAATAAAAAAAGAAAACCCTTTTTACATATTTGAAAAATGATCTCTCGTTATGGAGATATGACTCTTGTAAAATAAACTAAAAACCTGAGTAACTCAAACGATATAAAGTGTGATAGGGTTTGGTTTTTGACCAAAAACAGGTATTAAATCACTATAAAAATTGCTAAAAAAATGGTAGAAATAAACTAGACTCAATAACAAAGATTCCTCTTTTTACAGATCAAAAATCCGATCTCTGGTTAGGGAGATACGCCCCCAACAAGTTGGTCTTGATTCAAATAGCGATTTGTAGTGTATTTCATGAGTCACTATAGCGATTTATGGTATTTTTTAGTAAATCATTATGTGTAAATCGCTATTGTGACTTACAGTGTTTTCAAAAAATCATTGTGCGATTTACGGCGTAAATCGCTACCTGAATAAGAACCAACTTGTCAGAGGCATATCTCCCTAACCGAAGATCGGATTTCAAATTCGTAAAAAGCGGTGTCTTTTTTATTGAGTCTAATTTATTTCTATCAATTTTCAACAATTTTTTTGGTCATTTATTTTCCCATTTTGATTAAAAACCAGACCTCTATTATTCTGCATTATTTGAGTTGCACATGTTTTTAGTTCATTTTGCGAGAGTCATATCTCCCCAATGGGAGATCATTTTTCAAATCTGCAAAAAAGGTTTTCTTTCTTTATGTGTCTAGTTTATATCTAGAAATTTTTATAACTTTTTATACATATTTGATATTTTAAATTTATTAAAATTCAGAACTCATTACAGATTAATCTTATTTAACTATGATTAAACAAAACAGTTCTGGTTTTTTACATATTTAAAATATCAAATAAATATATAAAATTATAAAAATTTACAGATATAAACTAGATTAATGAACTAGTTTAATCTCCTCACAGCAATAGAAACATGCAGGCTATGAATGTAACCCATGCATAATTTTAAAGGCCCACTATCGACATAGACTACGCACGATGGTACAGTCAGTGTGCAGGTCAGTCGGTGTTTGATAGAGTAATGTAGGATCGTCTGCTAGATGTGCACAGAAGTAGAAAGAGAAGGGAGAGAGAGTGAGAGGGTTGATGTTCATGGCCTTCTTCAGGGAGAACTTTTTGCCTCGCTTGATTTCTTCTCTAGAGAGAGAGAGGGTTTTACAGTGTTTTACGAAGAAGGAAGAAAAAGAAGATGACGATAAAAAGTTCAAACAGACATTTTTGATAGCTCAGATTTGTTTCGCTGGATGACCATCGGATCGCCGACTCACCATCGTTTCGTCGGATCACCATCGGCGAAATGATTAAGGTTCGTTTCGCTGTGTAGACGTTGAAGAGTCAACATCATCCTCGACTTTATGAATGGGAGACATGTTTGTCCTTTTTTTGAACTGTTTGTTTTTTCTTTTTTGAATGAAGGACATTTGTGTCATTTTCTCAAAAAATCGTTTTATGAGAAGAATAGCAAGAAAGGGTACTTAAGTCTTTGCAACCACACCAGACTCCAATGCTAAGTGATGTCAACATACACGGGAATACGAGCCCCATGTGCTTGTATACGTGGTGCTCATTCAGATCCCCCGAACACAGACGTGGGATTCAGTGAATCATCGGGGGAGAACATACACCACCCTCTCATTTTAGACCCCTATCGACCTTGCTGGGTGTTGAGATTCCCTGAGTCGAGGAAAACAGTGACCCCTAGTTTCTCGCATGCGTTGTGCTATTGCCATTAAGCGTTGCTCACCGGCGAATGTCCTTGCAGGAATCTTCCTCCTGACGATCACAAAACCTTACACCAGAAACTTTGTTTGTTGTACCGTCGTCAGAGTCACCTCGTTCGAAGAGCTGCAATCATCTCACTCCTACTTTTGAGGTTCTCTCAAAGTCTTGTTTGGCTTTCTCATCGTGGCGACATCTCCAGGGAGAGTGTGGGATCATTGAAGATGGTCGACCCTTTGTTCAACTCGTCACTAATTGTAGAGAGGGTGGTGTTCACTGAATCCCACGTCTGTGTTCGGGGGTCCCAAAAAGCACCACGTATATAAGCACATGGGGCTCATATTCCCGCGTATGTTGACATCACTCAACATTGGAGTCCGGTTCAGTTGCAAAGACTTAAGTACCCTTTCTTGCTATTCTTGTCATAAAACGACGGTTTGAGAAAATAACAAAAATGCCCTTCATTCAAAAAAGGAAAACAAACGATTCAAAAAAAGGACAAACATGTCCTTCATCCAGAAAGTCAAGGATGATGTTGACTCTTCAAAGTCTACACAGCGAAACGAACCTTAGCCGACGATCCGATGGTGATCCGGCGAAACAATGGTGAGCCGGCAAAACGAACCTGAGCCATCAAAAATGTCTGTTTGAACTTTTCATCATCATCTTCTTCTTCTTCCTTCTCTGTAAAACACTGTAAAACCCTCTTTCTCCCTCTCTCTAGAGAAGAAATCAAGGGAGGCAAAGAGTTCCCCCTGGAGAAGGCCATGAACATCAACCCTCTCACACTCTCTCCCTTCTCTTTCTACTTTTGTGCACATCCAACAGACGATCCTACATTGCTCCATCAAACACCGACTGACTTGTGCACTGAGTGTAGCATCGTTCAACTTGATTCGTTGTGGAGCCTGATTCAGAGTTTTTTTCCTTACAGGAGGGGGGTTTGGGGGCTCCTCCCAGCGTGAGTAGCATCATTCAACTTGATTCGTTCTGGAGCCTGATTTAGAGTTTTTGCCCTTACAAGAGGGGGGTCTGGGGGCTCCCCCCAGACGCGGGTCCCGCTGCGCAGTCAGCGGGCGGGGGTCCGGGGGAGGGGGGCGCCTCTGGCGGAGGGCTCGGGGGGCAGCGCCCCCCAGATTAATTTTTTTTTGGGCCTTGTATAATTTTTTTATTTTCTTTCCCTCTTTTAACTATCGAAAAAGAGCAATAAATCATTTTGTTTAATCGTGGGGCTCATGTTTCCTTCGGTTGTTTCTTGCTCGAGGTTTTTATAACACCCCTTCCCACGATTTTTCTATTTTTCTTTTTCTGTTTTTTTCCCATGATTTTTTCAATGACTCCCCTATAATGATTTTTAGTGTTGTCGGGTCTCCAACGAGCCACACAACGATTTATAGTGTTGTCCGGTCTTCCAACAACGATTTGTAGTATTGTCAGGCCTTCCTACAACAATTTATAGTGTTTTCGGGTCTTCAACGAGCCCCACAACGATTTATAGTGTTGTTGAATCTCACTACAGCAATTTGTAGTGTCTTCCGTAAATCACTATAGCGATTTGTAGTGTTATTCAGTAAGCAAATCGTTGTAAATCGCTACCCAAATTATGACCAACTTGTCAGGGCCATATCTCCCTAACCGGAGGTCATATTCCAAATTCATAAAAAGTAGTGTCTTTGTTACTGAGTCTAGTTTATTCCTGTAAATTTTCAACAATTTTTATGGTCATTTAATTTCTCTTTTTAACTAAAAACTAAACCCCTATTAAGGCATAATCTCCATGTTTTACTAGAAAACCTTCTCACACTGAAGCCAACTATTAAGGCATAATCTCCATTTTTACTAAAAAACCTTCTCACACTGAAGCCACCTTTTAAGGCATAATCATTGTAAAATTTATATACAGCTTCCTCATTATTAAACTGCATTCCTTCTACTGGAACATAATTAAGTGTACTTCCATGTATATTCCCAGTGCCTACACTTTTGTAGTGTTGTGCAACTCAAATAACACAGAATAATAGGGGTCTAGTTTTTAGTTAAAATGGAGGATTAAATAACCATAAAAATCACTGAAAAATTATAGGAATAAACTAGACTCAATAACAAAGACACCACTTTTTACGGATTTAGAATATGACCTCCGGTTAGGGAGATATGGCCCTGACAAGTTGGTCATAATTTGGGTAGTGATTTGCTTACTGAATAACACTACAAATCGCTATAGTGATTTGCGGAAGACACTACAAATCATTGTAGTGAGATCCAACAACACTATAAATCGTTGTGGGGCTCGTTAGAGACCCAAAAACACTATAAATCATTGTAGGAACGCTCGACAATACTATAAATCATTGTTGGAAGACATGACAACACTATAAATCGATGTGGGGCTCGTTGGAGACCCGACAATACTAAAAATCACTGTAGGAGAGTCATTAAAAAATTTGTATGAAAGAAACAGAAAAAGAAAAATAGAAAAAACCTGGGAAGGGGTGTTACGAAAACCTCGAGCAAGAAACAACCGAAGGAAACATGAGCCCCACGATTAAACAAAACGCTTTATTTCTCTTTTTCGATAGTTAAAAGAGGGAAAGAAAATAAAAAAATTATACAAGGCCCCAAAAAATTTGGTCCGGGGGGCGCTGCCCCCCGAGCCCTCCGCCAGGGGCGGCCTCCTCTGGACCGCTGACCGCGCAGCGGGACCCATGTAGGGGGGAGGCCCCGGACCCCCCTTCTGTAAGGGCAAAAACTCTAAATCAAGCTCCACAACTCATCCAGTTGAATGATGCTAACCACGCTGGGAGGAGCACTCAAACCCCCTCTTGTAAGGGCAAAAACTATGAATCTGGCTCCACAACTCATCAAGTTGAATGATGCTACCCACGCTGGGAGGAGCCCCCAAACCCCCCTCCTGTAAGGGAAAAAACTCTGAATGAGGCTCCACAACGAATCAAGTTGAATGATGTTATCCACGTTGAGAGGAGCCCCTAAACCCTCCTTCTATAAGAGCAAAAACTCTGAATCAAGCTCCATAACTCATCAAGTTGAATGATGCTACCCACACTGGAAGGAGCCCTCAAACCCCCTTTCTGTAAGGGTAAAAACTCTGAATCAGACTCCACAACGAATCAAGTTGAACGATGCTATCCACGCTGGGAGGAGCCCCCAAACCCTCCTCCTATAAGGGCAAAAACTCTGAATCAAGATCCACAACTCATCAAGTTGAATGATGATACTCATGCTGAGAGGAGCCCTCAGACCCCCCTTTTGTAAGGGTAAAAACTCTGAATCAGGCTCCACAACAGTCAATGTGCAGGTCAGTCGGTGCTTGATGGAGCAATGTAGAATCTTCTGCTAGATGTGCACAGAAGCAGAAAGAGAAGGGAGAGAGAGAGAGAGAGAGGGTTGATGTTCATGGCCTCCTCCAAGAGAGATTTCTTTCACGGATAATCCTGCAGTGCAGAGACTGGGTCTTAAATAATCATCTTTGGGGCACTTAAGTCTTTACAATCACTCCTTTTCTAGAATCATTATTTTTTTTTTGCACCAATGGAGGAGATGGTACTTAAGTCTTTGCAATCGCATCAAACTCCAATGCTAATTATTGCTGACAAACATGGGGATACGAGACGCACAAGCTTAAATACGTGGTGCTTTTTGGGATCCCCGAGCATGAGATGCCCTGTTCGGGGGGGAACATATAACCTGCTTCGCTAATTGTATGGCGTGGGGCTCTAGATTCTATCATAACCCCCCTTAATACTACACCATTACAGATCATTACTGCCCTTGTCGATACACCGCCAATATCCTTTTAGGTTTTTACATTCCCCACATTTCTCACATGCACCTTTAAGTTTTCTATTTGCCTTCCCTTATTGGTCGGCGGGTCAGACCAAGTTTTTGGTTCTTTCCTTGCCGTGCTCAGCTGACCCGTCTCCAACCTGGATTAATGGGAAGCTGATCAGGTCATGCTAAACATGAGCATTTTTTCTCATGCCGACATTCGTGGCCATCCATTTTGTATTTTAAAAAGCTAAAAAGTCAACAAAACAGTTATATGCTATGTGGCATTCATCCAAAATGCAAACAGACAGAACATCGGCATGAGCAAAAATGCTCATGTTCAGCATGACCTGATCTGCTTCCGGTTTAATGCCTCACTTCTTTGGGTTTCTTGCAACTTCTAGTTAGTGACGTTCCTTCTTCCGACCGTGCCCACGCACTTACTAAAGTTCTAGCTTTCCCCCTGCACTTCTCATTTAACTCTACTCTCGAATTTGTGTGCTAGCCCTGAGCCAATTCTATCCCTTCCTTTATGCCCCGTGGCCTCTTGGTTCACTATCTCCCCCCTATCTCGCCTCCTCTCATAGTGCTCCTCCCTTTGCCTCTGTTTCCTCTTCTTCTTTCCATTTCTCTTTGCATCCTTTTGCTTCTAAGGCTGACCCGTTTACCAGTGTGTTGTGGTCCCCTTTACCAGTTGTCCTTGAGGGTTTTGGGTGCCACTTGTTGCCTATTCAACTGAGATAGTTGTAGCTGGAGCTCGAGTAGAAAGTGTTTACAGTGTTGACTTCGGTACGGAAGGTGAAGCATTTAATTTATAAGATTCTCGGTACCAGCAGGTTCTTCGTCGCATGTTTCATTGAGGCGCACATCCAGAAGAATACAATCAGTCTACCGCTTCTGACCATGAAGGTGTTGATATGGAATATTAGGGGCCTTGGTTGCTTACAAAAGCAACTTTTTCTAGAGAACAACATCATTGAGACTAAGATGAAAAGCATTGATCTACAACTGACCCATAAGATTTGGTGAAGTTGTGTGGGTTATCATTGTTGGGTTTAGCCTGCGCATAAACAAAAAACAGAAGGAAGGTGTGCCGCCATCGATGAACCGGGTTCGATGGCTGGCGGTGGCTAGAGCAAGGGAAGCAACTGGTGGTGGTTGAACAGGAGAAAGCTTCTCCTCAACTGGATTGTTGCCCTCCACAAGCACAGGCTGCTGGATGGAGTCGATGAGCAGGATTTGTTACCTCACCGGATGGAAAAACACCAGATGAAAGGTAAGGCTCTCGACCTATTTTTTCCTTTCTGTTTTTCATTTGTATTTTTATTGTATTTCTCTGTATTCAGGGGTCGCCCATGATACCCCTTTTATAGGCACAAAGTGGGAACGGTTTGCATAACCGTTCCCCCTGATTCTGTGCGAGTTTATCGGAAGGAGCATCTTTCGTGGGAGGGTATCCACATCATGGGTAACCACCACCACTAGCTGGTGGTTTATCCCAACATTCTTCCACTTGTTTCAACGATAAACCCTTAACCAGAAAACTTTATGGCAATGACTTGATGAATAAATTGGCCTTTATTATCTATTTTGTAGATCCTTTGTTGAATCTCTAATCCTTATGAGATTAAAAACAAAAAAGCAATAACAAGAATCAATGAACTGAATGTGATCACTTTATTCATATGCATATGTCAAAAAGTGTTTAACAAGCCCATTCTGATCAATATATGTTCAGAATATAATCTCAGTGCTAGCCCTTTAGTAAGAGGATCAACAATCATCTCTTTGGTACCAATATTAACAGTATGTACTAGATCATTCTCTAACTTTTCTTTAACAACAAAATACTTTAGTTCCATATGCTTGCATGGCGTAGTACTTTTGTTGTTGTTCGAAAATGACACTACAACTTCATTATCACAGTAGACCTTCAGTGGCTTCTCAATGGAATCGACCATCTTTAACTGTGGTATAAAGTTCTTCAACCATATGGCCTGCGAGGTAGTCTCATACAATGCTATGAATTATGCCTCCATGGTGTGAGTAGTAGTGGTCGTCTAGTTCCCACTCCTCTAATAGATCATGTCCCCAGCAAGTAAGAAGACGTACCCAGTAGTAGACTTTTTACTATCAAGGCATTCTCCTAAGTCCGCATCTAAGTAGCCAATGACCACAAGGTGATCAACTTTATGATACATTAACATATAGTCTTTTGTCCCTTGCAAATACCGCAAGACTTTCTTAGCAACTTTCCAATAGGGTATGCCTAGATTAGACTGAAATTTGTCACGCACCCCTACTGCAAAAGAGATATTTAGATGAGAACAAGTTTGCGCATATTACAAGATGCCAACAACAGATGCATATGAATAAGCACTCATCTGTGCTTTGTTAACAGCGTCCTGTGGACAATCCTTTAGGCTCAGCTTGTCACCTTTTGATATGGGTATTGAGCTAGGAGAATAATTCTCTATCTCATATCGCTTTAACACCTTATTTATGTAGGATCTTTTGGGAGAGGCCTAGAAAACTTTTTGTTCTGTCTCGACGGATCTCAATGCCAAGAACATAAGCAGCCTCACCCATATCTTTCATATCAAAATGTGATGCAAGAAACTGTTTTGTCTCTGAAAGTAACTTTATATCGGTAGTTGCAAGCAAAATATCATCCACATACAACATCAATATAATAAACTTACTCCCACTTTCCTTAAGGTATATACATTGATCAATAATGTATTCTGTAAACCCACAAGTTACAATAACTTAAAAAAAATTAATATACTGTTGTTGGTAGACCAGTTTAAGTCCATATATAGATTTCTTGAGCTTTCAAACTAGATGATCATTTTTAGAGAAACCAAGAGGTTGATCTATGCATACCTCTTTATTTAGATCCCCGTTGAGGAATATTGTTTTCACATTCATCTAATATAGCTCCAAGTCATAATGAGCTACGAGGGCCAAAATTATTCTTATTGGCTCTTTAGTTGAGACAGGAGAAAATGTCTCATTATAGTCAATGCCCTCCATCTGGGTGAATTCTTTAGCAACCAATCTTGTCTTATGTCTCTCTATGTTACCTTTGGAGTTCTTGTTGGTCTTAAAGACCTATTTACACCCTACAGGTTTTACTCCCTTAGGTAACTTGATAAGATCCCACACTTGATTCTTAGTCATAAAGTCTAACTCTTCTTTTATAGCTTCTATCCAGTGTATAGATTGTTTGTTTTCCACAGCTTTCATAAAGGTCAATGGGTCATCATCAATATCTATGAAATCACCAAGCTCCTCAAGGTACACCACATAATCAAGATGTATGGCAGATCTTCTAATTCTTGTGGATCTTTAAACAGGTCGTTCTTCAAGCTCAGGCTGAACTTGATCATTATGTTCGTTCACTTTCGCATTGTCCACAATAGGTTCACTTTGGATTTGTGCATCAACAATCGTGTGATCAACCATATCATCATTAGGAATAATAATGTGGTATCTTTCAGTGTTTTCTTTAACAGGTAGTGAAACTGGATCTTATACTTCTTCAAAACCAAGGTTTTAAAGTACACTTAATCCTACTAAATCATCTTTTAGGAATTTTGCCTTATCCATTTCAACAATCTATGGTGAGTGAGATGGGCAATAAAACCTGTATCCTTTTAATCTTTCTTTATAACCAATGAAATATCCATTGGTTGTTCTTAGATCAAAGGCTTTAATGTAGAGGTTATATAACTTAGCCTCTATTGGACATCCACATATGTGCATATAAGACAGTGATGGTTTTTTACCTCTCCATAACTCGTATGGAGTTTTAGGCATAGATTTCATAGGAACCTTATTCAAAATATGCACAATTGTCCTTAAGGCTTCACCCCACAACTTCATGGGAAGTGTTGAATAATTCAACATGACTCTGACCATTTTTTTAAGCATACGATTTCTTCTTTCAGCTACATCATTCTGGTAGGCACTACCAGGCATGGTATATTGAGGCACAATGTCTTTCTATTTGAGAAATCGCGCTAATGGTCATTTTCTTTGCCCCATCTCAGTAAATCTACCATAATATTTGTCACCTCTATCAGATCAGACTATCTTAATAATTTTATCAATTTGTTTCTTTACTTCTTTCTTAAAATCTTTGAATATCTAAAAAATATCAAGTTTTTCAAAGATCAGGTAGAGATACATATATCGTGAATAGTCATCAATAAAAGTGACAAAATATTTTTTGCCTATATAACAGGGAGTAAATGGTCCACATACATCCTTATGAACTATCTCCAATATCTCACTACTACGTTTGGCACCCTCATTATATGTGTTTGTATGCTTAGCCTTTATGCAATCAACACATGGGTCATTGTTAGTAAAATTTAGAGATTTCAAGATTTCTTCATTTATGAGTCTCTTTATTCTCTTTTCAGAGATATGATCCAACCTTCGATGCCAAAGCATGTAGGATTTATCATTAATCATGCTACATTTATTCCTAACCAATGCATATTGAGAAGTCAAAGACTCCTAAGTTTGGATCTTTACATTCAATTTATATAAACCATCATAAATTGATGCAGAACCTATTTCAATTGAATTTCTATAAATGAATAATTTAGAATTTTCAAAATTAAAACAATATCCAAATTTATCCAATTTTAAAATTGAAACTAAGTTTCTATTATATGATGGAATATAAAAGATATCATGAAGATCCAAATCTACGCTTGTATCTAAAGTAATCATGCAGATCCCAACACCCTTCATATACGAACGTATCTTGTTTTTCGAATAGATGCTCTTCTCATGCATTGTTGATTTCCTTATGCTCAGGAACATATATAGACAGTTGAAAATATGAATAGTAGCACCAAAATCAATCCACCAACTATTTAAAAAAAATATATAATAAATTACATTCATGAGAAACAAATGACAAATTACCTTTCTTTTCCAACCACTTCTTATACTTTATTCAATCTGCCTTCCTGTGTCCCTTTTTCTTGCAAAAGAAGCACTTTATGGGAGCAGAGTCGGATTGCTTGCCTTGAGATGTCTTATCCCCTTTTGGCTTCTTCCTAGCATTTTCATTGAATGCATTCTTCTTCAGTCCTATCTTGGGTGCATGAGAAGTCATATGTGCACTCTACACCTTCTCTCCTTTCAATCTCTCTTCTTCTTCAACACACTTGGATATAAGTTTATTAAACGTCTATTTATCATTATGTGTATTGTAAGAGATTTTGAAAGGTTCGTACTCCAAGGGTAAAGACGCTAGAATTAAATGCACTAGGAAAGAATAAAAAATGGTCAACTTTATGTCATTCAGCTGAGACGCTATGTTTCTCATCTCCAAAATGTGATGTTGAATAATTCCTCCTCCAGTGTATTTCATAGATATGAGCTTTGACATCAAGGTACTGGCTCTAGCCTTGTTTGAACTCATGAATTATGCTTCAATAGCACTCAGAAATTCTCTCACTGTCCTGCATTGAGAGATAGCATTTCGAATATTCTTAGCCACCTTAAATTGCAAAAGCACCAGAATAAGTCTATTCGAGCGCTTCCATTTCTCCAAAGCACTCTTTTGATCAGCAGTGCTTTGATCAACCAGGGCAGCGGGTTCATCTATCCTTAGGGTCAGATCTAAATCCATATACCCAAATATAAAGAGAACAATCTATTTTCAATCACTAAAGTTTGATTCATCTAGAAGATGCGTACATTTGATACATGAATATCTTTTATTGGGATAAAAGTTAGCCAGGTTTACAAATTTGTTTATGTGAATATTATTAGATTCGTGAAAAGTTCATGTGAAGCTCCTATTTATTAAGAAGTTGCAAGCTTTGGAATGTACCTATATAATGTGTGAACCTCACTAGGTTCGCTTGTGAGAAGGATACAAATATTTTTAAAAAGTCAAAAAAATATGACATTTTGGATATAGGGGGATCTGGTCAAATTTTGAGGCATTTTTAAAATCACGACAGTTTACAAGGCCAATATGGTTATTTTTATTTAATAAACTTTTGCACTCCAATAAAGAATTGTTGTCTATTTCGAAGAGTTGATTGTCTTTTGTAAAAGAGAGATGCAATTAGCTACTTTAGGTGGTTGTTTACTATTGAATGCTTTAATTTTAATCATTTTTTGCCATTTATGTGGCTCCTTTTAGTCTACAAATAAGAATCAGTTGTACATTTTAATTATAATTATTAGTATTTTCTCTGGACTTTTGGGAGTTGGATTGCTTACACCAGTTTCATCTTGTTATGATTATTTAATATGTTAGAAGGTTTTATCATGTATAAGACACCATCAAATTCATTTTTGAGATGGTGAAAAATCATCGGCTCACAATTTGTGAAAATATGAGTAGCTTAGAAATGTATAAAACATCTTATTTTGGTCAACTTTAACACATGAAAATAATAAATAAAACCTGCTAAACATCATTCAAAAGTTAGATTTCGTGTTTGGAGCTTAGATCTATGTAAATCTACCACTGGAAGTTATGGTGGTAAATTACCAACATAGAAGCTATATATATATATATATATATATATATATATATATATATATATATATATATATATATATATATATATATATATATATATATATATATATATATATATATATATATATATATATATATATATATATATATATATATGCTCTAAACATAAAATCTAACCTTTGGACAATGTTTAGCGGATGATATTCACTATTTTCATATGTTAAAGTTTACTCAAATTGGATGTTTTATAACATTTCTAAACTGCCACTATTTTTATCAATTCCGCTGATTTTTTACCATCTCAAAAATGAATATGATGGTGTATTAAACATGGTATAACCATATAACATATCCAATAAATCATACTAAACACATCTGGGAGGTTAGATTTACCATTTGGTGACTAGATCCATGTAAACAAGAGTGTGTACTACCATAAGTATCAGAGAACCACCATATATGTATGGGGTTAATTTGACATTAAATTAGTTGTATTTAATTTTAGATGTATGGTTATTTTTTGCTTAGACTTTTCATATTTTAAATTATAAAGTACACTTTTTACTTTTAAAAAAAAATGTTTTGACTTTTATTTTGTTTCAAATCCAAAAGTAGGGATGGCAGTGGGGCGGGGCGGGGCAGGGGACAAGGTCTCCACCCCCGCCCCGCCTGAAGATTTTATCCTCCACCCCCGCCTCCATCCCCGGCGGGGATGGATTTTATCCTCCACCCCCGCCTTCATCCCTGTTTCATGTCCTCCATCCCTGGTTTAAACAAGGATGAGGCAGGGCGGGGTGGGGATATTGCGGGGAATAGTGGTCGGGGCGGGGAAAAGTGCACGTCCATCCCCGCCTCCACCCCCGGACGGGGATGGATTTTAACCTTCATCCCCGCCTCCATCCTCGTTTCATACCCTTCATCCCCGGTCCAAACGGGGCGAGGCGGGGCAGGGCCCCGCTTTCCCCCGGTCCACTGCCATCCCTATCCAAAAGACTGATAATGCTAAAAAAAGTAACCATATATTTTCAAAAATTACATTACTTTTAAAGGGCATTTTGATCATTTTAATGAAAATGGCCAGTGTATTTGTCTCTCTTTATATATAGAGAGAGTGAGGGAAAGAGAGAAAGAAAGAGGGGAAGATTTAACGAGGACATAATGAAAAAGGAAAAGATATTTGATGAGGGTAAAAGTTGGCATGGTCTTCAAAGTATTAACTATTACCCAGGGTGAAGAAGGGAGAATAGTTACCACTGGAGTGAAATTGAATGACTAAGGAAAAACTCGTATGATTTTGAATTACAAATTTTTTTAGTATGAGTTTGAATTATAAAAGAAAACCAAACACTTTTTTGTAAATAACCCTTTAAATTTTAGGTTTGTCACTCTAAGTTTGCTTAAAACTTCCTAATAACTGAAAATCATGATATATTTGGATCTAAGATCATGATTTGGATCATGAATCAACTACAGGATCTAATTTAGTGATATATATATATATATATATATATATATATAGAGAGAGAGAGAGAGAGAGAAAGAGAGAGAGATGTATATGTATATATAATTATAAAAGAAAACCAAACATTTTTTTTGTAAATAACCCTTTAAATTTTAGGTTTGTCACTCTAAGTTTGCTTACAACTTCCAAATAACTGGAAATCATTATATATTTGGTAAGATCATGATTTGGATCATGAATCAACTACAGGATCTAATTTATATATATATATATATATATATATATATATATATATATATATATATATATATATATATATATATATATATATATTGAACAGGACCCAGTTAAAGGCTTGATTAATTGAGTCCCAAAAAAGCTACAGCACAAGTTCCTATCTTGACAAGTGATATCGCAAGTCCAAAATGCAACTTGTAGTTATTTGAAAACAATGCATATCTAGAATAGTATAACTTGGGATCCTCATGATCCAGAATGTATGATTGCCCTGGAGTCCCTATCAGCAACAGGAAATGCAACAAACTCATAGATCTTGAAGCCATCCAAGCATGGCCATTATCTTCTTAGTTCTTGTATATATCCAATAAGCATAGACAGGGTCCCTCACATTAAAGTATACAAATAAAGTACGCCCTCAGATGAATCATCGGCCACTTCTCCAGACATAAGGCATCTTACCATGTCCCACTAGAACTCTCTCTCTCTCTCTCTCTCTCTCTCTCTCTCTCTCTCTCTCTCTCTCTCTCTCTCTCTCTCTCTCTCTCTCTCTCATAAACAAATAAATATCAAAAAACAATATTTTGATATTTTCTTTTTAGTGAGTCATTCAAAAAGACAAGCAAAACCCCACACCCACCCCCCTCCCTTGTTTTTTTCCTTAAATTGTTGTTAAGAGGAGACAAGGCATTATGGGACATCACGAGTTCCAAGCACACAACTGCTTACACTTTGCCATAAGGATGAAGCTGGGTGTACTTATGGACAAGTGGGACCAATGAATTCGGTGAGTGAAGCAGTTTTTCTTCGATTATTCAGAAAAAAAAAGGGAGAGGAGGGAAAGGAGGGGCAAGGCATTTTGCCATCGACGACTGGAAGAAATGGCACAAGTAAAGCGAAAACAAGGGCTTAGCAGGTTGCCTAACTAGGTTGGTCACAAGTTATTGATCTAAAACTTAGTTGTGAATGGCCAATAGTGACCAAATCTTCAATACTAATTGTATTTGGAATATCTGCACATAAATGCAAAAACAAAAGCTTTTAACAGGTTTCTTCTTGAGGTTATTAACGGGCTCTTTTTTCAATTTGAAACACGACAACATTCCCTCAGCAAACAGCCAAAAGCTCATGGGGCTTCAAACACCATTTGAAAATAACACTTTTTTGTTAAAAATATCTGATTGTTGATAATGATAGTGAGAACTAATGAGACAGCTCTAGCAACTTGAAGTCATTAGCAACTCAAATATGGCCAACCTGATGAAATTTTCATGGCAATTGGCAAAAAGGATCCAGTCCTTTGACAGAGGATACAAAGTATCCTATGTCAATCCTAGTTGTCCAGTTGATGCATCTAGACGGCTATAATCAGTCCACATTCAGGTGAGAACGTGGACCAGTCTTAGCCATTTGTTGGACGGCTAAGATTGAATGTAGGATAGAACCCTTCTTATGTCAAATGATAAGACCCATACTCGGCAACTGGAGGGTATCCGAGGGCGCCCACAGAATTTTGCACTGCAGATACAGCAAAACATATATACCTACTGCATGCTAAAACCTGCATGGCCAGGTCTCTGATAATCGGTGCTCTTTTTTCTTTAAAAAAAAAAGGAAAAAAAAAAAAGCATCTACCTTCCAAAACAATTATTCTATCATTGTACAAAGGGCCAAGAAGGTTACATATGGCTCCAGCATTGTCACGTGAAGCCACCCACACCATAAATTTTATCTATCAATTTTTCAAAGCCCACAACTTTGCATGCATTCAATGGATGTCTCTGGCCTTATCTCCTTTAACCAGACCAGTCCAACTCAATGTTAAAGCATGTTTGTACATCTCCTCAATCAAAGAGATAAGATATTGATGCAAGCTTCTTTTAATTTTTTCAGGGGGTGGGTGAGGGTGTTGGGTGTGGTGGTGGTTGGGTTTTGAGGGGTTAAGAATTGATCAATAATATGCAGTAGGAAACACTGCATGAGATAATAGTGTTCATTTGGAAAACCGAAAACCCCAGATGGTGTGATGTGAGGTCACTCACATTAACACCACAATTTACGGTTTTCACATTAGCAACAGCCCCATTGTGTTCTTGTCACCGTGAACATGGCCAAGTTCATGAACTCCACATTAATCTATGTCACAAGTAGGGATGCACAACCAGCAGAGCTAGCTAGGCTCGGGCTAAACCCGTTTAAGCTGGGCTCGAACTCATCCATGAAAGTAAATGAGATAAGCTTGCACACAAGTCCAGGCTCGATTTACATAAACGAGCCCAAATTGATCAAGCCACTAAACTCGTTAAAGCTCGAAAAGCTCATAAAAATAATATATATAAAATATGTTTTCAAAAATATAAATAATAGTTAGTGTTTCTCTAAGGTTAGGCTTTGTACTTTTCATCTAAAGTCACGGTATCAAATATGCTGCCAGTATAACTTTTCACATTTTACAATAACCTAGCTCGTGTTTTTAGAATATGTAGTTGAAAATGGTTGGCTTGGTCTATCGGTGGGGAATTTGTACACATTTTGAGGAGGTTGGGATTCGAATCCCACCCCTTCAAAAGTGAAAAATATATAGATACATTTTTTTCAACTCGGGTAAAGCTCGGAACCGAGCCGAGCTTGAACACATGCATCTTGAAACGAGCAGAGTTCAAACAGTTCGGCTCGTGTGCATGCCTAGTCACAAGGACGCGCCATTTTGGTTGCGTGTCTTTGGGGACACAACCAGACGTCTGTGACACACTGTGACATGTACGTCCATTGATTTTTTTTAATGACTTTTTAATGATTGTAATAGTATCACAATAAAATGTATTTTGCATATTAAAAGATCAAAAATATTTTTTATTGACTAAAAATCAAGAAAAATGTGTCCTCATGTATTATTTTTCAAAAATTTCATGAACTCTGTCATGAGTCAGGTCATACGGTATCTTTGTGACATGGCTCCCAATAATTTCATTTGGTAGTTCTTGCTCAAGGCCACAAAAACAACAAGCGTGTGCCTCAACAGAAAGGAGTAACTTTCTGCCTTCCCTTCTTTTTCCTTCTATTTTTGTTCTCTTCATGAATTTCAGTTCATTTAAAAAGTACAAGTAGCATCCAACTGTGCGTAACAGTGAATTATGAAGACCTTTTTTTCTGAAGAAGAAGAAGAATAAATTACTCAATTATGAAGTGTAATAAAACATCTTGTATATTATGGTAACTCACATCAATCATGCTTTTATTAGCAGTATGGAACTATGGACCCACTGACTGGAATCGTTTTAGTTCTTTCAGTACCTAACACTAAAATTTCAAGTGACTTAAGTGTTAGTGTCTCTTTTAGGTAGTAAAATTGCTGCAATATGGTTGGTTATTATTTTTCTTTTAGTTTTCAATTACTCTAGAAGACTGTCTGCAAGTTCACATTGCTTAAGCCAATCTATGTTAAAGTATCAAATATGGCAAGTGCATTGCATGGGTAGCAACAATTGATAGAGAGAGCACCAATTTTACACCTCTGGTTTTGTTAAAAACCTCCTCAAATTCTCTTTGGTTATAATAATGCATATAGAAGTGTTCAATGACTGTATTCTCCATCAAGATCTCCTAGATAATTAAGACTGTTTTGGGGGCTGGTAAGCTAGCTGGAAGAACTGAACAGAGGGTGTTCAAGCTTGGCCCACTATTTGTGGTGAGTTGAGCCAAGCTCGAGCTCATGATGAGCCCAAGTTAAATGAGCCGATCTTTAGGTGGCTCATTTATTAAAAAATGCATTTTTTAAAAAATAAAAAATAATAGAATTTGGAACTTAATCGATTCAACCATTAATCTAGGTAAAGGATCAATCAATGAAAAAGAACAAGATATGAAGCTTAAAAAGAGAAATCTCTTTGTTGCTTGATATGAAAAAAAAAAAAGAAATCGACTATATAAATATTTGAGTTAGGCACTATCAGTGGTCTGATGACAATGATAGATTCTTCCTAGCACTAACTCTTGCTGGTGGCAGGCAAAAGGCATTTCACTCGTTAGAAATGGAGTGATACTTCATTCCTTCAAGCACCTTAAGATGGGACATGCTCCATTTTTTTTTTGCTTTTGCTTTTGGATTATCCAATGGCATTGCACCTGTTAAGAGCATTGAATTTTAGAGCTCCACACTGCACATGTCCCATTCGGAAGGCTCGGTTAAAGGACTTAATACTTATTCGAATGAGCCCAACCCAAACAGTTAGTCCCAATGATGCAGAAAATCTTGCGAAGGCTCCATGAGCCTAAGCAAGTCGAGGTGGTCTATCAATGGACATGTGCTGACCTAAATCATTGACTCGTTAGTGGTCTACAACTCATTGCAGTTGACTGAGCTGAGAGGTTTGCTAAGTAGGCCTGTTATAATGTTGGACTATCCAACACCAACCAGTCTTACAATCAGACAAACTTGTGAAACATTGGGCTGACTTAGTGATGCAACAACGATCCGAGGACGCAGAAAAGTCTACGTCATTCTACTCCTACATACGGAAATCAAAGGGTAATAAGAAAATAAAGGGAAATAGCAAAGCAAAATCAATAAATCAAAGAATTAACTAAGATTTTTTATTCATTAACTACCTTAAATCCAATCACATAACAAGTATTTATAGTTGAGAAAAACCTTAATCCCACTTTTGGATCTTTGATAGATCCAATGTTCAATAATAACTCTAAAATCAATAAATAAATACAAACCAAATGGATCTTCAATCATCAATAATCTTTCAATTTCTTCTTGCTCTTCTTTTTGGTGGATCGTCATGGATCCAGTTCCACGAGTGCATCATCCTTCCCGGGTTTGGAAGAATTCATCTCTAGTGAATCGTATGTAACGACATCAGCCTCACCAAGGGTGAGTCTGCACAAAAGGTCATCTCCATGAAACTAA
Source organism: Nuphar pumila (assembly GCF_984573655.1). NCBI lineage: Eukaryota > Viridiplantae > Streptophyta > Magnoliopsida > Nymphaeales > Nymphaeaceae > Nuphar > Nuphar pumila. The sequence continues at coordinate 109,361,421 of NC_143256.1, forward strand.
AGTGTTTCTTCCTCTTGCTCCCTTTTCTCCTTATGTTCTTTGTGCTCCACTAACTTCTTTAGAGTGGGATATTGTGCTGTCAGATGTCCAAATATGTCACAAACAGAAACACATCCTCGTTAGCCCGTGTATGAGACCTAGCATTGAATACAGCTACCAAATCCTCACATCCAGGTGGTGGCTTCAGGTCCTTTAGGTTGGTGGAAGATAGAAGATGAGGAGAAAGAAAGAAAAAGAGAGGGAAAGGAAGTTAAGGGGAGGAAGATGGGTTTGTTGCTAACAGGCAATCTTGCCACTGATGCTGGTCGGTGGGTTGTTCTCCGGTCGGTGGTGGTAGTAGCGGGTAGTAAGGAGATGGTGGGAAAGGTGAAGTGTAATAAGGTGGTGGTGGTGGTGACGGTAGAGAATAAGATAGTGGTGTTGGATCATATTTCGGATCACACAGTTTCACAATCGTCATCATTATATAAAACACGAAATAAATCAAGAAATACAACAGTGTAAAGAACATAATTAACAGACGACCGAATCCAGACGTCAGCATACGAACAAACGAATGCAAAGAACATAAAGAAAACAACATGAACATGTTTAGTTTTTGTATCAGGCTAAGGCGTACGAAAGTACTCCCCTTAGAGAAGATTCGCCCCCACATACTGTGCAGATCAGGGTCCGGCGTCCTTCCCCCAGGATACAATAGCCACGACGAACCGAACGGTGCACTCCGACGGATCGTCCTTCGAAAACAGCCTCTTCGAACCAAGGTTGCAGAACAACCCCTTTCGGGATATCTCACAGGAAAGAGAAAGAGAGAGTAACAGGAGAGATGGGAAAAACGCAGAGCTCTTCTTCAGAATTCGTCTGTCTCAGTCACCCCGTAACCCCACCCCTGACCACGCCGTTACCGAATCCAAATCCAAAGAAACTTTGGGTAAAAAGATACTTGTCTTGATTGGAAATGGCCCTAAAGGGCCAATTACCCGAACCCGAACCGGCTCGGCACGGCGGGCGGGCGCGCGCGCGCGCGCGTGTGTGTGTGGTGGTCATCCCACTCTATTGTTCTCAAGAACAAGTGTATGAGTTCTCAAGTGGCTTATAAACCCCACAGAAAACTCAAGCACAAGCAATGTGGGACTATTCCACCTCATCAAGACCACCTCTTTCAAAACAGCCCAGTTTCTCCTTTGAATTCTCTCTATCATCCTTCTTACACCTAACAAGTGGTATTTGTGGTGGTGGAGAATATGGTGAAGGTGATGATGAGGGTACCTAAGCCACCATTGGTTGAAACCAATGTTGTGTATCGGCCCTGAATCTTTTGGCCAATGATTCAATTGCATTGGCCGATACCGATACTCAAGTGCTTTGTCCTATATCGGGCAAAAAATATTAAAAAACATTGTGTCAATTAGAATGTGACACGTGTTAGAATCATTAAAATAATATTAAAAATTATAAAAATTAAATTTTAGTATTTTTTATATTTATTTAAAAATAGTCGATTCAAGTGTAATGCATATCGATTTTTTATTGATACCATATATATTCGGTGATAAGCACTGATATTGACAACATTGTTTGAAACCAGACCATGTGGTATAGATGGTTGCAATGGCCTGGGTTGACATAACCTCGTTTGCCAACAACCATACTTGTCATTATAGCTGTAAGACATGATCGATTGATGCTGCTCTTCAAGTTTTGCTTGATGAATTTGTAGGATTGTCCCTTGATCAAAACGAGGCAAAAAAACTTGCTTTGATGTCACTTTGATGCACTCTCAATTCTAAGGACATTCTACTCTTAAGCATATAAATAATTAAAATCTAACAAGAAAGCAATGAAAAATAACAAAGAAATTCAATAAATCAAAGAAATAACCAAGTTTTTTCATCCATCAACTACCCTAAATTTGACCACACAAGTATTTATAGTTAAGAAAAAACCCTAATCTTATGTTTTAATCTTAGATAAATCTGGTGTCCAATAATAACTCAAAAAATAATAAAATCAATAAAAACCCAATGAATTAGATTCAAATGGATTATGGATTATCAATAATCCTTAAATTTCTTCTTGCCCTTCTTTTTTTGTGAATCATCTTAGATTCGGATATGCAGGTGCATCACTGGTTCAAAGTCAGGAGAGAGCAAACCAGTGGGATGGGGCAAAGATATGGGATTCATGAGCGTCAATCCAGCTTGTAATTTGGCAACCAACAGTTGGCAAACTCGGCCAGTCAACTTGTGACTCATCCTAGTTGTCTCATATCAGCCCCTAACCAAATCAAAAAATAACATAAACTTGGCTGACTCAGCCAAGTCTCATTTACTTTTTTTTATAATGACTTCACCACAGACACACACACACACACACACACACACATATATATATATATATATATATATATATATATATATATATATATAGAGAGAGAGAGAGAGAGAGAGAGAGAGAGAGAGTAGCTGCCTATATTGGTCCATGCCTTCGGCAGCTTGCGGGGCTTTTAGATGGTTACCTTTCATGTTTTTCACGAATCTGACTATACAGATGCGTTCAGACTGCTTGATTTTATAGAAATTGACTCTTGCATCATCCTACATCCTACACGAGTAGGTTTTTTGAGGTGGTTTTTGAGGTTTGAAAATAAAAAATCGCCAGTGTCATATCTTTATAAATATTTAAGGCTTAAAAATCGCTTTTTTTATTAAAAGACACTATCCAAATGTAGTTTCCTAACAAATTGACCATGTCAAACTTATCTACAGGGTCGGATTTGCAAAAAATAACCTGAAAACCTCTTGCTTGCTCATGGTAGGCACGAAACAAAGTTGGCAGCTCTCTCTCTCTCTCTCTCTCTCTCTCTCTATATATATATATATATATATATATATATATATATATATATATATATATTAGAAATCCATATTAAATAAATATACTCTTTTTCATAAGGGAATAAATATACTCTTTCAAATAAGGTTTTTATTTAAAAATATATATGTTCATTATTTACTGATATATATATCAGAAATTAAATAAATATACTCTTTTTTCATAAAGGAATAAATATACTCTTTCAAATAAGGTTTTTATTTAAAAGTATATATGTTCATTATTTACTCGTTCAAGTTACCATGTCAAGCGTGACCAATCAGAGAGGGAGCCCCGAGAATGCAAATCATGTTGGCAACTGGGTAATGCTAGTGGGTAAGCTCATGGAATTTTAGGCTATCAAAACAGTGATCGCAAGTATGGCAGGCAGAGCCAGCACGGCTAGGTCTTTGATCCTATGGGCAATTTCTCCATGTAAATATCAAAAAAAAAAATTTCTTAAATCCTAACCATGGTTTCATGAGTGTTCCATGACAACATCAGACGAAACTAAGCGTATGGCTTTTGTTGTGGGTCACATAGCCACAGAAGCCAAATGCAAGCCACTCTTGCCTTTTGACAAGCAAACCACAAGACATGAAACTAAGTTGTGTTGGATTACCCAGTTGCCAACATATATCAAAAGCCACTCTTGCCTTTTGATATATGTAGCATTTTTTCTTTTATCCAACGTTGTGTTGGATTCAGCATTATCGAAAACTCTTTTAGTCTTCCTCAAACTAAGTTGGCTGCATATGCCAAGTTTGCCCCTTAATACTCCAAATGGAGATTTCCCCAATGCCTTCGTGAAAATGTCGCCAAGTTGTCTATCCGATTTCACAAACTTTGTAATGAGATTTTTGTAGGCAACAATCTCCCTTACATAGTGAAAGTCTATATGAATGTACTTGGATCTGTTATGAAAGACATGATTAATAGACATGTGAAGAGCACTAATGTTGTCACAATAAAGCAGTGTTGTGAGAGGCGTACGCCTCAGTACCTGAAGCGTACGCCTCAGAGGCGAGGCGCACGCTCAAGGTACTGAGGCATTGCTATGATGCGCCCCTCATCAACCTCCGACCAGTTGTGACCACCGACCACCGGAGTTGCTGTGCTGCAGCTGCTGCTCAGTCTTCTCCGACCACCGGACGAGCGGCATATCCCTCGCTTCCGTACCAGCTGGGTGCGTGGTCCTTCTCTTACTGCCTCCCCTCCCACCGCTTCACTTTCATACCAGTTGTGAGAGGCGTACGCCTCAGAGGCGAAGCGCAGGCTCAACGCCTCGCTTCGCCTCATCGCATTTAACAACCTTGCAATAAAGAGTATGTGGCTTCAAAACAGGAATGTCAATGTCACACAATAACAAGAGCAACCAAGTGAGTTCAGCAGTAGTAGACGCCATAGCACGATATTCTACCTCAGAACTTGATCTTGCGACAATATTCTGACTCTTTGCACTCCATGATATGCAATTGTACTTTCAAATATTTCATAATATGGTTAAAAACAATTTTCAAAATGATATATCCATTTTTGGCACAGATTCAGGGGGAGAATTTATGTCCCAAGAATTCAAAAACTATCTAAGTTTACATGGCATTACGCATCAAAGGTCTTGTCCATACACTCAAGAGCAAAATGGACTGGCCGAACGAAAACATCATCATATCATGGAAACAACTAGGACTTTATTATCCGGTAGTAGATCTTCTTGTGATAGGGCAACCAGCCCAATCAACATCGCAAAAAACATATAACTCCAGAGTAGTAAGATAAAAATTTTAGCCCAAAATCGTTGGTTCCTTTACCATACTGGAGGATTTGCTTGACTTCTTGAAAATGTCCAATTTTTGGTGCATGCATGAACTAACTAACATAATCAACTTCAAAAGAGAGTTCTGATCTTATGATGGTGAGGTATTGCAGGAAACCAACAATGCTTTTGTATAGCATAGGATCTTTAAAATCTTGATCATTTTCTTTGTTCACATGTCCCTTGGAAATCATGGGCGTGGTCATCGGTTTACAATCAAGCATTTTTGTCTGTTCTAGAATTTCTTTAGCATATTTTGTTTGACGAAAAAATATACCATCTTCAATATAGAACACTTCGATGCCAAGAAAATAATGAATGTTGCCAAGGTCTTTGACAAAAAAAATCTTTTGTAATTCACCAAAAAAATCGGTAAGAAGAGTATTGTTGTTACTCGTCAAAACCATATCATCGACATAAACTAGCAAAATCATGATATCCTGCTTTGAATGAAAAGTGAACATGGAAGGGTCTCATACGCAGCTTGAAAACCATAGGTGAACAAAAAAAAAATCAATCTTTCAAATCAGGCACGAGAAGCTTGGTGCAACCCATATAAAGCCTTCTTGAGTTCACCAACATGCTTAGGATATTTTTCATCTTCAAAACCAGAGAGTTGTTTCATGCAAACAACTTCATTTAGGGCACCATGAAGGAAAACATTTTTGACATCAAATTGTTTGATAACCCATGTTTGACAGTGGTCACCGTAAGGACAACTCTAATATTGGCAGGGAGAATGACAGGAGAAAATATCTCTTGAAAATCAATTCATTCGATTTGATTAAAATTGTGGGCAACTAAACATGCTTTAAGTTTATCCAAACTTCCATCAGCTTTCAGTTTGGTTTTAAAAACCCATTTTAAACCCACTATGTTTATGGACGGTTTTCATTGGACCAAGTCCTAAGTATGATTAGCAGCCAAGGCTGCAATTTCTTCATCCATGGCAAGTTTCCATCCCGAATGAGTCAGAGCCTCTTTGATGGACTTCGGCTCGAGGAAAATAGAATCATAAAAAATGTGAAGATTAAGATATTTGGGATTTGGTTTAATGATACCTGTCATACTTTGAGTCACCATATGATGTAGGGTTTGAGGCTATTTCGAAGTAGGCAATGTAAGAGTCGTACGATCGGCTAGATCCTCCTCACTAGTATGGATCGACGGATCCATTTTAATTGATATTGACAATTCATCAGTAGTAGGGATGGCAATTCCGTGTTCGGGACTCTCATTGCAACTAAAGAGAGGTTGATCGATGTCGGTCTCCTCACTGGCGCTGTTCGGAGCGAGACTATTAAAACCTTGCATATTCTCAGAAGATTGATCATAACAAGTAACATTGTGATTGTTTGTAACCCGTAGAGTTTTAGTACTCTCAAGAGATTTAGAATTATTGTCGGTCTCTCGGTTTTCAAAAAAACCTTCATGATTCCATTCTTCACTAACAAAAAAATCTCTAAAAATATTTTCATCTTTATATAATGAGGTTGGGTCCTAATAAGGTATTTTATAGTCATCAAAGACAACATGTCTTAACTTGTATATACGCCCAGTAGCAGGACACTTGTATCATTTATGTTGCATATTATATCCAAGAAAAACACAATAAAGAGATTTTTTATCAAACTTACTTTTTTCATAGTCTCTCAAATAAAGAAAGCATCATGAGCTAAAAACCCAAAGACTCGAATAATCTGGTTGCATTCCAAACAGACGAAAATAAGGAGAATCCATGTTTAAACTAGAAGAGGGAAGACGATTGATAAAAAAAATGGTTGTAGAGAAATCTTCTACTCAATATCGTTTTAGCATAAAACTATGAAAAATCATGGTAAGTCCCAATTCAGTGATGTTGCGATGTTTTCTTTCTGTAACACCATTTTGTTGAGGAGTCATGGGATACGATATTTGACGTCTTACACCAATATCATCAAGATACTTGACAAATTTGTGACTAGTGAACTCACCATCGCCATCCAATTGAAAGACTTTAATTTTTTTATCAAACTGATGTTAACATACTTATGGAAATGAACAAAACTCTTAAAAAAGTGAAACTTTTACTTCTAAGAGATATAACCATGTGAACCTTGTGTAATCATCAATAAAAATCACATAATAGCGATAATTATCGCGAGACAAGATGGGAGCAAGTCTCCATATATCAAAATGCACCTTTTCAAAAGGTTCAAGAGTTCTATTATCCGAATCCAAAAATTGTAGGTGACAAGCCTTACCAAGATGGCAACTAACACATGTGGTACTTTTATTACTGGGAATAATATCAATAAGTTTATTTTTATTCAAATATCTCACAGTACTCATTTGAAGATGTCCAAGCCATTCATGTCATTTTTTTCTGAAACCTTTCTGAATCGGGTGAAAAAAAAATGCCTCTGAACTTCCACCAACAGTATAGAGATCATCTTTTCTACTACCCTTGGCCACTATTCTCTCCATTTTCTTGTTCTTTATAACACATTCAGACGAACAAAATTCAAAAATATATGGCAAGTCCCTTGTTAGCTGACTGACAGACACAAGGCCTTTCTTGAGAGAAGGAATATATAAGACATCTTGTAAAAGAATGGAAATAGAATTTACCTTTATACTAGCACTTCCGATGTGAGTAATTAGCATTTTTTCATGTGCCAGTGTAAGATTTCATGTTATGTAATTTACCTGAGTTTTCAAACATGTGTGCCGTGGCCCCAGTGTCAGCAAACCATTCAACATCCTAACTTTTGATCATTTTCATAGCGGCCAGAGCTTGAAGTGCATCCTTAGATTGGAAAGTGTGATTAAATCGATTGAAGCACCTCAAAGCGGAGTGATTTTTCTTGTTGCAAATTTAACAAAACACCTGCTTTCTTTCCTTTCTTTTTGTCATTTTGCATTTGAGATTCGCCACTTTTCTTAGTCATTGAAATTTTTTTTTTTGAAAAAAATGTCCCTTTGAGTTAAACTTGTAATTATTATTTCTATGCCATTTTTGCTTATTTGATGCATGTTGCCCGTAGAAAACCATCTCTTGCTGGTTAGACTCATGCATCTTATTTCTCTCTTCGCAACTTTGCAAGAGAGGAATACTTTTCTTATATGAAAGAACAAGTGGCTTCAACATGGTTGTTACAAACAACTCATATTCAGGACCAAGTCCTTGTAACAACCAAAAGACCTTTTTGTCATCTTCAACAGGTTTGCCAATGACAGCAAGATCATCACAAATGAACTTGAATTTTTAAATGTAAGAATCGATTGTGTACTTTTTTTTATAGTAGTCATCATATGCATAAGATGAAACTGTTTTTCTTGAGATTCCTCAATGAAGGTATCGACCAAGGTTACCCATATTTCTTTTGATGTCTCCAATCCAACAAGTCTAAAAACACTTTTGGATAAGGTTCCAGTGATTCAGCCTTTCAAAAGGCGGTCTGATTTCTTCCAAGTTGAGTACGGTATAGGTGTTTCATCGATAAGAAACCCCTGCATGTCTTTGCTTTTGATCAAAGACATGATTTGGGTTCTCTAAAAAAAAATTGAGTGAGACAACTTCAGTAAAACGAAATTTAATACATTTAGTATAAAATGAAATACTCTAAATCAACTCTATAGCTTGGATACCATAAAGAGAAAAGAGAAAAAAAAAAGGAACAGAAAATATATATGGTTCGGATACGAGAATCCTAAATCCACGACAAGAAAGAACTTTTTCTTATTTTGATAGAGGAGCTACATATGCTTAAATACAAGATAGAAAAACGACAAGACTAAGAGAGAGAGATTTATTCAATTTTCGTAACTAGCAACTGACCCCTTCATTTGCGAAACCAATTCCTTCAATTGAAGCATGTTGATATCGGTAACTAATTCAATAACTATTTGCGGGCTCTTGATAATAGTCAAACTCTTCGTATGAAGAGTGTTGATATCGGTAACTGAATCTTACCATTTCCGGGTTTTTGATAATAAACAACTCCTTCATGGACTCTTCATTTGTGAAACTGATTCTTTAAATTGAGATTTATCAATATCAATAGCTGATGAATTCCTCTTATCGATAATCACGTGCCGTAGTTTTTCATCCACTAAAGTAGCCACATATGTAACATTTTTTCTTCTATCAAACGCTGCGTTGGATTCAGCATTACCGAAAACTCTTTTAATCACCAGCCAATTGTTGGACTTTTTGGCCAAAAGAAGTATGACCTCCAACTGGAGCAAGGCCAAGCCAGTGAGCACATTTTATTTGAACCACTCCGCGTCTGACATGACCATAAGAACACGCTTTAACAGCAGGCCAATAAAAGGTGATTTAGGCTATGTCAGAAAGATACAGGTGCGATCGAACATGAAGCACGCGAGGTCGAATTTTTTTTCAAAAAAAAAATCTACATTGTACAATGTTATTTCATTTTTTCACATGAGAAAAGTGATTCACAGAGAGGATTCAGGCCTTTTCCATTATTTAGGAAACAAAAATGAAGACTCGGACCAAGTCAAGCTTTTACATGACATAAAGGAGCTTCATACAATGAAGGGGGGGGTACAAATTCCTTGATCGTCTGAAGAGTCCCCATGAATTTGTACCACCAAACTAGACTAAGAAGGAAGTAGTTCAGCAGAAAACCTGGAAGCTAAAGGAAAGCATATACCAAAAAGAAGAGAAAAAGGAAAACAGGTCCTCTTAATCTTTGGCTCAAAGAAGGGAAGGAATAGTGGTAGCAGAGGCATATAACCGAGGATAGTCAATGTTCATGGCGGCCTGTGCAGGATCTGCTTTGTGCTCCTGAGCTTCATCAATAGCAGTTGAGGCAGCAGCAACTCTGACTGCCCTTCTTCTCTTTCCTTTCTTGCTGACAGTTCTTCAGCGAGATAGAGATAGAGTGTATGCGACCAATTGAAGGAACAGAAAGCAGATTGAGAATTCATGAGGCTAGTTCTGGTTTTTGCATTTCTCCATGGCCCTTGGGGCTGCAGGAAGCAGACGGTTCGCTTGGTTAAAAACCAATAGCAATGGAATGAAAGTTGTCCAATATTTGAACAAAACATGAGATTAAACAGAAAAGAAAAACTGCCTTAATTCTAGAGTGCACAAGTGGGCGCATGCATGTAGGTGTCTAAAAATTCATGCATATGCATGATCATCAGTCAACTATATAAATATGGCTCCACAAAAGAATAAGCAAAGGGTTACTCACCCAGCCCAATTGCCTCGGAGCCCTTCATGATCCTCAACCTTTTACAAGAGCAAGTAAACATCCTGCGTTAAAATAACAGTAACCTGTTATAACAGAGGGTAAATGGTACCACCAACGTTAATCTCATGCATTTTTTTATTCGAAGAAATTGATTGCAAGAATCTTGCCGAATCAAACTTGCCCAAGAAAAAAAAGGTTAAAAAGGAGACAATAATTCCACCACTATGGTCCCCATAAATAAGACATGTTTGATTGGTAAGGCTCAAAATGCATAAGCATTAAAATATAGTAATTAAGCATATTCTTTCAGCCGCGGGAAAAAAAAAAGGTTTTCAATTATTCTGGCCCCTAGTTTGAAGGTATGGCAGCCAGATAACTGTAGAGGCATGTGCGCGTCCAGCCAGACAGTAAAAGATATTCGCGATTGGCATAAAATAATAATTTCTGTCATGTAGGAATAAAAGAGAAAAAAAATAGACACTCTCTTGGCCCAAGCAACAAAATTCTCCGGCGTAAGCACTGACGAAGAACCTCGGAAAGACACACTAACCTAATTAAATTTCAATAGTAATCACAGGGACAACTCAGCCAAGAACACAAACCACAAGAACGACAAATACCCAAGACTCTCTCTCTCTCTCTCTCAGCATAAATGAATTTTTCTTGTTTGAAGTAAAAATGGATTCATACTTTTTTTCTGGATTTATATATTTCATACTTGGACAAACAGGCTGATTTTGTTCCATATGAAATACTAGGGGTAAGGGCTAGATGAGAATACAAATAGGTAACCCCGGTCATCTTTCAGGCATGACTTCATTGCTATTATTAGTGATAAATACAAATGTTTTTCCGAATGTTAGGTACGGAGAAGAAACAAGAATTAAATGGATCAGAGGCTATCTAAAGGGGTTTTAGTCCGATGGGAAACAGTCGATAAAATGTGAGCCCCACGCTCCGTTGTCAATTCCAGAACTCGATGATGGGGATTGAACCATGTTTCGTGGACCACAATGCCTGCCATGCCCTCAGCTATTTGGGTTGATTTGTCTGATTCATTTTGTCGAATTATTAGAGATCACGGACGTGGCAGACTCGACTTTAAAAGATTTGCAGAATACCGGAGCCAAAACTGTAGCTTTGTTGAACATGATTGGCTTTATAGGAAATCATGTGATCAAGTTCTAGGTTTGATCTCTACTTACTCCCATGGAACATCTCCTACAAGCATCCAGTCTCCATCCTTATCTTCATAAGTGAGAACGTATTCCGATCCATGCAGCAGATCCACCAGTCTGCTCTCACTCAACCCATCTCTCCCTGGTGCACCATGAGGCTCGCATTGCCCTGGAATTATCATTAGAGGCACAATATTAAACCCTGTATGATGCTATTTCTAACCCATTCAAAACCTTCAAAAGATTACATGATTTCTCGTAAAGATCCTTAGAACAGAGAGAGAGAGAGAACCAAAAAGAAAATTAGTAGAAATAATCCCAGCCCACAGCATGGGATACCAAGCTTAGAACCTACTTCTTTGAAATAAAAGAGAAAAATCGTCTCAACCACAGAGAGTTATTTTATTATATATTAGAAAATGGTTCCACGTTCAAACATGGTCATTTTCTATCTATAAATATTTGCTAAGCCAATAACCTCTAGCAATGAAAACAAAGATTAAGAACTCACTATTATTACAACGGTTGTTCAATTCAAAGTGTATTCCCAACCATCTAAGTTGATTTTGTTTTTCAAAAAAACCTTTTCTTTTAGGGAATTTTTCGAAAAACCTTTGCACAACAATATAATCAAGGCAATGCGGGGAATCTGAGGATCTGAGGCTTGACAGAAACTCACCAATTGTAAAATAGCTAAACATTTTTTCAAGTGCTGCGGAGAGTTCCTGGTATGTGAGGTAGTTTTTCAGGTCGATCTTCCTGAGATAAGGAGCACCATCCATGCTGACCTTTACATACAGACACTGAGAGCCAGGCTTCACCTCCGCTTCCACGTTTTTGATGGGGTTTGTAGCCATGGTATTCTTCCTGTAAGATCTGATTGGCGGCCAACCTACAACCTGAGCCCTATTGCAACCGAAAACTAGAATCAATATCACCATTTTGAGAAACTTTAATGAAAAAAAATGAACAATATATCTTTTTGTCATTCCAACCCTGAAAGATCTGGAGAAACAATTCAAACTATAGCTTATGCAATTTAAGATATTTCACCCTAACAAAGATTTTCAGGATTAATCACAATCATTCATCAAATTGAGCCCGCTAACAACATCCCTGCCTTAAAACATCAAGACCAAGGACATCATGCACAGATATTCTACTTACCCCGACGTGAAATCCATGAAACAACAAGGTTTGAGGTTCAGACACAGAAAGCACAATCTTATCAATTTCTTTTTTTTTCTTTTTGAAGAGTAACAACCTTATCAGTTTCAACCAACAAAAGCAAAGGAAAACTCATTGAAAGTACTTTTTTTAGAGAATTTAAAGTCTTACTTGGAAGCAGGCGCAATTGCAGGGTCATCTGCAGGAGACTTTGATTCATGAGGTCTCTCTTTAACGGCCACATCTTTCACAGACATACCAGGAACCGCAGTCTGATTGCTTTCAATAGACGCTAAAGGTTTTGCAAGAGAGCTGGCTCTGGGAGAATGAAAGGGCAGGTGATCAATTCCCCCATTGGCGTGCCAATTGTGCCCAAGAGCTTTCATCCCACTCTTCGCACCGATGGCGCTCCCAGCTAGCCCATCTTGTGAAGCCGGCTTAGTAGATATACTGAACTCGCCTGCCAAATCAGAAAATGCCCGCTTGCCGTCCATCTTCGAACCGTCCATAGTGTCCAGAAACCCCCTTTTAGCCCCTGAGCCAAAATTCTTCAAAGGGCTCAGAAAGATCTGGCCCTTTTCTTCTGTTTTCGAAGGCCCCAAAAGGCAGAGCTCTGTATTTCTCTCAGGAGACCCAGATCCAGGAAGGCCGAGCCTCAATTCGGTCTCCTTGAGGTTCAACATGTTCTCCTTCTGTCTGTTCTCCTTGGAAGAATGAGCCCCAGATCCTTCCTTGGAAGAAACCTCTGAAATTCCTATGTAATCATGCTCCTTAAGATCCTGAACTTCACCCCCACATGTAGTCATCACGACTCAGGCTGTGAGAGGCAACTACAATCATGAAACAGAGAAAGAATGAGGGGAACACTCGATGAGAGAGGAAGGAAAGCAGACCTATTTCTCGAAAAACGCGAATGAGGTGCAGCAAATATCACTGAGCCTTTCTGCTCCCGCTTGCTTTTTTAAATACCTAATTTTTGTTTTTTCAGGAAAAAAAAGCATGGTGAAAAAAACAAATATTAAAGGCTATGTTGGTTAGGAAACAGAAAAGGCAGAAAAAAATAAACTTTTCTTTCACCCACTTTTATTTTTTACTTCCAAAAAGTCTTAAACCCACCGACAACGTTCCCAGCAAGATAAGTTTTTTTTTCCTTTCTCCTTTATTTGTTTTGGTTAATGCGGGGCGTTTTAGGGATCTTAGGGCAAGTGGGGCGGCAAGCGACGACTGTGGTCGTACGAATCTGGAACAAAAGAATGCAAAAAGAAAAGCACACAACCCACAGAGAGAAAGAGTTGCAAGAAATTAAAAAAAAAAAGACAAGGAAAAACGTAGAGATAATGGCGGATATGCTTGAGTACGACGGATGGCCCGAACGGGTAGAGGAGCAACAGAGCTCTGCCGTATACGTTAGAAGGATGTGTCGGAGGCGGGTCCGGAGTGACCAAAAAGAGACCAGAGGTAATCCGGCAGGGGGTGGATTACCCTTGGTGTAAAGTTCTGCAGATTCTCAAAACAAACCCGATAGAGAGACAGAGAGAGAGAGAGAGAGACTCCAGATGCTTTTTCTTCTTTCTTTTTGCCCTTCTCACCACAACGATGGTCTTCTGCTAAATCTGATGAAAGAATGGGAATTATGATTATCTTCCCGGAATGCGGAAGGGTTTCAGGGGACAGTGGTCCACCACAGCCCCCATTGATAGCCGGAACAAGCACCAAAGGAACCAATTTCTTTTCACTGGAAATCTGTTGCTTTAAGGATCTGGTTCCGTCTCCCGCAGGGAGCTATCCGAGAGCAGATCAAGTGATCTGCCAAATCACCACCGTCCACAATGTACACAAGGATGGAGCAATGGACGGATAAGATGTCAATGATTTGACAGATCGCCTATCCCCGGGTTGGCCATCCAAAACTTTGGGGGAAAATGCTGGGAAGGAAAAGGTCACCTCATATCTGATAATTTACAACGATAGAAACCTGGCCGGAAAATCCAGAGGACATGAAAAAAGATGAACAATTTCGGATATAGGTCGGCCGGAAAAGATAAGGTGAAAATTTCTCCCATAGGAAAAAGAATAAACGTGCAGAAAAAGGTCGAACACATTTAGTGAAAATTAAGCCAAACTCTTCTTAAACGGAAAGATACCATACCACTAAAGATTCGGCAGGAAGTACAGCCGATTAAACCCCAAGAATTGCTGGAAACAAGCCGGAATGCGAGCAACGGTATTCTGAAGAGAACGGAGAGCGACGAAAGAGCTACTTGAGATGCAAAACTCCCAACTGTCAGCAGAAAAATAAGGCCGCAGAACAAGTAAGAAGCACGTAAAAATATGAAGAGAAAATGAGCACAAATTGCAAAATATCCTAACATTCATTTCCGATAGAGAGAAATAGCTAGTTCCAGAAAAATAGACGGCCGAGAGGGAAGGGGAGAACCCCAGGAGTTGCCGGAGAGCAAAAAATGTAGCAAAAAACAGATATCTCTTGAGAATTGCCTGAAGATGGGCCGGAGCGATACCAAACCGCCGGGATTCCAGAGAAGCGAAAAATAGGCAAAAGATATTTTTGCTGGCAAAAACAATAGAGGAAAACATCACAAGATCGACTAGAAACAAAAACCATATAATCGCCAGAAAACCAACCAGAAAGACAGAAGCACAAAAAGAGAAAAACCTAAAATCGCCGGAGAACAAACCGGAGAGCCGGAAAAAGTTGAAAAACAGAGGAATCGGCAGGAAATGATCCAGCAAGCTGGAAGAAGAAAACCCTACCGATCGCTTCAAAATCGAGGGGAAAATCAGAACACGAGTAAAGAACTCTGAAAATCCATGGAAACGAACAAAAAACTTGCAGAGGGAAAATTCCTCAGAATCTCCCGTAATTCGCCCAAGACGGTCGAAAAAACTCGTCGGAATTTCCGATTCAAGAAAAAAAAAAGGAAAAAGAAAGGCCAAACTTCCGCGGTAAAAAAGGCTCTTACCGTAAAACGAAGTGGAAAAGAAACAAAAACAAGTACCGGAATCGGGAAAAAAAATGCACTAAGAAAACTCCGGTGGAAAAGCTCAGAAGGAGACGTACCTAGCGATCTGTTAAACACCAGCCGGAAAACGACCTTGAGGCATCGGAAAGCCGATATCCTTCATCGGTTTCTCGCCGGAAAACTCCTACCGGTAAGGAAGAACGACGCCAAGAGCTCGCCGGAAAACTTTACGAAAAAAAGGGGAGGAGCGGGAAACGGAGAGCTCCGACGCTTCTAGCTTTGCTTCGCCGCGGACGGATGGCGCCGTCCGTACTCGAGTGACGAAGGAAGCGACGCAGGGAAACCCGCTATCGCCGGTCACTGGGGCATGTCTGCCCACAAATAATACTTTGCCGCGTGTTTGAGTGAAATTATAGAAAAGTCCAGAGATTTCTCTTAAAATGACGAAAATGTCCTCCTCCGGGCAACCATAATTAAAGGTCAGGAATTGTAAATGACTTTTGTGCCTCTCAGGATGAAGGGGAGGGAAAATATATCTGTGTGTGTGACTACAATGTGACTGATTTTTTTCTTTCATTTTGCCGGTAAAAAAAAAAATCAAAATTAAAGAATTTCTCAAAAAAATTGAACATTTGTCACTATATTACATAAAAAAATTGGGCCATGCCGATCCGGCTCGCCATAGGCTGAGTTTGGGTCATGATTTTAGGCTCGAGCCCATTAGGTACCGCATTGAAACTCAGCCCGGACCCATTAAGTACCAGGACAAAACCCAGCCCGTTATATACGTGGGTCGGACCTCGAACCCTAAAGAGCTCGATGAGTTTGATTTATTTATTAATTTTTTAATAATATAAAAGTTTTAAAAAGTAATTTATTATATAGTAGCTTAGTTAATTATTACTATTTACCTTTTTAGAAATGAACCTCCATCAGGATTAGGGCTCGAGCTGTGCCCCCCCCCCCCCAAAAAA
Organism: Nuphar pumila; assembly: GCF_984573655.1. Lineage (NCBI taxonomy): Eukaryota > Viridiplantae > Streptophyta > Magnoliopsida > Nymphaeales > Nymphaeaceae > Nuphar > Nuphar pumila. The sequence goes on from NC_143256.1 coordinate 109,377,618, forward strand.
GAATTTTAAACTTATGGGGCCTTTATCTGGCTGGGTCCTTCCCTGCTTACATGATGTTGCATCATATCATAATACATGTGATAATATGTTAACGCAGTGCATGGGGCAATGTTTTTTTTAGGAATTTTTGTACATCATATAATATGGGGGTGGATGTGGATTTTGCATCCATAGCATAAAACCCATAGTTAAATCCATTTCAAGTTGTATATCTCTTATTTTAAAAATATCATAGCATGATATAAAAAAGCTTTTAAATGTTTTGCATTATTTTGAATCATATATTTTTTATTTAATTTATTTTTTATATTCTAAGAATTAATGTATTACTTTTATTAAAAAATAACATATAAATGGGTTTGGGTTAGGCGGCCCCCTTCTCTTCAAAACCAAGCTAGTTAAAAACCAGGCCAAAACCTGGCCTATTATACAGAAAATCGACTTTTACTGGCGCAATCGTTGTTCCAGAAGACGCGCCGTTAAACCTCAAGGGCTGACACTAGCAGGTGGGCTACCTTGTTTAGGACTTCACCCCAGTCGAAGACCCCACCCTGTTTTTTACAAATAAGACCACAAAAACCCTTTGTGGCACTAGTGAGTAGGGGTAGCAAAACCTGACCGGAGCCGCCAACCCGCCTCTTAGGCGGGTGCGGGTTGGGCTTAATTAAACTAATCTGTTTAATAAACGGATTGACCCGCCTAACCCGTTTATTAAACTGGTCGGGTTCGTGTTAGGGGTATGCCAACCTGGCTGACCCGTTTAATAAACGGGTTAGGCAGGCAGGTCAACCCGCCCGCTAACCCGCCAACCCATTTATTAAACGGGTTGGCAGGTTGTGTCGGGTTACCCATTTAATAAATGGGTTGAGGTATGCTGACCCGCCAACCCGACCCGATTGCCACCCTACTAGTGAGATACAGAAAAGTCTTGGTTGATCATTGGTCCGAGGGTTGCCTTCTTAGCCACGGGGATGCATGCCGGAGAATCCCTCCAAAGGGGAAGCCTTTCCCTGGCACATAACCCCAGCCAGTAAAAACACTTTCACAAAAAAAAAATAAGTTGTGCCAGTGACTAAATAGCTATATATTGCAGACGTATTACTTCAGTTTTTCAGCTTCAGAAATGACAATGAACAACAATTAAACAAATATGCAGTAATATGAGTAGCTTAAAAAATCTAATCTAAACTACTTGTAAACTCAGCTGCTCTGTCAGTAAGCAGGTAGTCTCATGTTTTTCACCATCAAGATTTGCATTCTGATGTGGAAGATTACATTTAGTCATAGTGCATCTTAACCAACATTTCTCAACTTGTATACGTTATCTATTCTCAGAAAATCAAAGATATTATGATGATAGCAATTTCAAGAAGCAAGTAAAGCCAAAACCTCATCAGACATTATGAATAAAATCAGAGAACCACCAAAGAAGAAGGTTTCAAATGTTATGAATGGCGAAAAACCAATCTTCGCTTCATAGTCAATCGGGACCTGAGATCCTTTGCTTAATATAAGGTGTCTCCAATGAATCTAGCTATCCTATTCAATTCATATATATGCTAGGTATAGTTTGATATATATATATATATATATATATATATATATATATATATAGAGAGAGAGAGAGAGAGATGGAAGGAGACATCCAACCTAAAAAAAGGTTCAAAATCTACAACCCACAATGATTTGGAAGGTTCTTCTTCTCCAATGCTCGAGCATCTCATCAATAGAACGGCATATATTTGTTTTTTATAATTTATTTATTAAGAAATATGCTTTGCATCACATATAGGCATGTTTTTTTAAAACATTCATCTAAACATAAAAAATTCATAATCCAAAACATGTCCCCTCAATAAATGAATAATAAAAATCTAATATGTAAAGTCCATTAAATGAAAAACTTGATCACCACACAAGGAAGAACATCTATTATATATATCATCAGTTGTAGATTTTGAACCTTCTTTTGGTGGACGGTTCTCCTTCCTTATAACTTATAAATGAGCATGTGGAAGAGAAAATATTATTTTAAGAGCCTTAAGGCATTGATGAGAAGTGTAATTAACGGGAGTAGAGATGAAAATGAATGGTGTAGATTTTGTCAACTGCATCCTGGTTGGGATGTAATTGAAATGGAGAGATGAGAGGCCCTCGATAATCTCATACTATCTAGCAAAAAATCACATGCATATGCTTCATCTGCTCGATCTAACCACACAAAAGTATCAGCATAATTTTGAATAATATGAAAATATATTACTAAAAAATTACGTAAATTTTTAAAGTTTTCTCATGTAAATGAATCAGCTGATCAAGTTGGAGCAACAGCCCAAACAAAGTTATGCCTAAAACATAAACATAAAGATCAGATCGTTTACCGACTCCACAATATGACCTCAGCATGACTCGAAACTTAAAGATAAACTATTAATTAATTAAAATTAAAGCGTGTCTCAATGAGAGTCGAACCATCATCACGATTCATCTCTTGTTCATGAGACATGATGATGATGATGATGATGTCATGTTTTATGACCCTTAACCATGATTTTTTTTAACCTCCCTGTTTTCCCCAAGTTCACTGCCGTCTCTAGTTAGTGTGAAAATTTTGGCGATACTCTTATAATATCATCAGGGATAATTTTTCATTAGCTTCAACCTTTCGCCAAAAGATGTGCACCCGATGTATAAAAATATAAAAATCAACAACAAAAACAAAACAACAACAACTATGCCTTCGTTCCAAAACAATTGGTGTCGGTGATATGAACCAACAAAGAAAATCATTTTGGGTCCTCTATTCATTTCTATCCAATGCCATGTCCTCGGTGAGGTTCAAAGCATTCATATCATTTCCTATCACCTCCATCCATGTCTTCCTAGGCCTACCCCGACCTCTTTTAACTAATATATTTTCTCATTTCTCCATCCTTTTAACTAGAGCATCATTAGGCCTTCGTCGAATATGTCCAAACCACCGTAAACGATTCTCTCTCATCTTATTTTCAATGAGTGCAACACCTACCTTCTTAGGTATCTCCTTGTTAGGATGTATAAAAATCAATGTCATTTAAATTGAAGGCCTGAACTAGGGGGGGCTCCCTTTCACAAATGGCGCTGAGCTAACTTAGACAAGCTAGAGGTTTCTTCATATTAACCAAATTATTGGAACCCCCCCACACCGTTGGTTAAGTCAGCCTACTTAGCAAAGTGTGCGAAGTGACCTGCATTGATGAACTTTGTTAAATATAATTTAGCCACCCCCAAACAGGCCAATGCTTGATCGTATTACCAGGCAGTTCTTCAACCACCCATTATGCCGGTGGGGTTTGAACTTGCAACGTCCCATCACTTGGTGACTTGTAACGATACAAGCTTGAGAATGCTCCGTTGAGCTAGGGATGTGAACGTCAATTTTAGAGTTCTTCGGTGCATACCTGAGAAATCCCCCTCGGCCTCGCAAGGGATGTTTCGGTCATTTCACAGTCATCCACGTCCTTTCACAGAAGACGAATCATCCGGTCTGCTATCAACCCGACAGATTCCTCGAAAAACGATAAACGTGGGTCCCACGTGACAGTGACGGAACGGAGGACAGGGGAAACAGGGAAGGGGGGGCAAAACTTTCAACACTCCCGAGATCGGACGACTCATCAAGGAAAGCGAGGCCAGCACGCTCCCATCGGGTCCCACCTCAGGGTAGGCTCGGCTCAGCCGCTCATCGGCGATATGGTGATTGCGATGCGGGTCCCACAGGGAATGGAGGGGCCAAGCCAACCGCCAACCCACACTAAAGAGCAAGCAACGCGTGCGTTGCGCCCTCGACCACGGCATCAGCGAACGCGTGATCCGTCCATCGAGATAGCCTCCCTCTTCAGGATCAACGGTTTCTGCTTCGTCCTCGTGCAACGTAACGGTGTAGATTACGTCTCCACACAACGCGGTTTTGCTTGGGGGAGGGAGGGGGGTTGCAGACGGATCAGATATGAGCCGGAGGGCTGCCAACGGTTCGGGTACCCGACCCATCAGGGTGTACCTGAACCCACTCAATTAACGAAGTATCGGGCTCGGGTTTTGTCGTATTACAAAATGAAATATTAAACCTGGATCCGTATAATTTCAGAAGTTTACTTTTACTTAAATACATATAAAATATTCTAATTGGATCGGGTACCCGGAAAAAATCCGGTTCGGATCAGGTACCCTGCAAAAATCATAACCCAAACCTGACCTGCATATTGCTCAGGTAGGGTTCAGGTTAACCAGAATATTATTCGGTGACACTTTCATGCACAAAATTCAAGTTCGGATCCGATCTGATACTCGATACAACCCGATCCATTAAGAACAATAAGATGGATCATATTAACTCAAACCCAAAATAAGCTTTTAAGCAAAAGAACTGAATCCGGTTGGAGATTGCATGAGTAGAGTCGGATTTAGATGCTATTTTTATGTAGTAATTCTGGATCCGGCAAAATTGTTTGCAAACAATTACTTACACATAAATTATGAACATATTGGATCTAATTCGGGTTAGAATATAGGTCCAACAGATAGAGAAACAGATCTGAATCCATAAAAAGTTTGCCCCAAGCCGCTTGAATCCAATCATGTTAAAATTTTAATTTTATTCAGAGATCCGATTTTTAATGTTAAATTTTTTTTTACAGCATGAAAAAACAAAATGCCATGCCCTACCTACATCTCTACCTATATCCAAGGAAAAATGCTTATTACCAGTCAACGGGTCTACGTGAGCCGAGCTGAGCTGAACACCTGTGGTTCGTGTTCGATTTAATGAACCTATCTTATGAGCCAAGTACAGGTTACAATGTTGTCAGTATCGGTGCCTGTAGGCCAATACATATTGTATCGGGCCGAAAATTGATACAATACTAACCTGAATCGGCTATTTTTTAATACATATTAACAATAAATTTTAATAATTTTAACATGTGTCACATTCTGATTGACAGGAAATGTTTTTTTAATTATTTTTTAGCCCCATTCAGAACAATTCACTTGAGAATCGATATATCGGTTCGATTCACTTGGACAAACGATTCAGGGCCGATACCGATACCGAACAACACTGGGCTAAACCACGAGCAACTCTCATCATTTCCCGGTCCTAGTTTGCACCAGTCCAGTTTGGGTGGTCCAACATGGCGAAGCTCAAGAGGGGCTCGCTGAACCCAAGATACAACAAAAGGGCAGTCAACATCTTCCTAGATGCTTCTGAAATGAATGGTCAGGTGGTCAGCCACCCGCATGAGCCAAGTGGGTCGGCCTCGTGTGCTTGGCATGATATGGACGGCACTATTCGAGCCCACTTTTTTTGGGGATTCTTTACGGTCAAAAAGATGAGGTCAATGTCCTTGGTTGCATGTGTTGAGGGATGCAGATAAGATTACCGTTTCTAAATAACATACGTGTGTATGGAAAGCGATTGGCAGGTGTGCCGGGTCAAGGTTCACCTCTCGCGTGCACTATGATCAACTCTAAGCGTGCACTATGGTCAACTCTCTCTCTCTCTCTCTCTCTCTCTCTCTCTCTCTACAAGAGAGAGACCCTCACTGAAAACGGCTCACTTAATGAGCCCAGACCCTCATAGAGTGAAGGTTTGGCCTAATTAATAACCTATTATAATTACTCAAAAAAAAAACAACCAAGAACAATAAACTGGATAAGAGAGAGACTTAATCTAATCATAACTCCATAGCTACCAAAAAATAAGATTAAAGAAGCCTTAAAGAAAATAATTACTAACTAATCTAATTAGATAGGGTTCTCTGAAAGGGGGGGACGTCCCTTGGTACTTCTCAATTCATACCTCTTATGGAGCCAAACTGGTGACTTAACCTGTATCCTTACAGTGACATGTGTCAGGCTTATGGCCTCCTCAAGAAAGAGCCACCGTGGGCTTGGACGACCCTCTTTACTTATTGGGCAGGGTGTGAAAATCCTAGAGCCTAGATCAGGATCCTCTATTGAAAGTAGGTTTGTAACAGCTCTATTAGGCTTTGGTTGACCTTGCCCCCAAGGTCTCAAATCTACAAGTCTCCTTTTTAGGTCAAATTCTCACTCTCATGTCACAATCTCCTTGCCACCATGTTCCAAATCAAAATATGCTTCTAGTCATCATACTTGTGGAGCCTCTTTGTCTTAAAAATGCCAGTCGGTTGGAGCTCTTCATGGGGCACATCCACAACAATTGGAGGCTCATCATAAAATGACTTAAGGCGAGATGTGTAGAACACTAGATGAATCTTCACCTCACTAGGTAGTGCTAGGTGGTAGGCTAGCTTCTCTACTTATTCCTCAATGTGGTACAAACAATAATACCCGAGCAGGAGCTTGTGGTAATTCTGACCTAAGAGGATCTTATGACCTCTTAGCTTTTTCTTTAACCACACCTAGTCTCCTACCTTAAACTACCTATCCGATTGGCCTCTATCACATATTTGCTTTTTGCGCTGCTGGGCCTTGACAATATTCTGCCTCAAAATAGAAAGAATCTCATCTTATGTCCTTAGGTCTCTGTCTACTTTGAAAGATGCAACACTTGTATGCTCGAAAGCAACCACCGATGAGGGCGGGGACCCATACAATGCCTCAAAAGGAGTCATGTCTATAGAAGAAGAATAACTCATGTTATAGGCATATTACGCCCAGGTTAAGAACTGAAGCCACTTGTTCGGATGGTCTTTCACAAAACAACAAAGATAGGTCTTAATTGCCTTATTAACAATCTCCATCTAGCCATTTGTTTGTGGGTAATGGGTGGTGCTATAATTCAGTTTGGTACCACTCAATGCGAAATATGTGGTCCAAAACTGACTCAGAAAGATGAAGTTCTAGCCACTGACAATACTCTGGGTAAACCATGAAGCTTGACGATCTGGCTCACAAACTGCTTAGCCACCAGATTTACGGAGTATTCTCAGGGCAGCGCAATAAAGTGAGCGTACTTTGAAAATCAGTCCACTATTGTCAAAATGACCTATTTTCGCTCACAAGGGAGAAGGGCCTCAACGAAATCCTTGGATGTCTTGCTAGGCACGCTCGGGGATCGACAGTAGCCATAACTATTTGAGAAATTTCATGACCTCATATTTGTTGGCATGGCAAACTAAACACTTTCGCACATATTTACGAACACATCCTCTCATACACGGTTAGTAGAATAGGGCTCTAAGCCACTGGTATGTCTTAGACACTCTTCCATGTCCATTACTAGGGGCCTCATGCATCTCATGCAGGAGACTCCAGATTACAACGCTCTCTAATGGTATATTGATCCATCATTTATTGAACAAGATCCCACCTCTATCTGTGTCACTAAGATGACTATCCAGGTCTGTAGTCAACTCACACACCATCTTATGGATTTCACTATAGCCCTTTTGGGCCACACATGCTTGGCTCCAAACTAAACAATCAACAATAGTAAGTGTGTGCAAACTTGTGGGCTCCTGAAAACGCTGAGATATGGCATCAGCTACTGCATTCTTCATGCCTTTTTTGTATTGGATCTTGAAGTCATATCATATGAGCTTCGTAACCTACCTCTAGTGGCTGATTGTGGTGATCCACTGCTCTAACAAATATTTGAGTCTCTAGTAATCCGTAATGAACTTGTGCCCAATAAGGTAGAGGCGTCACTTTTCAACTACAAGGACCATAGCAAGCATCTCCCTGCCGTAAGCGGACAAGTGTCGACTCCGATTGGGCAAGGCTTTGCTTTTGAATGCAATGATATGTTCCTCCTGCGAGAGAACCATTAATTCCACTATTGATCATGCATAATTTTATACATTTTCATGCATGATCATGTGCAATAAATGCTTAAAAATGCTTGTTTGCGAAGGTTTTCATGGTTTTTATCAAAAATATAATTTGAGTAAACTGAGTTTTTTTGGAGTAATTTGGAAAAAGTAATTAATTTTTTAGAAAATATTTTTAGAAAAGGAGGTCTTTTGAAATATTAAAAATTTTATGGACTCTTTTTGAAAGATTTTTTGAAAACCTAATTAGAATACTATAAATAGTTGTTTTGAGAAAGAGAGGGCGTTTTTGCCTCTGAGAAAAATGCCCCCCACCCCCTCTCCTCTCTCTCTTCCTACCGGTTCCTTCTCTGTTCTTCCTCTTCTTCTCTTCTTCTAAACCCTTTCATCGCTGGTATTTTCGTTCTTTATTTGTCGGAGAGATATTTGTAGCTCAAGAAAAAGTAATTTTCTTCTTCTCAACCCTTCCGTCGAAGGTAAGCCGAAAGGTAAATCTCTTCTCCCCCATCTTCATAGTATTTAGGATCATTGCATACATAATATTTTATTTTCTGCATTTGCATAGCATCTAGTATAGTTTGTTTGTTTTTATTTTTGTTTCTACATTTAGGTTAAATATATATTGAAATCCTGCATCATTTAGTTAGTTTCTTGAAACTAGATTTCGTTTTAGTTAATTTCTGAATATGCAGCCTATAGATAGTTTGTTGATACTTGCTTTTCTTTTTTTTCGTAGTTGTCTTTTCTTTTGTTTTGTGTGTGTTGTTTTGTCCAAGGACAGCACGATCGCTGATCGATTCTGCGTAACATACACACTCGACCTGTCGTTACTGGCAGTCGAGATTGGATCTCTCTTGAGAGACGCCGTTTTGGCTTGGTCGAGTCCGATCAGACCAGAATAGCTTAATATTAGCAGATCGGTTAGGTGTATTTGCGCTGACGGGTTCACATTGAGGTATTTGAGCCGAGCACGTCCGCAAAGCTCAGTTCACATATCGATTCTTGAGAACCAAACTGCAATAAATTTTTCTTGGGTCTGGGTTCTGCGGCCCAGAGTTGAATTTGCTCATAGTGATTGCACGTTGCATAGAGCGGATCATGGTTCAACGTGATCTGGAGTTGCAGTTGATTACATAAGATACAGGTTCAGCAAACCACACGATTCACATGGACTGGCATGAATGAGCTATGCTGATGAAAAAGTTTTTTTAGAACCACTGTGCTTAGTAGCCTCGATCTGTTATGTGTTAATTAGTTTAGAAGGTTGGAGTTTAAATCTTTCTTTTTATTGCCGTGTGTAATTAGTTTATTAAAGATTGAGTTAACATGTTCGGTAGTGCAGCTTGTTTGAATTTTTTTTTTAATAAGCAGTTAGCATAGTTCTCATTTTTAGTATAGTTAAATGTTATACCGTAAATTAAAATTCTTGTTATCTGGTTTCATGTCATAAATTAGGTAGATTGACTTATGTTAGGGGTTGGGTAAGATAGCATTGCATAGTTAATTCGGTGGGCAATTAGTCAATAGAGTCTTAGTCGGTTACAAATAAGTTGGGTTAGATTCACATGTCATTTGAAAGTGTAGTTAATTAGTGCACTTGTTCAAATTAATTTGTTTTATAGTTAGTCTTGCTTTGCTCTTAGCTGAATTCAATTACTTAGTTTCCTATTGCACGCCTTCTTGAATTAAGATTAGTAAGTGTTTTCAATTGGGTATATAGTTAAATATTAGTTGGTTACATCATTAGTTTATTTGTCTTGAGTTAGCTAAATGTTTTATTGTTTCAAGAATTAGTCAATTGTAATTTGTTACCTGTCACATGGTTTGTTCTTTTAATTGGTTAGCGTTGTTTTAGTTTTAGTTTTAAATTTCTGTTTTGCAATTAGGTGGCTGCAACGTTTTCTTTTTAGTTAATGTGAAGTTCAATTAATGAATTGGTTAGTTAGTTAGTTAGATCAGGTCTATCTTCTTGTTCTATTAATTAGTGTAGACCTAATGCCCTATTTGCAATTTGCAATTAAATAGTTTGTTACAATTGGCGTACGGTGTCTTTGTTTACTTTTTAACTTCTTTCCTGCTGCTTTGTCATCATTTGTAGCTTAGTTTAATTGAATTTCAAAGTTAATTAGTTAGCCCAGATTTACATATCTTCATACAGTTCATTTAGTTAGGCTGTGTTTTTTTAACATTTGTATTAGTTTGTTGAAAAGTAATTAAAACCAAGTAGTGGTTAGTTATGATTCAACGTTTTACATAAAGTAGAGAGTTAGTTAGTTAGTTTATTTGTCTTTTAGTTAATTTGTCATTTAGTGTTAGTTTGTTCATATTAGTTCATATTTGTTACATGATAGTTAGTTTGTTATAGTTTCTTGATTTTTCTTGATTGAATTATTAGATTTTGATATTGTTTCTTTTTATTGTCCTGCGTGGGTTTTGTTTTGCAAAAAAAGCGGTCGACCGTGCGATGAGCTTTCAAACGGGCTCATAAACAGCCCTCTGAGGTCCCCAAAATGCCCTTTGAGCCCCTTAAGGAGCCCTTAGAGGAAATCAGAGATTGAGAGATCCAAAGAAGCTCAAGCATTGAAGACCCTTCTTTTTCCTTTTTAGATTAAGATTTATTTTATTTAATTCATTGGGTCTGTAATAAAACCATTTAATTATTCTTTGTAAGCGCTCCACATAGGACAACACTCCTTTTTATTTATTTTAATTAATTAATTAATTTTCTTTTCAAGGCAACAAAATAGTATTATGTGGGGTACAAAAGTATTTATCATGTTCCCTGAGTTCGACTCAGACTTCACCATTAGTGTGAGCCGGTTTTATTATTTGATGCACAATTTGCACAAACATTTTTACTAAAAATATAACTAAAAAATACTTTATTGAAAAAGTTGCATCAACTGTCACACATGTCAATCTTCATGATAAATACCTTGGATAAGTCAGGTAAGGCAAGAACTAGGGCTCGACACATCACATCCTTCATTTTCTTGAAAGCGTCAGTAGCCTTTGTAAACTACGCAAATCTGTCATTCTTTAAGAGAGAGGTAAGGGGTTGAGCAATGAGACCATAGTCTTTCACAAGCTCTCTATAGTAGCCAGTCAGCTCTAAAAAGCCCCACAGTGCCCTCACTGTCTGCGACTTAGGTTACACCTTCATGAACTCAATTTTGTCCAGATCTGCCCGGATACCATGACCGAAAAAAATATGACTAAGGTAACTCATCCTAGCCTGTCCAAAGGGTCACTTGAACATCTTTGCACACAAGTGATGCTCATGTAAAGTCTTTAAAACAATATGCACATGCCGCAGGTATGCATTTCATATATAGCTATATACTAGGATATCATAAAAAAAGACCAACATAAACTTTTGAAGCATTGGCTTGAAGACATCGTTCATGATTGCTTGGAAGGCGGTCAGTGCATTGGTTAATCCGAAGGGCATGATCGAGAACTCATAGAGACCCTAATGGGTTTGGAAGGCTATCTTATGCATGTCCTCACGAGCCATGCAAACTTAATAATACTCGAAATGAATATCCAACTTAGTGAAGAAACCTGTGTCGTGCAACTCGTCCAATAGTTTCTCTATAATAGGGATCAAAAAATTATACTTCACTATGATCTTATTAAGATTTTGATAATCCATGCAAAACCTTCAGGTGCCATCCTTCTTCGTCACCAAGAGTATAGGTGAGGAAAAAGGGCTCACGCTAAGGCAAATGATCTCTTTTTTTAATATCTCTCCCATAAGCTATTCAATCTCATCCTGTTGGGAGTGTGCGTATCGATAATGCCTCATAGTCATGGGACCAATGCCAACCTTTTGGGAAATTCAGTGGTCTTGGGACCTCATAGGTGGCAGTCTGTGTATCTCATCAAATATATCAAAAAAATCAGCCAACATTGAGGCTAGATTGACATGTATGTCTGCAAGAAGTGAGGCCGATTTTGGCTCTAACGCTTGGGTATTAAGCAAGTAGGCATGTTAAGTGCCTTTTAAAAACTTCAAGGCCCGTTTGACCATACTTCCTATACTGTAGGGGTTTGATAGTAGCAAGTATGACCTCCTCTCTACCTTTTAAGAAAGTCATTGTCATGGTAGAGAAATCTCAAGCTACTTTCCTCAATGTTCATAGCTAGTACATATCAAGGACTACATCCACACCATGGATAGGTAGGAGGTATAGGTTAATTATAAATTTAACTCCTTGAAGCTATAAACATACATATGGACAAACCTCTACACACTTGAGGTGTGACTCATTTTCAACCATAACATAAAAAATGAAGTACTCCTTAAATTTGCACTTGACTTCTCGAACAATGCCCTCACGAATAAAGTTATGAGTGCTATCTGAATCGATGAGAACATTCACCTACCGAGAGCTAAGGTGGCTAGGGACCACATAGAGTTGGGTATGGAGACGCCAGAGTGTGCATCATAGGAGATACCAAGGCTAGTTTCTTCCTAACTATCCTCCTCATTTGGTGTAGGATCATCTGATAGCTCATCTTCTTCGAAGTTGGGTTCTACTGCTTAGAAGATGTAGTTGCTTTTGCATGTGTGACCCTTGAACAACTTGTTGCAGTTGAAGCACAAGCCATTTTTTATTTGTTCCTCATGCTAAGCTTGGGTAATGGGCTCCACCTTAGGGGTTGTCATCACTCCTGGTCTGACCGGCCTTTTGTTAGGCACCCAATGTTCTAGCATGAGCATCAGTAGGCCGATTTGGCTTCTGCATTGCCTAGAGTTGCCTCTACTTCTCATCATGAAGCTTGGTTAGTCTATAAGCCTCCTCTAAGGTCCATACTGCTACATCTAGGACCTCTATACGAAGATCCTCCCACAACCCACCAACATAAGATCTAAGCAGGGTCTTATCATCTACTAGGTGTAAAAGTGTACACAAGTTCTCGAACTCTGCCTAGTAGTCGTCCAGGCTATCTTGCTGCTTCAAATTCTTTAGCTCCACATGGCAATTAACCATCACTATGGGCTCAAATTTCTCAATGATTCGCTTAATAAAAGCATCCCTTGAGAGTTTGTCGTGTACGATGTCGAGCCATTTGTACCAATGTAGTCAAGTCATGCTTTAGGTGGCATGTTGTAATAGATAAAGAAGTGCATGAGTTTGAATATCCACTCATGCATGTTCTCTCCTGCAAAGGTGAGGGCCTTAAAATGATGCTTCTTGCCTCGTGCAAACTCCTACAGTGGTCCCCCGAAGATAGACTCATTGAGGTCCCGTGCGACCACCATAAAAGCTGACACCCTGGTTGGTGCCATGTCTAAGAGTGAGGAGAATGATATCCATGTGGTCGATTAAGGCTAATACAACCTTTTCGATGCACTCTAAATGGTGGTTCATCTCTGCGCTCTTCTGCCTATGTTGTTGAAGTTCGGCCAGTGTCTACTTTAATACCGTTTGAGCATGCTCTGCATGCTTGTGGGCCTCCTTATTCTTCTCAATCCACGAGGGTTACGGTACCTCCATCAAAGCAACCTGGCTCTGATACCAATTTGTTGCATCATTCTCAATATCCAATTTTGAATATTCAAAACTTGGACTTAAAGGAAGCCTCGAGCTGACAACAGGTGAGTAGTTGAAGCTCGACAAAAGCGAGATGATCATGTATGTGGTTTTAGGCCCTCTAGACCTATAGTTGATGTGTCTAGAGTGTTATGCCCTGATTGACACAGTGTGGTAAGAGTCTGATGCCTATAATGGTGACAGTTTAGGAAGTACTAAAAGTTATAGGGTCAGAACAATAAAAATAGGTAGGTCAAAATTAGACCTAATAAGCAGTTTAGGAAAGGAATTCGGTTTAGATCTATAAAGAACTGAACACAAAAGTCCTAGGGTCACATAGGAGCAAGTAATAGGGTTTGGTATAGGTGTCGGGTTTAGGAAGTCGGGCTCTGTAACGCCCCAAATTTTTAAAACAATACTTTGTCAAAAAATCATGAATTTCTTTTAACTTTTTTTTGTAACGAAATTTAGAAAAGATTTTTAACAGCAAAAATAAACGATAATGAGTCATCAGTTTTAGAAAATGTCAGACAAGTCACAGGTATGTGGCCAAACACTCATTGACCACCAAAGTGTTTCATTTATTAAAATGAGTTGTTTATTATAAACATCATTGCTTGGAAAAACAGTATTCTATAAAAATGGTTTTATAAATGAAAAGGTTCAACACTGTCTAAAGAAACCCTGAAACTCACTGCCTCATTGCTCCACATATCGCATCGCAGGTTCTGTACCTATATCTCCCATAAAATGGGGTCAGAACCATCACTCGTATGGTAGAAAAGAATTCAAATTTAAAATAAGTATAAACTGTAAAAATACAAGGAGTCACTTAGGGCCACAGTTCGAAACAACATCGTTAAAGTCTCCATAACTTAGCGTATATCACGAAAGCCTCCTCAGGGCTACGGTTGAAACATTAAAGCTCAAGTCTCAATGACATGGTATATTGGTATCCCACATATCTAAGTGAGAGCTCATCAAGCTTAGCTTAGTTATGCGGATACAACACGGGTCTTTTGCCCAATCAGTATAGTAGTGTACCGATCTCAACACCTTTCACAAGGTTATGCACAATTCATTAGAATAAGGCGCATTCATTCATTCGTTCATTCATCGTTGAACCTATAACTGATGCATTGTTTTAATATTAATCGTTCACCTCCTGGTACACGGGAGAAGCTTTAACTTCAGCATCAACACGACATTCTGGAAGTTTATTATGCTATGTATTTTATATACCACAGAGGCCTAATGACCCTATCTATGGTGAGGCAGTAGTCAGAGCTCATACTCAGATAACTCCACCAGGCTATTTTGGATGCATCCTTCTACTACAATAGTGGGGTTCAATCCCTAGATCTTAAGGATAACCCGACCTTCAAACTTCTTGAGTGACGAGAGGTCCCTTGATTCTTTGGTTCATACATAATTCATGTCACTCACAGTTGTACCATCACCATCTGCCACGACGAGCATAAGTCCTGAAGGGATTCGGCGGCATAATATTTCTTAATATGACTTTGAATGCCACTTGGAAAAATCAGTGCATTCTGCACTAAAGAAAAATATGTACCCCAACCTCATTCAGTATTCCGAAGTACGAGCCGCCCTTGTGCATGCAAGATCCGGCTCTCGGCATTTATGGCCTTCACGAGCGCTTCACCCTTTTCGAGTGGACAACCAACTTCGGTACAACGGCCCTTACGAGTCTTATTGTATAGCAGTGTTTCACATGGATATGCATTGACTACGATCACCTTGTATTGATTGTTCGGCGTATGTAGCTGCAACGGGCACTCGCCTAGTCAAAGCACATCAGCCCTTACGAGTATGGTGCCCTTGCAGGCAGTGAAACAAGCCATTTAGGCAGGGTTCCAACAATAGGGATATCATCGTGCCATTCAAACAAGTTCAAGAAAGTATTTTGCTATAAATTTTGGCAACACTTCCTTTGTTTGACGGAGGAAGTGTGATGATCCGTTTTACTTATAGAAAGTAACTTGTTAGAATTTTAGTAGCACCTGCTCTATTTGATGAAGAAAGCGCTACGCTCTTTCTAAGCTCGGCGAGCATCTTTCAAAAAATTTGGCAATACATTCTCTTTTTGACAGAGAAAGCGCTACGCTCTTTTAAGCTCGATAAGCATCTTTCAAAAAATTTGGCAACACTTTCGCTCTTTGATGAAGAAAATACTATGCTTAATCGAGGATAGATGTGCAAATATATATATATATATATATTGTGAAAAGCTGACAACAATCTCAAAAGCATAAGCAAATACATATATATTACAGAAAGCATGAGCCTTGGCACCATTCGACGTAACAAAAATCTCAAAATTATAAGCAAATACATTATATTACAAAAAGTAGGAGCATTGGCACCATTCGACGCAACGACAATCTCAAATGCATAAGCAAATATGCATATATTGAGAAAAGTAAAACTTTGGCACTATTTGATGCGCAAACCAACCCAAGCTAGGCGGTGATGCTCCAACGAGGTAGTTGAGGTACTCCTAGGTCGTGGTCGTCACATCCTTTACGTCTAGTATGGTCACAACCAACAGTGCCGCTTGCAGCTTTCAACGAAGCGGCGATATGATGAAGTCTACACCAAAAATCAAATTGGACCTAGCCTAGGTTCGAACCTATCTCAAAAGTGCTAGGCTAGGTCAAATGAGTTGGACCTAATCAAGGGAATGGTAGAGGTTAAGCAATCTTGGCTAAGGAGTTTTGTCCCAAATGGGTTTGGTCTAGGTCAAGTGGGTCTAAGCGTACCTCAAGTAAGCTAATTCTAGGTCAAGTGGGTTTAACCTAGGCTAAGGCCAAGACAAAAAAGGAGATAGAAAAGCTAACCTAGTGGGTCAAATGATTTTGACCAACTGGGCTTAGCCTAGGCTAAACAGGTCCAAGCTCACTGCAAGTGGGTTTGGTCTACGCTAGAACAAAGAGAGAGGAGAGAAGGGAGAGTGGCTAGAGAGAAAAAAATGAGAGAGAAGGTTAAATGATCTTCTAAGAAGGGGTCACCTATTATTTATAGGCAAAAGTTTGCATCCTAGACCCCATGGAGTCTGGATCTGATCTAAATATTATTTGGTTTAAAGATCAAAACTTAGTGGTGAAGTAATAAAAAGACTTCTATGTCTCTATGGTGCCCACCTCATGATTTCATGAGATATTTATGTGGGGCTCACAGGATAATTTTGGTAAAATATTTTTGTGGGGTCCTCCAGATATTTTTGTGGGGCCCACATATTTTTGGGGTTTCGTCAATATTTTTCATGAAAAAATATAAATACATCAATTTTTTTGTATTGATGAGACTAAGCGAGTTGGCTCATTGAAATCTCTTAATTTTGTCCAAAGAGATTTCACGACGAGCATAAGTCCTGAAGGGATTCAGCGGCATAATATTTCTTAATAGGACTTTGAATGCCACTTGGAAAAATCAGTGCATTATGCAATAAAGAAAAATATGTACCCCAACCTCATTCAGTATTCCGAAGTACGAGCCGCCCTTGTGGTCCATGGACTAAAGTTAAGTTTTATTCATATGAATACAAGATCCCGCTCTCGGCATTTATTGTAATGTCCGGAAAAAAAAATCTGAGTCTCACACGTGTCGGACACGCGCCATGCACGTGTCGGACACGCGCCAGGCACGTGTCAAACACGTGTCTCGGTCGGCCGACGATGCTGGATCGGGGCTAGACCCGGATCCGAGCCCAGCCCGGACTTGGCTTCTCGATTTTTTGAGAAGTCGGTGCAACCCCTTTTTTAAAGGGTTCGGGTGTCTCGGGCGAGGGCATTTGCCCTCTCTCTCTCTCTCTCTCTCTCTCTCTCTCTCTCTCTCTCTCTCTCTCTCTCTCTCTCTCTCTCTCTCTCTCTCTCTCTCTCTCTCTCTCTCTTTGCCCTTCTCCGACGCTGTCGCTTCTAGCAGCCGACCGGTGACCGTACGAACGGCATTCCGGTGGCCAATTTGGTAGCAGTCGACTCCCCTCCTTCGTGCTTGCATCGAAGTCGCGTCGTCTCCACCTCCTTCTCCGGCGACCCACCGCAGGTAGGTGCCCTCCCCTCTCCTCCCGGAGATCGATTTGTCGGCAGGGGGGCTGGCCCCTATCGCCGTCGGTGTGTCGACAAGGGGGATTAGCCCCCTATCACCGGTGGTTCCTCGGCAGGGGGCCTGGCCCCCTGTCGCCGTCGGTGTGTCGGTAGGGGGCTTGGCCCCCTGTCACTTACGGAGTGTCGGCAGGGGGTTTGGCCCCCTTATCGCCGACGGTTCATCGGCAGGGGGTTTGCCCCCCTGGCGCCATCGATTTGTCGGCAGGGGGCTTGGCCCTCTGTCACCATCGGTGTGTCGGCAGGGGGCTTGGCCCCCTGTCACCGACGGAGTGTCGACAGGGGGTTTGTCCCCCTGTCACCGACGATTCGACGGCAGGGGGTTTGGCCCCCTATCGCTGTCGGTCTTTCGGCAGGGGGCCTGGCCCCCTGTTGCACTTGTGTCTTTCGGCAGGGGGCTTGGCCCCCTGTTGCCGTTGTATTTGTCGGGAGGGAGCCTGGCCCCCTGTCACTGACGGTTCGTCGGCAGGGGGTTTGGCCCCCTGTCGCTATCGATCTTTCGGCACGGGGCCTGGCCCCCTGTTGCACTTGTGTCTTTCGGCAGGGGGCTTGGCCCCCTGTTGCCGTTGTATTTGTCGGTAGGGAGCCTGCCCCCTGTTGCCGTACGAACGGCCTTCCGGTGGCCAATTTGGTAGCAATCGACTCCCCTCCTTCGTGCTTGCATCGAAGCCGCGTCGTCTCCACCTCCTTCTCCGGCGACCCACCGCAGGTAGGTGCCCTCCCCTCTCCTCCCGGAGCTCGATTTGTCGGTAGGGGGGTTGGCTCCCTGTCGCCATCTGTGTGTCGATAGGGGGGTTTAGCCCCCTATCACCGGTGGTTCGTCGGCAGGGGGCCTAGCCCCCTGTCGCCGTCGGTGTGTCGGTAGGGGGCTTGGCCCCCTGTCACCGATGGAGTTATCGACAGGGGGTTTAGCCCCCTGTCACCGGCAGTTCGTCAGCAGGGGGCTTGGCCCCCTGTCACTGACGGAGTGTCGGCAGGGGGTTTGGCCCCCTATCACCGACGGTTCGTCGGCAGGGGGTTTGGCCTTCTGTCGCCGTCGGTCTTTCGGCAGGGGGCCTGGCCCCCTGTTGCAGTTGTGTCTTTCGGCAGGGGGCTTGGCCCCCTGTTGCCGTTGTGTTTGTCGGCAGTGAGCCTGGCTTCCTGTTGTCGTCTTGTTTGCCGACAGGGGGCTTCACCCCCTGTTGATCTGTTTGCCGACAGGGGGTTGGGGGCCCTGTCGTCGTTCTGTATGCCGGCAGGGGGCTTCGCCTCTATCAGTGTTCTGTTTGCCGGCAGGGGGCTCCGCCCCCTGTCGTTCTGTTTGTCGGTAGGGGGCTCCGCCCCTCTGTCATTTTTGTTTGTCGACAGGAGGCTCTGCCCCCTCTCATTTTCCGTTTGCCGGCAGGAGGCTCCGCCCCTTGTTGTCGTTGTTTGTGCCGGCAGGGGGGGCTCCGCCCCCCTACCAATTCTGTCGGCCAGCATGGGGCTTCGCCTCTGTTTGACGACAGGGGGCTTTGCCCCCTGTCGCCGTTGGTTGCCGCCTGTCGCCTGGGTTGTTCATCAGGGGCCTTATTTGCCCGTTTTATCTTGGCGGCTAGGCCCGTGTTCCACCTTTGTCTTATGCTAACCTCTTTGGGTTTGCAGGTTGCACGACGGAGCGTACTCGTGTCTCGTGGCCTGAGACTCTTCGCACTTACACTCACAGGCGTGCAGGAACTCGCAACTCCCCAAGGTAGGGAAAAGTTGCGGGAAAGGACTTTGAATGAATTAAATTGAACTAAAGAAAAGATAATTAAACAATGTATATATATACATATAAGCTATATGCATGTTCTTTAACTCAAGGACGCGGTTTCGCGATCCTTGTCCTGTTTACTTTTCAGCACTTTACTTTTTACTGCCGCCGCGCTATATGTGCCCAGGATTTTTTTTCTATTCTTTAACTCAAGGATGTGGTTTCACGATCCTTGTCCTATTTACTTTCCAACACTTTACTTTCTGCTGTCGTCGCGCTATATGTGCCTAGGCTTTACTTTCTGTCTTTTAAACTCAAGGACGCGGTTTCGCGATCCTTGTCCTGTTTACTTTACAGCACTTTACTTTTTGTTGCCCCGTGCTTTATGCGCCTTGGCTATTTACGTTTCAGCACTTTACTTTCTGTTGCCCCGCGCTTTATGCGTCTTGGCTATTTACGTTTCAGCACTTTACTTTTTGTTGCCCCGCGCTTTATGCACCTTGGCTATTTATGTTTTAGCACCTTACTTCTTGTTATCCTGCTTGCTTATGCTGACTCACTTCTTGCCTGCGCTATGTAGATTATGATTATGTTATTGTTCTACCTTGCAGGTACCTCTAGAACTTGTTGTCAGCATTTGAGCTTATTTTTGTGTTTTCTGGTGGCTTGTGGCTATAAACCTTGCCGCATTTCTTGGCAGTGTTGCGATGCTATGATGCGTAGCACGAAGTGAATAGGCATCATGTTCTGCAAAATATCATAATTTGGATTTCTCACTAAATGTTTATCATGCGCCTTCATAGGTAAGATGCTCAAGTGGGTCAAATAGACCAGGGCATATAGAGCAAGGCAATGATGATGAATAACCCTTCATCGTGCTTGTTCGGGTTGGTTCATCAAGAGAGAGGATGGATGGTACAAAACCTCCGGTGGAAAGGCCATACATGGCTATTTCGGGCAAAGATCTGGCTTCCCCAGTCATCGGCAAGGTTGTTAAATGTGATGAGGCGAAGCGAGGCGTTGAGCCTGCGCTTCGCCTATGAGGCGCTGAGGCGTACGCCTCTCACAACTGGTATAGAAGTGAAGCGGTGGGAGGGGAGGCAGGGAGCGGTGGAGGAGCAGTTGGCCGACACGTGGCGGTGGATCCACCGGCACTTGGGGTTAGCACAGCCGGCGAATCGGGCGGAGGAGGAAGACTTGGGGATGAAGGAGGGGATTCTGGAGGTTAATGAGGGGCAATTTGCGCATCACAGCATGCCTCAATACCTTGAGCATGCGCCTCGCCTCTGAGGCGTACGCTTCAGGTACTGAGGCATACGCCTCTCACAACACTGGTCATCGGAGGTAGGAGAAATGGCGTTACCATAAGTATCCTAGGTGGTAGTCGCCCGACACTTCTGTAGAAGTTGGATGCATCCTTGGTCCCTCTTTAGCCTTTAGGGACTTACTCTCTCGACCATTGATCGTTCCCTTAGGAGCAGACTCAATCAGTCCTTCGGGGTATAAATAAAATACATAGCATAATGAACCCCCGAACAGATCTCGGTTGTTTCTACGTTTTATACATTGTGTATACCCATAATGTCCAGATAATAATCAGATCACAGTATGGCATGCTCACAGTTGTTGTTTGTTCTTTCTTCGGAATGCATGATTCTACCTTGCTATCAGTTTGTTAATTGCAATAGTTAGAAGGTATGCATGATAAGTCTGGTTGTGATTGCTTACAGTTAGATTGTTATCACTGTAATACTAGCTTGCTTGAGCTCATGATATCTTGGTTAGCTTGTTGTTCACATGCATATATTGTATCGGTTTTTATTTGCTTATATTTGAGCATGCTTTAGATTAGTTCATCTTATTCCTTCTGTGTACCTACCAGTTTTCTGGACTAACCCCATTTTTTATGGGTGTAGGTGACAGGTAGCTCTTCTTACTGGCGGCGGTGCAGATGCTACGTGGTCAAAGTCTCACCTCTCTCGTCGACACACTGGCTATTCAGTTTTGTACTTTTTGTTGTTTTGGGTGGATACCCTTCTGCTTTATACAAACTAAACCCTCTTTATGAATAAACTTTTTTCTATCTTTTGCTCACTATTTTGGCTTAGGAAATGGGTTTGTGTTTACGCTGAGTCTTTTGTTAACGTACTCAGAAGAATCAACTTGTGCTTTTATTTAAAACAAACTTTGGCATCTTTAAAAATCTTTGCTGCAAACTCTGATTTTTGAAGTTAATTTTATTCAAATCCTTTTCTCTCAAGTTGAACTTTTGGGGCGTTACAACTTTTGGTATCAGAGCCAGGATGAGAACGGTTGAGCCTTGATCATCGAGCATTTCACCGCACTGTAAGTAGACGCTTGATTTTTTTTGCTTTGATAAAATTAATGCATTGCTTTTACTTTGATCAGTACTTGTGTGTGATGGATCCGTTAGCGGGTCCGAGTGGCTATCACGGCAGGGGTGGTCGTAGAATGCGTGATCGTTCGTTAAGAGGTAGGGGCCTCTTTTTAGAAAGAGGAGGACGTAGGATGTCTTGGGAAGAGTGTTGGGCTAATCGCCCACCTCCACCGACCTTTACGGATGAGACGGGTAGCCCGCTACCAGCAGAATTTCAGATACCCTTGGCAGCGACATGGTCTTCAGTATATGCTCAAGTTGGAGGATTTTTACCCTCGCAAATTCAGGCAAATCGGAAGGCTACGCCTGAAGTCTCAGATAGTAGTGGTCTCATCTTTGTACCGATTGAGTGTGTCTTTTGTGGCGAGTCTGGACACACCCTAGACTTTTGCCTTCTTAAAGAGGAGCACGATAGGGCATTTGCAGCCCAGAATTCTGCTGAAGCCGCCATCCCTGACCTCAATGTGTCAGATCTACCTTTGGCGGTCCTTGAACAACCTTTGCCCCCAGTGATCTCGGAGGGCCCGGTGCTCCCAATTCATGGCGTTGATTTTCCAATCAACATTTCAGATTCGTCCACAAGCGGTTTAGTCTCACTGGACTACACACCTTCGACTCCGATGTACGATATGGGGGTTCCCCCCGATGAGCCACTCCCTTTTGTCCCTCGATGTAGGTTTAGGCGTACGGGGAATAAGATGGAATATCTTCGACATTTCGATCGTCCCTAGAAGGGGGGGGGGTTGTAAATTTTTGTAAGAGAGGTTGCGAACTCTCATATGGATAAGTTCTTTTTTGGCTTGTATACCAGCATCGCAGGGATTTTGTATATGTAGTGATTTGAAAATTTATAAAGTGCCCTTTGTTTCTTATTCGTCGTGGTGTATTCTGACTTACCTTATGTTTATTTTTAAGGATGGCACGACAACCAAACGAGGATTTGACAGAAGACGGGCTCGAACGCAGGGGATTCATTATGGATTCTCTCAACGCGTTGGCCGAAGCGATCCGAAGTCAGGATACTACACAGAGAAGTCAGGCTCCTGAGCAGGGGGTCTCTTTCGAGAAATTTCTAAAACTGGATCATTTGATTTTCTCTAGTAGAGTAGACCCAGATGCGGCAAAATATTGGATCAGTGAAATTGAGCAAGTTTTTGACGTCCTCACAGTTCTCGAGGAAAAAAAGACTTTATTTGGGTCCTTTCGTTTGAAGGACAAGGCACGTATTTGGTGGGATACCACACGGAAAATACGATTTTTGAGCATGGGCATAGTACCTTGGGAGACTTTTAAAAAGGCGTTTCTTGACAATTATTTTCCCCCTCATGCAAGGGAGAAAAAGAAGATCGAGTTTTTGGAGCTATGTCAGGGCAGCTTGACTTTGAATGAATACGCGGCAAAGTTTCAGCAGTTGAAGCGGCATTGCCCCAACCTCTTTGAAGATGAGCGCGAGCGGGCGAGAAAATTTGTTAGGGGCTTGAAGGAAGGACTCAAACCCCGAGTTCTTACTAGCATGCCTGCAACCTTAGCAACGGCTGTCAAAATAGCTACTTTTCTCAATGATGACTGGGAGCGTTCCAAGAGCATCCAGACCCGAAAGCCACCTACGACAGGTGGCGATCGAAGGAGGGTGCAGCCTCGCGGTCAGGCCAAGCAACCGTTATTACCGGTCAAAATCGAAGAAGATAAGCAACTGGTTCTGCCTGTGAAGATTGAAGGAACGAAACTGTCGAGTCCCCCGACGAAAAGGCAGCGAAACTAGTACCGTCCGCCGCGACGACCTCCTAGTGGAGCTTGCGGTAAGTATGGGAGATTGCATGTGGGTCAACCTTGTCCCCGCGAGACAGGTGGTTGTTTATATTGTGGCAAGATGGGTCACTACATCTGCGATTGTCGCAAGAAGGCGGCAGATGAATTTAGGCAGACCAGTGGTGTGTCCCAGCCTTCCCTGCAGCTGCAGGCACCGCAGCTGACCCAATCAGAGCAACCGCAGACCAATGGCATAAAAAGAGCTCCTGCACAAGTCTACACAGCTACTGTCGAACAGTTGACTAAAGGAGATCTCGTGCAAGGTACGATTTTAGTTGCAGATCGTGCAACTTTTGTTTTTTTCGATTGTGGTGTCACTCACATGTTTATTTCTGCAAGTTTTGTTGCACAATTGAAATTGCCTATATCTCGGTTAGACTCTGCCTTAGATGTTTATAATCCGATTGGGAATAATACAGTTTGCGTCACCTACTTGTCAGAATTAGACGTAGTCGTGGCTGAGCGGCACATGCCGGCTTGTGCCATTTTGCTCGAGATGTCTGAATTCGACGTTGTCCTGGGCATGGATTGGTTGCACAAATACCATGCCAAGGTTTTATGCCGCGAGGGTAAGATTGTTCTGTCTCCTCCAGGTTCTTCAAAGGTGGAATTTCGGATTCCATGGTCAGTGTGGAAGACCAAGATAATTTCAGCATTGAAGGCGCAGAGCTTCTTACGGAAGGGATGTTCTGCTTTTCTTGTGAATTTTATTCAATCGGTTGAGGCACCTATTTCCCTTGGCGAGTTGGATATAGTATGTGATTACCCAGACGTTTTCCCTCAGGAGTTGTCTGGTCTTCCTCTGCCTCGAGAGGTGAAATTTTTTATTGACTTATTGCCTGGTACTGCACCCATCTCGAAGGCCCCATATCGTATGGCACCTGCGGAGCTTGAAGAACTCAAGAAGCAGCTTCAGGAGCTTATGATTCAGGGGTTTATTCGCCCTAGTGTGTCGCCCTGGGGAGCTCCTGTTTTATTCGTGAAAAAGAAGGACGGATCATTAAGGTTGTGCATCGACTATTGGATGCTCAACCAGGTCACGATCAAGAATAAATATCCGTTATCGCGTATTGAGGATCTGTTCGATCAACTGCAGAAAGCTAGGATCTTCTCCAAGATCGATCTTAGATCCAGATATCATCAGCTTCGGATCAAGGTAAGCGATGTTTCGAAAACAGCTTTTCGTACTCGGTACGAGCATTTTGAGTTCACTGTTATGCCTTTTGGACTCACAAATGCCCCAACAGCTTTTATGGACCTTATGAACTGAGTGTTCAGGCCTTTCTTAGACACTTTTGTGATCGTATTTATTGATGACATCCTGGTCTATTCGGAAAGTTGGGAGCAGCATCAGGAACATTAGAGCATTGTCTTGGAGACTTTGCGAAGGGAGCACTTGTTTGCTAAGTTCTCCAAATGCGAGTTTTGGCTCGAGGAAGTGATGTTTCTAGGGCACGTCTTTTCAAAAGAAGGGGTGTCTGTGGATCCTGTGAAGGTTGATGTTGTGCTGAATTGGCAATAACCAAGAAATGTGCGTGACATTCGAAGCTTTCTGGGGTTAGCTGGATACTACCGCCGGTTTATCCAGGATTTCTCCAATATTGCTCAACCTACTGAAGAAAGAGACTAAGTTTGTATGGGACGATAGTTGCGAGGCAAGTTTTTGGTCCTTGAAAGAGTGTCTTACCTCTGCTCCTATCCTGGCCTTGCCTTCTGGTCAGGAAGGATTCATGATTTATAATAATGCCTCGGGCACGGACCTGGGTGGGGTCCTTATGCAGAACGATCAGATGATAGCGTATGCTTCTCACCAGCTTAAACCGTACGAGAAGAATTACCCTACGCATGATCTTGAGTTAGCCGCTGTAGTCCTTGCATTAAAGGTATGGTGATATTACTTGTATGGTGTGCATTTCGAGGCTTTCACTGATCACCAGAGTCTCAAATACCTTTTTTCTCAAAAGGATCTAAATATGCGTCAGCGACGATGGCTCGAGTTTCTTAAGGATTACGATTTCTCGCTTTCCTATCATCCAGGAAAGGCGAATGTTGTAGCAGATGCCCTCAGTCGCAAATCCTCTGGGGTTTTGGTCAGCACGTTAGCTGCTGAATGGAAAATGATCGAGGATTTTGTCTCGTGGAAACCTTTCTTTTCTTCAACGAGCTCGTTGCGTTTATCGAACCTCGTAGTCCTTCCGGATTTGTCTGCAAGGATTATTGTTGGGCAGAGGATTGATCCATGCTACGAAGGGATTAAGACAAGTGCGGCTCAAGACGGTTCTTCATTTCGTCTAAAGGAGGACACTAGTGTTTGGTTCAAAGATCGCCTTTGGGTCCCTAGTGACCATGTCCTGAAGAAGGAAATTTTGACCGAAGCGCATGGATCAAAGTATACCATCCATCCCGGGGGCACAAAAATGTTTAAGGATCTACAGAGAAATTTTTGGTGGAGCGGCATAAAGCGTGAGGTAGCAGAGTTCGTGTCTAGATGTTTGACTTGCCAACAGGTTAAGATCGAACACCAGCGACCGGGTGGAGTCATGCAGTAAATGGAGATCCCGCTATGGAAATGGGAGGATATCGCTATGGACTTCGTTGTCGGGTTACCTCGAACGAAGAGAAAGCACGACGCGATATGGGTGATAGTTGATCGACTCACTAAATCAGCGCACTTCTTGCCTTTCCGTCTCGGCCAGTCGCTCGACAGCCTTGCGGCTATGTATATTTGGGATATCGTACGGCTGCACGGAGTGCCAATTTCTATCATATTCAACCGTGATCCGAGGTTCACCTCGAGATTTTGGGGGCAACTTCAGCAAGCTTTGGGCACTAAACTAAAGTTTAGCACAACTTTTCACCCTCAGACTGATGGGCAGTTGGAACACACTATTCAGACCCTGGAAGATATGTTGCGAGCTTGTATGATTGATTGGCATGGAGAGTGGGATTCTCACGTGTGTTTGGCCGAATTTGCCTACAATAATAGCTACCACGCAAGTATCGACATGGCTCCTTACGAAGCTTTATATGGGAGGCCGTGTCGAGCACCGGTTTATTGGGAGGAGGTAGGTGAGTGAAGGCTTGTGTCACCCATCGTACTCCAGCACTATACCCAACAAGTGCAACGTATTCGAGAGCGTCTTCGTACAGCTCAGAGCCGACAAAAGAGTTATGCTGACCACCGTCGTCGCGAGCTTTTCTTCGCAGTTGGAGATATGGTGTTTGTTAAGATATCTCCGACAAAGGGTGTCTTTCGTTTCAGAAAGAAGGGAAAATTGAGTCCCAGGTATGTTGGACCTTTCGAGATTTTAGAACGGATAGGTGAGACAACCTATCGTGTGGCGTTACCTCCGCAATACGCTCATATTCACAATGTTTTTCATGTGTCTATGTTGCGAAAGTACGTCCATGATCCATCCCATGTTATTTGCTTTGGCGACGAGGACACTCATGATAACCTAACCTTCGAGCAAAAGCCGATAGAGATTGTTGAACGTTGCGAGCGAGTAACGAGATCCACGACGATACCTTTTGTTAAGGTTCGATGGCGACACCATGGCATCGATGAGTGTACTTGAGAGCCAGAGGCTTATGTAAGGGATAAATACCCTGAATTGTATGTTTGAGTCTAATCGCAATAAAATTTTGTGGACGAAATTCTCTTAAGGAGGGAAGGATATAATGTCCGAAAAAAAAAATTTGAGTCTGACACGTGTCGAACACGCGCCAGGCACGTGTCTCGGTCGGTCGACGATGCTGGATCGGGGCTAGACCGGGATCCGAGCCCAGCCCAGACCCGGCTTCTCGAATTTTTGAGAAATCGGTGCACCCCCCTTTTTAAAGGGTTCGGGTGTCTCGGGCGAGGGCATTTTCCCTCGCTTGATTCTCTCTCTCTCTCTCTCTCTCTCTCTCTCTCTCTCTCTCTCTCTCTCTCTCTCTCTCTCTCTCTCTCTCTCTCTCTCTCTCTCTCTGCCCTTCTCCGGCGTCGTCGCTTCTACCAGCCGACCGGCGACCGTACGAACGGCCTTCCGGCGACCACCTTGGTAGCAGTCGACTCCCCTCCTCCGTTCTTGCATCGGAGCCGCACCGTCTCCACCTCCTTCTCCGGCGTCCCGCCACTGGTTACCGCAGGTAGGTGCCCTCCCCTCTCCTCCCGGAGCTCGGTTTGTCAGCAGGAGGCCTGGCCCCCTGTCGCCGTCAGTGTGTCGACAGGGGGGTTTAGCCCCCTGTCACCTGCGGTTCGTCAGCAGGGGGCCTGGCCCCCTGTCGCCGTCGGTGTGTCGGCAGGGGGCTTGGCCCCTTGTCATCGACGGAGTTGTCGACAGGGGGTTTAGCTCACTGTCGTCGGCAGTTCGTCGGCAGGGGGCTTGGCACCCTATCGTCGTCGGTGTGTCGGCAGGGGGCTTGGCCCCCTGTCACCGATGGAGTGTCGGTAGGGGGTTTGGCCCCCCTGTCGCCGATGGTTCGTCGGCAGGGGGTTTGGCCCCCTGTCGCCATCGGTTTGTCGGCAGGGGGCTTGGCCCCCTGTCACCGATGGAGTGTCGGCAGGGGGTTTGGCCCCCTATCGCCGACAGTTCATCGACAGGGGGTTTGGCCCCCTGTCGTAGTCGGTCTTTCGGCAGGGGGCTTGGCCCCCTGTTGCCGTTGTGTCTTTCAGCAGGGGGCTTAGCCCCCTGTTGTCGTTGTGTTTGTCGGCAGGGGGCCTGGCCCCCTGTTGCCGTCCTGTTTGCCGACAGAGGGCGGGGGCTCCTGTCGTCATTCTGTCTACCGGCAGGGGGCGGAGCCCCCTGTCGTTGTTCGGCTTGCCGGCAGGAGGCTTCGCCCCTATCGGTGTTTTGTTTGTCGGCAGGGGCTCCGCCCCCTGTCATTCTGTTTGTCGGCAGGGGGCTCCGCCCCCCTATCATTTTTGTTTGCCGGCAGGGGGCTCCGCTCCCTATCATTTTCTGTTTGCCGGCAGGGGGCTCCGCTCCCTGTTGTCGTTGTGTGTGCCGGCAGGGGGGCTCCATCCCCCTACCGCTTCTATCGGCCGACATAGGGCTTCGCCTCCTGTCGCCTATGTTTGCGGGCAGGGGGCTCTGCACCCTGTCGCCGTTGGTTGCCACCTGCCGCCTGGGTTGTTCGCCAGGGGCCCTGTTTGCCCGTTTTTCCTTGGCGGTTAGATCTGTGTTCCACCTTTGTCTTATGCTAACCTCTTTTGGTTTGCAGGTTGCACGACGGAGCATACTCGTGTCTCGTGGCATGAGACTCTTCGCACTTACGCCCGCAGGCGCGCAGGAACTCGAAACTCCCCAAGGTAGGGGAAAGTTGCGCGAAAGGACTTTGAATGAACTAAACTGAACTAAAGAAAAGATAATTAAACAATGTATATATATATATATATGTGTGTGTGTGTGTGTGTGTGTGTATACATATAAGCTATATGTACGTTTTTTAACTCAAGGACGCGGTTTCGCGATCCTTGTCCTGATTACTTTTCAGCACTTTATTTTCTGTGGCCGTCGTGCTATATGTGCCCAGGCTTTCTTTTCTGTTCTTTAACTCTAGGACGCGGTTTCGCGATCCTTGTCCTATTTACTTTCCAGCACTTTACTTTTTGCTGTCGTCGCGCTATATGTGCCTAGGCTTTACTTTCTGTCTTTTAAACTCAAGGACGCGGTTTCGCGATCCTTGTCCTGTTTACTTTACAGCACTTTACTTTTTGTTGCCCCGCGCTTTATGCGCCTTGGCTATTTATGTTTCAGCACTTTATTTTTTGTTGCCCCGCGCTTTATGTGTCTTGGCTATTTACGTTTCAGCACTTTACTTTCTGTTGCCCCGCGCTTTATGCGCCTTGGCTATTTATGTTTCAGCACCTTACTTCTTGTTGTCCTGCTTGCTTATGCTGACTCACTTCTTGCCTGCGCTATGTAGATTATGATTATGTTATTGTTCTACCTTGCAGGTACCTCTAGAACTTGTTGTCAGCATTTGAGCTCGTTTTTGTGTTTTTTGGTGGCTTGTGGCTATAAACCTCGCCGCATTTCTTGGCAGTGCTATGCGATGCTATGATGCGTAGCACGAAGTGAATAGGCATCATGTTCTACAAAATATCATAATTTGGATTTCTCACTAAATGTTTATCATGCGCCTTCACAGGTAAGATGCTCAAGTGGGTCAAATAGACCAGGGCATATAGAGCAAGGCGATGATGATGAATAACCCTTTATCGTGCTTGTTCGGGCTGGTTCATCAAGAGAGAGGATGGATGGTACAAAACCTCCGGTGGACAGGCCATTTATGGCTATTTCGGGCAAAGATCTGGCTTCCCCAGTCATCGGAGGTAGGGGAAATGGTGTTACCATAAGTATCCTAGGTGGTAGTCGCCCGGCACTTCTGCAGAAGTTGGATGCATCCTTGGGCCCTTTTTAGCCTTTGGGGACTTACTCTCTCGACCATTGGTCGTTGCCTTAGGAGCGGACTCAGTCAGTCCTTCGGGGTATAAATAAAATACATAGCATAATGAACCCCCGAACGGATCTCGGTTGTTTATACGTTTTATACATTGTGTGTACCCACAATGTCCATATAATAATCAGATCACAGTATGGGATGCTCACAGTTGTTGTTTGTTCTTTTTTCGGAATGCATGATTCTACCTTGCTATCAGTTTGTTAATTGCAATAGTTAGAATGTATGCATGATAAGTCTGGTTGCGATTGCTTACAGTTAGATTGTTATCACTGTAATACTAGCTTGCTTGAGCTCATGATATCTTGGTTAGCTTGTTGTTCATCTGCATAAGTTGTATTGGTTTTTATTTGCTTATATTTGAGCATGCTTTAGATTAGTTCATCTTATTCCTTCTGCGTACCTACCAGTTTTCAGAACTGACCCCATTTTTTATGGGTGTAGGTGACAGGTAGCTCTTCTTACTGGCGGCAGTGCAGATGCTACGTGGTCAAAGTTTGGCCTCTCTCGTCGACACACTGGCTATTCGGTTTTGTACTTTTTGTTGTTTTGGGTGGATACCCTTCTACTTTGAACAAACTAAACCCTCTTTATGAATAAACTTTTTTCTATCTTTTGCTCACTATTTTGGCTTAGGAAATGGGTTTGTGTTTGCGCTGAGTCTTTTGCTAACGTACTAAGAAGAATCGACTTGTGCTTTTATTTAAAACAAACTTTGGCATCTTTAAAAATCTTTGCTGCAAACTCTAATTTTTGAAGGTAATTTTATTCAAATCCTTTTCTCTCAAGTTGAACTTTGGGGGTGTTACATTTATGGCCTTCACGAGCGCTTCACTCTTTTTGAGTGGACAACCAACTTCGGTACAACGGCCCTTACGAGTCTTATTGTATAGCAGTGTTTCACATGGACATGCATTGACTACGATCACCTTGTATTGACTGCTCGGCGTATGTAGCTGCAACGGGCACTGGCCTAGTCAAAGCGCATCAGCCCTTACGAGTATGGTGCCCTTGCAGGCGGTGAAACAAGCCATTTTGGCAGGGTTCCAACAATAGGGATATCATCGTGCCATTCAAACTAGTTTAGGCAAGTATTTTGCTAGAAATTTTGGCAACACTTCCTTTGTTTAACGGAGGAAGTGTGATGATCATTTTTACTTATAGAAAGTAACTTGTTAGAATTTTAGTAGCACCTGCTCTATTTGATGAAGAAAGTGCTACGCTCTTTCTAAGCTCGGCGAGCATCTTTCAAAAAATTTGGCAATACATTCTCTCTTTGACAGAGAAACTCTTTTAAGCTCGATGAGCATCTTTCAAAAAATTTGGCAACACTTTCGCTCTTTGATGAAGAAAATGCTATGCTTAATCGAGGATAGATGTGCACCGTTGTACGTACTTTATATCTACCATGGCTCGTTGGAAACCTAGGCCTTATTTAAGCCATACACAAGTAACTTATATTTACGTAAAAGTAGTTTTGCGTAAAGAGCGAAACATTTTTAATAAGAGTTTCTTTCATCAAACAAAGTCTTGATCGAGGATGGGTATATGGAATCACATTTGGCAATAGGAGTAGATCTCCATTTTTACGCATACTTATGCGCAACTATATGTAATAAAAGTAAGAGCCTGTGCACGATATAACGCGACGGTATAAGTAAAGTATATGTAAGGTCCGGCTAGTAAAACCAGAGTAAATAACTTGCTGAAAGCAAATATATATATATATATATATATATATATATATATATATATATATATATATATATATATATATATATATATATATTGCGAAAAGCTGACAACAATCTCAAAAGCATAAGCAAATACATATATATTACAGAAAGCATGAGCCTTGACACCATTCGACGTAACAAAAATCTCAAAATTTTAAGCAAATACATTATATTACGAAAAGTAGGAGCATTGGCACCATTCGACGCAACGACAATCTCAAATGCATAAACAAATATGCATATATTGAGAAAAGTAAAACTTTGGCACTGTTTGATGCGCAAACCTACCCAAGCTAGGCGGCGATGCTCCAACGAGGTAGTTGAGGAACTCCTAGGTCGTGGCCGTCACATCCTTTACGTCTAGTATGGTCACAACCAACAGTGTCGCTTGCAACTTTCAACGAAGCGGCGATATGATGAAGTCTACACCAAAAATCAAATTGGACCTAGCCTAGGTTCGAACCTATCTCAAAAGTGCTAGGCTAGGTCAAATGAGTTGGACCTAATCAAGGGAATGGTAGAGGTTAAGCAGTCTTGGCTAAGGAGTTTTGTCCCAAATGGGTTTGGTCTAGGTCAAGTGGGTCTAAGCGTACCTCAAGTAAGCTAATTCTAGGTCAAGTGGGTTTAACCTAGGCTAAGGCCAAGACAAAAAAGGAGATAGAAAAGCTAACCTAATGGGTCAAATGATTTTGACCAACTGGGCTTAGCCTAGGCTAAACAGGTCCAAGCTCACTGCAAGTGGGTTTGGTCTACGCTAGAACCAAGAGAGAGGAGATAAGGGAGAGTGGCTAGAGAGAAAAAAATGAGAGAGAAGGTTAAATGATCTTCTAAGAGGGGGTCACCTATTATTTATAGGCAAAAGTTTGCATCCTAGACCCCATGGAGTCTGGATCTGATCTAAATATTATTTGGTTTAAAGATCAAAACTTAGTGGTGAAGTAATAAAAAGACTTCTATGTCTCTATGGTGCCCACCTCATGATTTCATGAGATATTTATGTGGGGCTCACAGGATAATTTTGGTAAAATATTTTTGTGGGGTCCTCCAGATATTTTTGTGGGGCCCACATATTTTTTGGGTTTCGTCAATATTTTTCATGAAAAAATATGAATACATCAAATTTTTTTGTATTGATGAGACTAAGCGAGTTGGCTCATTGAAATCTCTTAATTTTGTCCAAAGAGAGAGTTATAGCTCATTGACTGTTTAAACCTATATATTCAAGGATATATACGTCCTAAGTATAATTGGCTCGTTGAAATTTGTTTGTTTCATATTTTGGGTTAATATGATAATTTTTCATAAAATACCTCTTAGTTTTATTCAGAATTTATACTAAAAAGTTGTGGGTTATACAGACTGAGTCATTGGATGAGCTGAATATGTCAAACAGGCTAAACAATGTGTTTGGTTGGGTCGACATGGTACCATTTTGTGTTTCAGGATTCCAGAAAGCTATAGGGCTTGGTTAGGGTTGTAGCTAGGATCAGGGATATAGTTAATGATCAAAGAATTGATAAAATACTTGGAATAAGTCTTGAGAGGTTAATCAGCAGAACCATGGCTGACAGGGCTCCTGTAAATTTTTTTGGGGTATGGGTGGCTTCAATACGATAAGAGGGGTTCGCGAAGGGCATGGGCTCTCTAATAATTCTAGACCACTAGCCAAGGATGTGCAAGATGTGCACATGAGGGAGATAAAGGCATTGGGGGTAAGGACGTATGAAGAAAAGAGAAGAGAGGCGTCAAGGGTAGGGCGTCTAAGAGAGAGCAAAGAGAGAGATGAATAAATCTAAGAAGGAAGCAATATTATTCATAATTTCTCAGTATTTTCTATCCATCTTTTATAGGGTGGAGCTCTGGATTAATCAATAACCAACCATAACTACTTAAGAAAGCAACTAGGAACAAAAAAACAAGAAAATTGGAGAGACCTGTACTAATCATAACTGCCTAACTACCTAAAAAACAAAATTAAAGAAGTCTTGAAAAAAATAACAACTAATTAATTTAATTAGATAAGGCTTGTTGGAAGAGGAACGTCCCTTGGGACTTCACAATTCATGCCCCCTCATGGGGCCCACCTGGTGACTCAACGTGCATCTTTATAGTGACACATGTGAGGCTTCTAGCCTCCATGAGAAAGAGACACCTCAATGGACACATCAGATTTTTGGGTCCCACATGGGGCCCGAGCACTCTTTGCCTGCTAAGGGCGTGTGAATTTTGGAGCCTGTATCTCGATCCTCTATTGAAAGTATGCTGGTAACAACATCCTACTTGCTAAGTAACACATAGGATGCTGTTTCCTGTTTAACCTAGGCTAAACATAGGATCAGAGATCTGGTCCTGACGGTGGTTTCCGTGTCCTTCATGAAAAAAAAAGTAACATAGGATCAGAGATCTAGTCTTCGTGTGTTATAACACCAATCTTTATTTTTATAATTTGAGTTTTTTCGTTGATCAAACACTAAAAATATGATCTACATGCATTTCTTACTAGAAAACAAGTTTTAGATTATATAATTGTGGCATACATGTAGTTTATTAATCTTGAAAGATCAACATCCATAACGTACCAACATTTCATGACTTATAAATTAGTATTTTCCATCAAAAAAACATGAACAGGGCACTAAAAATCAACAGCCCACAATACTTTGTATCAGAAAGTTTTAAATGCATTGTGAGTTATCAATTTTTTATGTTTCAAAAAACATGCTTATATGTCATAAAGTCTTCGTGGAAAGTGTAATTTTTACTAAATAAATTATAAATAACAAATATATGAGATCCGGTCGATGAGATGCTCAAGCATTGAAGGATGGTATATATATATATATATAGATAGATATAGAGAGAGAGAGAGAGATGCTTTTTGACATCTCTCACAAGAACATTAATAGATTTTTTACCCATTTTTAGTTGTAGATGTTCAGAGGCCAAATCTGGGGCCAATTATAAGATTGGAATGAGATTTGGATCCTTTGTCACACCAACTTTTCAAAGGATGGATCCAGTGTCTGGTCAAACATGACTCAAACTACATCCAACCCATTTTCACCACTAAGGCTTTGTTTGAGAGCCGGTGTTGGAGATGAGATAAGAGGGGTGATGCGAGTGGAGATAAAAATGGAGATGAGGTTGGAGTTGTCTAAGGATGAAGTTGAAAATAACTCATCTCCACTCCCTTCCTAAGGGTAGGGAGTATTAATTACAACCTCATTAAATACCATCTTCACTCCCATATCCTCCCATCGCAGGCTGCCAGACAGAGCCTACAGAGCCTAACTGAGACAAGCATCAGCTTATTAGTGCAAGGAAGATGAGTGATCACTAGCTCAGCGTTGTCAGGTTAGGCCCATGTCTTATAGAGCTGATATCCAACTTACAAGCCACCTCTTGTACAAAATTGAAGGATACCTTTAAAATTAATTTTCAATGGACAAAATATAGAATTAGGGGTGGGCAACTGGCCAAGCCGAGCCTTTCCACCATGGACCGGGTTTGAGCCATGATTTTAGGCATCGGCCTCTTAGGTACCAGGCCGAAACCCAGCCCATTACATACGTGGACCGGACCAACCCATGGGCTATCGGGCCGGTTCAATGGGCCTGAGTTATTTATTAATTTTTTAATGATATAAAAAAAATTAAATTAACTATTACAGTAACTTAGATAACTATTACTAGTTACCTATCAGTTGCATGGGAACTTGCTATTTATTAATTATTACTATTTACTTAATTAGTGGAACTAATTAAGAATTAGGCTTTCGTATTGTATCATGTAAATAAAGGGAAATAAATGGGTTTGAGCCGGGCCAAGCTGGACTCAGCCTGCTTCACATTGGCCCGTTGGGCCAATAGCCTGGGCCATGGGCTTCTCTTCAAACCCAAGCCCGTTAAGAACTGGGCCAAAACCTGGCCCATTAGTAAACGGGCTGGGCCTTTGACTGGGACAGGCTGGCCCGATGCACACCGCTACATGGAAGTAATTTAAGGTGGTTTTAGGAAGAAATTTCTTAAAAGAGTAGGTGTTCATCTTAAATACTTGAAAACTAAGGCGGCCAAACTCAAATTAGACATACATAAGGGATTATATAAAAAATTACCCAAAATTTAATAAAGAAAAAGTTGGAGGCTTTTTGAAGGACAAACTTCACTACCCTGCAGGTAGCAAGCATTTTAGTTGTCAAGACTATATTTTCCAATACAAGAAGCGGTGGAAAAAAAGTTGCAACCATTTGAAGCAATGTTATTAGAATAAAATCGAATCGGTTGATTCAGGCCAATGTTGTTAAAACCAGTTCACTAGGTGAACCAGTTTATTTTAAACAAAATTGAAAAAATTCAAATCGATCTTGAATCAGCCCTTTTTACCATCAGATGACTCGTGCCATTAAAAAAAATTGTTAAAGAAGTTTTTAACCCCCTTAAAACTTATTAAAAAATGAATTGAATAAGCCCCTTTTGAATCATCTTTGGGCCGTTTCCATCTGAATGGGCAGAATATCAGACTCATTTCTACAACATTGATTCAGGATGAATCGGCCCCAAATCGATTCACTTGAGAGCCAAATCCAGCCCCTTACTGAAAAATCAGCCGATTCAATCACGATTGAGCAGAATTGGCCTGACTCAAGCTGAATCAGGTTGAATCAGCCTCGTTTTTGTTTTTTTCTGGTATTCTTTATTTTTTTTCAAAAATTTTATGATTTTTAAATTCAAACAATTAAATTAACCGATTCAGACAGATTCAATTCAAGACTGAATCAGCCGAGTCACTGATTTTTTGTTTTTGAGAATCGATTCAGTTCAAAAACTGATTCTAACAAGTTTCATTTGAAATTTGAAGTGATTTTCATAACCAAATACTTTATCATAGAAAACTAGAATAATTTTTAGACTAACTTTTTTTTTAGAAATCATCTGAAATTCACGAAAATTAATTCTCCATTTCAAGAATTACGGTTCTAATTCCATGAACCAAACATGTTATTCACCTTTCAAAATATGACCGTTCTCTCGCAATTTCTCGGTTTAAGATTTAGGAACCATTCGGTTGCCAACTTAATTTGCAAACGAACAAACCATTGATTTTTTTTTTTATACGGCAGCTTTTAAGCAGAAAATGACACCTTGACCTATGGGTGCAAATGTGCTAGGCACGTGCTAAATCATGATATATCTGAATCTGATCCAAACTAGATCCAATGTATTAGAGTTGAATCAGGATCCCAATTTTGTGTAGTGGTAAATTTGAGTAGAGAAAAGTGGTTCAGAAGAAAGTTTTTACATGTAAAAGTGCAAACAGAATGGTTTTGATTCACATCTGAATACAGATCCAACAGAAAACGTTGATCCAAGTCCAGTTCACTATCAGATAGATTCGCGCAGCCCCTGTGGGATTGACCAGTTGGTTAGGGAGAGCATCAAGATGTCCGGAGGCCCCGTACATCACAAGTTCGATTCTCTTTGGGATCAAACCTGTGACAGGCATGGAGAAGCACTGTGGAGCCAGTCTAGTTTCTTGAGGTTTACCATTATAGGATGGGGCCAATTAGGGCTTGGTCCTGCTGTGTTCCTTGTAATTAAAAAAGAAGAAGGGGGTTTTCGGAAATTCCATCCTTTCTATGTTGGTTTAAGATATGGAAGCAGTAAAAGGTTCCCCTCCTTTGAATCAACTCGTTTTGCTTCTTGTTTCACATGGACACGTATATGAACTGCGGAGAAAGATACACAGACATGCACAAATATACAAGGCATGGTTCAATGTTCAGGCCGAACATTCTCCAAGTCTCCCGCACTGGGTCCCCTTATTTAATAGAGGGGCTCCCCAATTTTTCTATAAGGGGCATCCACTACGTGGCTCCCCCTAGTTGGGCAGAACACGTTTAAGGTGTTCTGCTCCGAACACTGCTTCTGCTCCTCAAACATACACAGGCAATGTCAAATATGGAGAGAGAGAGAGAGAGTAGCATATATCACAAAATTCTAGTGCAACTTGATATAGCAACACACTGAAGTCAAAAAGAGAAACAGCACCAAGAAAAAGAGCATGAAAAAAAAAAAGCCAAAAGGGGTGACTCACCTCCACTTCTCCATGAGCTCCTTTTTCTCAGATAAGATCCAAGTGACCAAGATGGCAACAACCAAAACAACAATCGTGATGAGCAAAAGTGCGTAACTGAAATCCTCTGTAAGTGAGTCGTATGTCCGTGAAGGCGCGATCCTGGTGAAGAAGAGGTCCACACCATACACAAAAACCAAAGCCGTTGACTCTAGCCTTGATGGGACTGTTATTATACCACGCAGGCCTTCCACTTGAAGTGAATGTGTTATGTATGACTGGAGAAAACACAAGTTTGTCAGGCATGTTTCACATACCAGAAATTTGCATGATATAACGATCATATAACAGACTTTACAAAGAATTTTAAGAGCTTGATGATAATAAATTTGAATAAAAGGAACTCTTTCCACTGCCCAGGCTACTGTAATCTTCGCATGTCCAAAGCTTTAGATATGAAGAAACAAGCAGCGTGCCATACACACACACATTTGGATAATCCAAGGGAAAATCCCTGCACATTGGCTGGCCTCTGGTTGGTAAAACCTGCCCATCGGGGAGTACAACAAGCTTGGGCCTTGCGGCAAGGGATGCCACCTGTCAGTTTCGAACTTGTGACATCCCGTCAACTTGGTGACATTCAGAAGTCAACCCCTACCAGAAGAGCGGAGCCCTTGTGGGCTATATATATATATATATATATATATATATATATATATATAGAGAGAGAGAGAGAGAGACTCCACATCCTTGAGCATTAATTTGTTTTCAACCACTGAGTTCTCACATCAATTATATGGAATCCATCATTTAAAGTTGCATACTTCAGTATAGTTAAACAGTATGAAGCAGATTTGGTGATGATAAACCCTTGAAGAGGACAAAAGAAAGGATCCAGAAATGCAGAGGAAGCTGCTAACAGGAGATGTGAACAGGAAACCCATCATGCTAATAAAGTAGGCTGTAGCATATTTATAACGATAATTACAGAAAAATATTATGTAAACCTTCTCCCATCTATATGAATTTGACTGGAAGGTTCATATTTCATTATCCATTTTATTTAAGGCTAAATCCAGAGTCAGCCTGAATTTCTTCACGCCACAACCCACTCCATTAAGAAAATCACACCAAAAATCATACCATGCTATTGAAGCCATGAAAGCAGAGAACAAGGTTGAATATGCTAATGATGCATGTAATATTCACAAAGGCCAAGCAACAATTGACAGGTGCAAGTAGGCTCATAGTGTAAAGTACAAGTCAATTATTTCATGTGGTGTGTGGTGGCATTAGGGGATGGATTGATACAGAAATAATGGGAAAAATCAGATTCCATTGTCAACTGTTCCTATCGGAAGACTATGGATTTGAGCCATAGCATATGGCTTCATAAAATCCATACAATTTTCCTGCTCTAAATCAAACAGGTTTTACACGAAGAAAATCTTGTTCAGCATGTTATATTTGATACTAGTTGGAGAAGAATCCAACTCGATATTGTTAAAATAGAAAAGACAATACAAAAAAGAGAGGAAGCAGAACCGTGTCAAGGTGATATAGATCAACCCGTTCTTTTTGGACCAAATATCTTTCCACTTCTGAAGGTAATGGAGCTTGCTGGAAAAGGAGCCCTTACACCAAGGTCATTTGCCATTTAAGCTTGGTTGGTAAAAGACAGCCTAGTTTGCGAAATGTCAATTCAAAGAGTTTCCTTCTAGCTTTTGCATCAAGCCCTCAAAAATATGATGTGAAGAGTGCTCTCCTCAACAAAGAATTAAAAGAAGCATATTATTAGACAGTGTAGTATACGTGTTTTGTATTTACAGTTTGGATCCGGATCCGGATCCAAACTACTTGTATGTACCATGTCCACAACATAATGGCATACTTGTAAATAACCCCAGCTTATCAGGGTTATTGTGAAGGCTATGTATTAGGGCTTTTGCTTATATATTAATGAAATAGGTCACGGTTTCTAATGTTGAGAAATCGTGACTCATTGCAGCCTCTCTCTCTTCTCTTAATTTCTCGTTCGCAAGCTCTGGAGAAAACTTACATGGTATCAGAGCACTTCTGATCCAAGGGCTGAAATTCTTCTACACAGGTACGTCCATACAAGATCTTCCTTCCTCTCTTTCCTTATTCGGTGTGGCTGCTGCAATACGATCACGAGCCCAGATCTTCCTTCAATTTGTTCCTCTACTGGAATACGAGCCCCAGGTACTTCTTCCATCTTCAGATCTTCCTTCAATCTATTCCTCTGCTGGAATACGAGCCCCAGGTACTTCTTCCTTCAAACTGTTCCTCCATCTTCACATCTCTTTACATCAAATTTGATTGCTGAAATTGATTTGGGTTTGGGCCAAATCAATTTTCACGATATATTTTTTTTTTAGCCCCAGGTACTTCTTCCTTCAATCTGTTCCAACATCTTCACATCTCTTTACATCAAGTTTGATTGCGGAAACTGATTTGGGTTTGGGCCAAATCAATTTTCACGATATTTTTGTCCATCGAATCAGTAGATCTCTCGAACTGATTTGGATTTGCTTATTTGGATTTGTACCAAATCAGCTCTTTCGATTTCTTTGCTTTCACGATATCTTTTGGGGTTTTATCGGTTGCTCCAGATCTGTACATCAGATTTGTCTCTCCCCTTTCCATTCAATTTCACATATTTGGGTTTTATCGGCTGCTGACAGATCTGTACATCAGCAATATTCCTTTTATTTCTGCTTTATTATTGCTGTGTGCAATTTTTATATATTTTTCAAAAAAAAAAGGAAGGAAAAGTCTTAGCTTCTTTTATCAAATCAGATTAGACCTGATAATCCGAGTATCAATTCTGATAATCCGGGTATCAGTTCTGATAATCAGATTCATGTTGAATTCTCAGCTCTCTACTGTTTAAAAAAATTAATTTGCTGCATTTATATACTGATTGCACACGCCAATAATATTCTTTTTCTTGTTCTAAGTCATGGATTCTTCTTCTTCTCAAACTTTTCTCTCAATTCCAATTTCTTGATCTGGAAGAGACAAATTCTTTCATTCATTAAAAGTCAAGGTCTTTCTGGACATTTAAATGGATCAATTTCAGCCCCTCCAGAATTTATCATATAAGAAACTAAGGATGGAAACGAGGCTGATTCTATACAATGAATACCAAATCCCCAATATGAAAATTGGATGAAGCATGATCAAGCTGCAGTTGCTTTCTTTATCTCCACTATCTCTCAAGAAGTATTGGTGGGAATTCCAGATGAGTGCTCAGCAAAAGAATTATGGGACCGGCTAGTGAAGACATATTCTCAGATTTCAGAGGCTAGAATTTCCTTTCTTTAGCGTGAATTTCAACTCCTCACTAAGGGTTCCATGTCTATCATGAAATACTTGAACAAGGTCAATAACATAAGCGATCAACTAGCTGTTGTCGGGTATGAAGTGACAGACAAAGATAAAGTCAGGCAAGCCTTGAATGGATTAGGATCGGAATTCCATGTTCTTTCGACCTCATTGTTATGTCTACCTAGCTTACCATCGTTTGAAGACTTACAAGCGAAACTCCTTCAATATGAGATGACCTTAAAGGGGATGTCACATGACACTGGTGGACAGGTTCTTGCTACTAGTGTTTCCTTTGGCCAGGGACGCGGTAATAGTCATTTTGGTGCAGGCAGAGGACGAGGACGAGGTACTCCAGAGGGGCGTGGGTTACTACCCACCCCGAATGCCTTTCCTTATAATCTGAAAAACGTGCCCACTTGTTATCTCTGTAACAAGCGAGGTCACGTCAAAGCCAACTGTTGGCACAATCCACAGAACAAAGGAAAGTTCCAAAAGGGTAAGAGCTCGTCAGGACGAAAGGAGAACCCTTCAAAGTTTGGTGGCGATGTGAAAGAGCTTTTTTTGGCTGCATTGTCTAAACTTGATCTGAAACGCGATGATAAAGGAGTCTGGTACATTGATTCAGGGGCAGCTACTCATGTCACAGGTAATGCGGGTAAATTCTCTACTTTAACTCCTTATTTTGAAAAAAGTAATATCATCCCTGGAGACGGGTCACACCACCCCATCACCCACATTGGAAATGTTTCTATCCCCTTGCCTAAATCCCCACTTCATCTTTTCAATGTTCTTCATGCCCCAAATATTACAAAAAATATTGTTTATGTTTCTAAGCTTGTTGATCATACCAATTCTTCTGTTGAATTTACTCCGTCTTTTGTTTATATCAAGGATCTACAAACGAAGAAGGCGTTCGCTAGAGGGGAACGCCGGGGAAATATGTATGTCTTCCAGGAGGACCCTTCTACTTGTGTTTGACCTACCTTGAAGTCATCTCATCAGTCTATGTCGTCAAAGCATATTCATGTGTTCAATTTACAATCTTCAAATAAATGTAATAAGCCTGATTTTTGGCATTTGCGTCTTGGTCATTGTGGTCGAGTCTTCGTTGAGCGACTCGTATCTGATGGTCTTATTCCTGAGTCTGGCCTGATTCCTAGACCAGATAATAAAATGTGTTCAAGTTGTCAAATGTGTAAGAGTCATGTTCTTCCTTTTCATTCAATAAATGAGAAAGCTTCAAGGCCTTTCGAAATCGTCTGTTCCGATGTATGGAGACCGGCTCCTAATCCTTCTAATTCTGGCAGCAAATATTATGTTATTTTTATTGATAATTTCTCTCGCTTCACTTGGATATATTTCATGAAGAATAAATCGGAAGTTTTCTCTACTTTTCGTTGTTTTCATACATTTGTCAAAACTCAATTTTCTTGTAATATTCTACATTTCCAATATGATGGTGGGGGGAATACTCCTCCAGGGATTTTATCAATTATCTCCAAGATAATGGGATAAATCGTAAAGTATCTTGCCCGCATACACCCCAACAGAATGGAGTTGCAGAACGGAAACACCGTCACATTGTGAAAAGCGCTATGAGCATGATGCACGGAAGTCATACTCACATAGGACTCTGGACATAAGCCTTTCACTCTGTTGTTTACATTATTAATCGTCTGCCCATGAAGCTTTTAGAAGATAAATCACCTTTTTTCGTCCTATTTGGGAAGCATCATGATTACGATGAACTAAAAATTTTTGGCTGCACGTGTTATGTTCGTATTGACTCTTCTCTGCGAAACAAGTTTCAGGTTAAGGCATCCAAGTGTAGATTTGTCGGATATGCGGATCACCACAAAGGGTACAGGTGTTATGCTCCTGACAACAGACGAATTAAGATATCTAGGAATGTAGTTTTTGATGAGAATGATTTTGGAGATGGAGAATATGTTTCTGCCCAAACCAATATGAATACTCTATTTTATGATCCATGGCTCAGTGCAGAGCTCTTTCCTACAACCAATGATGAGTGTTCTTCCTCCTGTGGTCAAGGAACATACTGTCAAGATGGATACAGTGGCATACAAGAACTTGAAATAGAACATCCTCCAGAGATTAACAAGTTTGTTGGGCAAGTTTATAGGAGAAGAGAAAGGGACTCACTCTTGACTTCGGATGATATTGAACAAGAAGATCCTATGTTTGATCCATCCAACGACATTACTTCTTCAATTTCTAATACAGTAGCTATTCCGATCAGACGATCTGAAAGAGCTCGGCATCCTATTGAAAGGTGGGTCAGTTATGAGAATTTCACCATGGATTTTCAGTTATTTTTGTCACAGATTGAGAAAGAGACTGAGCCTAGACATTTTCATCAAGTCATTAATTCCAAAAAATGGATTCAAGCCATGAATGAAGAGATGAAAGCTTTATACCAGTGTCAAACATGGACAGTTGTCCCTCGACCTCCAGATAGAAATGTTGTTGGCTCACGATGGGTCTACAAGATCAAATACAAACCGAATGGAAGTGTTGAACGATACAAAGCTCGTCTCGTAGCCAAGGGATTCACTCAAGAGTTTGGACAGGACTATGATGAAACCTTTAATCCAGTTGTGAAAATTGGCACAATTCGCATTGTTCTTTCATTAGCTGTCGATTATGGTTGGAGAATAAGTCGGCTAGATGTGAAGAATGCCTTTCTTCATGGGGATTTAAAGGAAGAAGTATACATGGAACAACCGCCAGGATATACAGAAGTAGATTCAAAGGAATATGTATGCAAATTAAATCGGGCTCTCTATGGACTGAAACAAGCATCTTGATCTTGGTTTGAGAGTTTCTCTCTAGAAATTCAAAGACATGGTTTATATCGATCGCAATTGGATCACTCCCTCTTTATTCTTCGAGGTAAGGAGTTTACTACCTTCTTGTTAATATATGTTGATATAATTATTACAGGAAGTAGTGAGAATCATGTTCAAGAAACTAAAGATCTTCTGAGTCAAAGGTTCAAAATGAAGGGCCTTGGAAACCTTCAGTACTTTCTTGGAGTAGAAGTGGATAGTCAAGGAAATAAACTTACTTTGACCCAACATAAATACACCCTGGATCTGTTAGAAAAGGGTGGAATGAAAGATTGCAAGCCTCTTGCTACTCCTAGTGTGCTTAACCAGAAACTAAGTGTGCAAGACGGAGACTTGTATCATGATCCCACTAAATATCGGAGTCTAGTGGGAATGCTTCAATATCTTACTTTTACCAGGCCCGATATTACATATTCAATCAATCAAGTTTCTCAATTCATGCATGAGCCAAGGACGGGACACATGAATGCAATAAAGAGGATACTGAGGTCTTGAAGAGTACTGTTGGAGATGGACTTTTGTACACCAAAAGCAGATCCATGAATACTGCTCATGACATAATTGCTTATTCAGATGCAGACTGGGCTGGAGATCCTGATGATCGAAAGTCAGTTTCAGGGTATGGCATTTTCATTGGTGCCAATCTTGTTTCCTGGAGTAGTAGAAAACAGAAGACAGTGGCTAGATCTAGCATAGAAGCAGAATACAGGGCGATGGCTGCTGCTACGGCAGAAGTAACATGGACTAAACATTTGTTAACAGAGCTCAAAGAGTCGATTGCTAGTTGTTCTCTCTTTTGTGATAACCAAAGTGCTATTCAAATATCTCTTAATCCCATTCATCACAACAAGACCAAGCACATTGAGATTGATCAGCATTTTATCAGGCAGAAGATTGAAGAAAAAGATATTGAGCCCCATTATATTAGAACAGAAGACCAAGTGGCTGATTTGTTCACTAAAGGACTCACAAAGTGCCATTTTTGGTTTCTAAAGAGCAAGTTGTCCATGATCCA
This sequence comes from Nuphar pumila, assembly GCF_984573655.1. NCBI lineage: Eukaryota > Viridiplantae > Streptophyta > Magnoliopsida > Nymphaeales > Nymphaeaceae > Nuphar > Nuphar pumila. The sequence goes on from NC_143256.1 coordinate 109,422,487, forward strand.
AAATCATGCACAACTTGAGGGAGACTATTAGACAGTGTAGTATACGTGCTTTGTATTTACAGTTTAGATCCGGATCCGGATCCAAACTACTTGTATGTACCATGTCCACAACATAATGGCATACTTGTAAATAACCCCAACTTATCAGGGTTATTGTGAAGGCTATTAGGGCTTTTACCTATATATTAATAAAATAGGTCACGGTTTCTAATGTTGAGAAATCGTGACTCATTGCAGCCTCTCTCTCTTCCTTCTCTTAATTTCTCGTTCGCGGGCTCTGGAGAAAACTTACACATATATGAAGCAGTTTACTGTTTTTTGTGAAGCAAACCAGAGAAACTTTAAAAGTTGATTATTTTAATGTGGATTGAAAAAGGCCTCAAGAAGCTTTTGCAAAGCTCTTCCAATGTTTCAAAAGAAAATGGTTCATGAAGGCCATCAGTGATCGCCTTCTGTGTCTGCTCCAAACATTACCTTCCAAATGAGAGATATAGGAGAACATGATAGTTCCTTAGGATTGAAGAAGGTGGATAAAAACAAACAGACTGGTCATAAATATGATTTCATATTTCATTGTCAGTTGAACCCAGAGTTACTGGAAGCTTCTTAGATAGGTGGGAAGCTCGCTTCGGAAGAGTGATACTCCTCGCTTCCGAAACTTGATGAGAACCTCGATTCTCCCACGCTTTTCCTATGCTTTCCACAACTTTTCATGCTTACTTCCATGTGCTTTCTCTAAATTGGTAATCATCATTTTTAGATTTTATTAAAAATTTAATTCTTACACTAAAAAATAATGAAATTTAATATTAGTCACTTTTATTTTAGTTTTTATTTGTGTTTCATTATGATTCACATTCAATTATTATATAAATTTTTTTCTTCCTCGCTTCCCGCTTCCTATACATTTTAAAATGCATCGCTTCTCGCTTCCCGTATAGTTTTCCGCTTCCACTTCCTAGTCTGGCAACCTTGGTTGAACCTCCAAATTTCACAGAAAAAAAGAAATATTTTTCTTTTCAGGTCTCTGAAGAGGTTACATGAAAACATATTTTGAGTAACAATGTAGCATTTGAAATAGTGATGATGATAACCTTGGATTTGCATAGGACACATTTTCAAATTATAGAATTTTCTTTTGAGAAGTACAAATTATGGAATTCAATTTCCCCAAAGAACCTCATGAATCTAAGGTGTGAAAAACTATATTTCTAAAGCAACCTTCAGGGTAGTGACGTACCAAAGATGACACAAAATTTCATGAAATGTACTTAGCAAGCCTTTTCTTTTTCAATGAACAGTTTTTCAACTATTAGAAAATTGCCATCTGTTTTGCTCATCTTTGTTTCATGGGCATGTGTTGGCCTAAATCACTGACTTGACCTATTGTTTAGCAAACAAATGACTAATATGCCAGTAACTTTCTTTTTTTCACAGAATAACATTTATTTTTATCAACAAAGAACAGAAGAAAAACTTTATGCCCAGACAGGTATTTTGAAATACATTAAAAAAAGCAGGTGGTCCAATGTGATATCTGTAAGTAGCCAGTAAGTTTGGCAGCTTGTTAACTAGTTTATTTTAATCAGTAGTTCTGGTGTTTCTGAAGTAACATTTCCGTAAGATCATGCCAAAGTAATTACAAGAAATTATTGAAAAGAGAGAAAATGCATCGAACCTGTGGAATAATTGGCAGTGCATCTGTTAATGGTATGATCCCCTCTTCCCTTTCTGATGGTGTAGGATCCGCTGTCCGCCGTGGATCGAGAAAACGTTTATCAAGAGCCAATACCTAAAAGCAGCATAAAGATTAAAATGATATTCAACTGTTCAAAAGTCATGATAGCCATTTCTTATGCCTGAAATCTTGCTACCTGATCAGAAATAGTGCCAAGAAGTATCTGCTCAGAAGTGATACCCTTGGCTGTTGCAGTCACTGCCATTGTCTTCACTGAATGTGTGAAGAAGTAACTCTGTGACTTTACTGTCACCTCCGGTCGGGAATATGAAGACACAGGTGCTGTGAGATTGTGCTTTCCAAACATAAGCTTAACAACATCTTTGTTATCCTGTAAATAACATTGGTTTGGTAAAAAATATGGACTACAGACAAATAAATGAAAAGACCATAAAAAAGAAAAGAAAGAAAAAAAATAATTGAAAGATGATAAAAAAATAAAAGACAAAGTTTACCGTTCGAGATTCATCATATATCTCCATAACAGAAATCTCATATCTGTGTGCTCTAAGATTGAAATAGTGGTAGACAACCCAGTTCTCACTGAAAACCTTCAGACAGAATAATCAAGAATGAGAACATGAAATCTACACTGATCCTGCTTTTAGTTGCTCATCCTCAGAACTCATAATATTGTAACATGTGACAAAGACGTGGACATGAGAAAGCGTGACGCGGGTTCGACTCGCAAGTTCAAAATTTTCTTGGAAAATAAGACAGAGTTTTTTAATTGTTTAATCAACAAAAACTATTTTTTTTAAAAAATTATATTTTTATCAAAATAATACTTTAAAACATAAAAAAATATTACAATAATATTAAAATATTATCCATATGTGTCGTGTCCATGTTCATGTTTCATAGTGTGTCTGATCATGTCACCAAAGACATGCCACCAAAAAGGCATGTCCCTATGACATAATATAAAAGCCAAGAAATAAGTTGGATAAACTTACAGCATTAATGGGACCCTGAGACCCAAGATGTGTCACACGATGCAATATGCGCCCTGTCACTGTATCAATAAGATATGCAACCAACCAAGCTTCATCTGGGGTAGATGATCCAATTCTACCACTAGTCTTGGGCGCAACAGTAGCAACAAACAGCAAATTCTTTGATATATACTTATACATCACATCTTGGTCACCCAATATCTTTGCTTGTGTGTGAACAGCCTGCAAGGTAGGTTATTCATCAGCAACACAATAATGTCATTGGCATAGATAAATAAGCAGAAGCATCATAAGACATACGAGTAAAATGGAGTCCACAAACTACTACATAAAAGGTCATGTTCCTGGCTGTGGAAGTATATATTTGCTGAGCAGCATGATTTTTTGTTGTTTCATGAAAAGAAAGAAAGGACTACTCTATGGTATCCATTTCAGCTTATGGTTATATTAACACCAAATCGCCCAAATGCGCAATTCTTTCATATGTAAATTTGTCATTTTACCACTGTTCATCTCTCAAATCCATAGGAGCTCACAAGCTTTCATTGTGATTATTCCAAGGATCATGCCAAAATCTCATTGGTCTCATGGGAAGTGGCTGGCTTATGAATTGACCTAGACAGTGTGTCATGTTCTGACATTCACTCATCCAAATGTATTTTCAAACAAGCTGATTAAGGGTACTATATGAAGTATTTCCAGAATAATCTCAACCATTCTCTCAGAAATTGGATATTGGAATATCAGATAGAGCTCATAGGGTTGAAAAGGGGGATATTTGCTCGAGTCTTTCCAGTGTATGAACCAGTGTTATTAAAAACACGCCTCAAGGTGCAAAAAGCGTGCCTCGCCTTAAGGCGAGTGGCGTTATGCCTTGAGGCGCATGTGTAAAGCACAAAACCCTCGAGGTGTGCGCCTCATAGGCCTTGAGGCGCACACCTCGAGGCGAGGCACGCCTCAGAATGAGGCGTACACGCCTCGCTTTATTTGGTAAAATGAGGGTAAAAACCCTCATTCGTCCAAACATTAGGGTTTAAATGAAGCGCCCCCGACCCTAATTAGGGTCGGGGGCCCTTTATTTTTTATGCTCGTTTTTTTCTTTCTGGTTTTTTTGCTCACAGTTCTCTCTCTCTCTCAACTCTCACAGCAGTCGCTCTCGTGGTGGAGCCCCGAAATAGGTATGCTCTCTCTCGTCTCTAGGTTTTTTCTCACTTAGTCTCTTTCTCCCTCATTTTTTCTCACGCAGTAAATTTGTGGGGACATTATGGATGTTTGGAAGTAAATAATAAATGACATGAACATATTTATTCTATGGTATAGCAAATTGCTTTAATGTTTTCAGCACCATAGGTCTTCATGAGTAATCTTGGTTGATTCCATGAGCTGGAGTGCAAGCATTGCACTTTGTCACCCCTATGAACCTTTATCACCCATTTGGCAGATGGTGTAACATGAGTTTGTGTGCATGCATGCATGTGCGTATCGTGAAAGTACTTATATATTGGATAAGTTTTTATTTTATAGCTTTTGAGTTCTGATATTTTCTCGTGTGTAGGTCTTCTTTTCTAATTTGCACTCTAAAATGAACTTTGGCATGTTGCGCCATATCTAGCATCTAAAGAAAATTGTCTAGTTTACTAAATACCATTTGCTTAGTTTGTTACGAAAACCGCGAGCAAGAAACAACCGAAAGCAACAATAAACAAGAACGATCAAACCAACCATGCATAAGAAACAGGGTCTCAAATATAAGCTCAATAAAAAAATTCTTCTGAGGGGCGCTGCCCCCTTAAGACCCCCGCCAAGGGCGGCCCCCCTAACCCCCGCCCGCTGAACGCGCAGCGGGACCTGCGCCGGGAGGAGCCCCAGGAAATCCCCCCCCCTCTTCCAGTAAGAGCAAAAACTCTGAATCAAGCTCCACAACTCATCATCGTTGACTCTATGTTTATGAGCTTTATTTTGCATAAAAGTGTTAGGCACACAAAAGAGATGATCTAAAATTAAGACAGCTTATAGATTCACTTGGACTTTTATATGGAACTTCATGCAAAAGAGAATCTTTGACATCACATTCATATTATTCTGTGCAGTATCTCTTTCATGATCAGGAATCATTAAATTTGCCAAGGAAAGAAGCTCTTTCTTCTCTTGTTGCAAACTCAGGGAAGCTTCAGCCCTTGAGAAAGGTTCACCCACCCCCATTCCTCTGCCTGAGCTTCAGCTGTAATATGGTTTTCAAATGAAACATCCTTCTCTTTTTCCTGCTTTCATCTCTTTAGAATGAACACATGATTGTCTCTGTTATTGTGCATATCAGGGGGTTGGCTCAATAACTTTTTTCATGAATTAGAAAGCAAGTTATGCATTTTCAACCATAATGACACCATATTTTTTGACAGTTACTCCCTAAGTTATACATTCTCACCGCCTATCTCATTTTTTTCTCACACCCTCTCTCTCTCTCTCTCTCTCTCTCTCTCTCTCTCTCTCTCTCGTCTCTCACAGCAGTCTCTCTCTCTCTCTCGTGGTAGAGCCCAAAAACAGGTACTCTCTCTCTCATTTCAGCAAAATGTTGTTTGGGTTTATAAGTTTGCAGAGGTGCTAAGCATAGTTTAGGCAGCATAATCTGAATCAAATTCATATGCAGATTTCATATATATGGTGCATGAAAGTAAAACTAGTGGTCATGCATGCTTGAGCCTACATATTACGTGCTTCTTGAGCAGATCAAGATTTTTACCTGCTTATTAATGCATAGATAAACTTGAATATTAAGCACTGGGTTAATATAGTGGTCAATGGTACATACTTGCATTAAGGTACAGTTTGTTTTATTTCAGAATTTGGTTATTAGTTCACTTTCGATTCATCCATTTTTGTTTTAATATGAATCTAAATTTTTGTGTTAATATATGTTTTCTTATATGCATTTTTGCAGTTGAACAATGGGAAAAGATGTAGGATGAGATCACGGAGTTAAAGTTTCAAATCCCACTAAAGATCCCAAACTCGTAGGACATGTACTTTGCAATGGATGGGATCATAGATTTTTTCATAATCATTTAAGGGATCAGAAGCAAAAGAAACAAAAGGAAGAACAAAACAAGTTGAAAATCGAGAGGAATATTTATTTTGGATCATCAACAGGCGATAATGTGAACAAAAAAACCAACGGATCTAGTAATGCAAACAAAAGCACAGGTGGTCTCATGGACCTATCTGTGAACAAAGAAGCACGACAAGCCACAATAAACACTGTTTTTAAAAGGGATGAAAGAAAAAACGTATGTCGTGTCATTGGTAGATTTTTTTATTCAAATGTCCTATCATTTAATTTTTATAACAGTCCATATTTTGATGCAATGGTAGAAGTTATTGCAAATTATGAGCGAGGGTTCAAACCGCCTTCTTATCACGAGATCAGAACGTGGATTTTGAAGGATGGGATAGATTGTACTCATGAAATTTTAAAAGAATTAAAAAGGGAATGGCCAAAGGTTAGTTGCAGCATTATGGCATATGGTTGAACAGATGGAAAAGAAAGAAACTTAATTAATTTTCTTGTAAACAACTTATCTGGAATAGTATTTTTGAAGTCTGTTGACATCAACGACATGGAAAAAATGGTGTAAATTTGTGTAAGTTGTTTAAAGAAGTTGATGAAAGTAATGTGGTGCAATTCATTACAAATAATGCACCAAATTATGTGGCAGCTTAGAATATGTTAACAGTAGAAAAAACATATTTTTGGACACCATGTGTGGCGCATTGCTTGGATCTTATGTTAGAAGATATTGGAAAGATATCAATTTTTAAAAATATAGTGGAAAAGGCAAAAAAAATTACAAGATATATTTATAGTCATACATGGGTATTAAATTTGATGACAAAGTTCACAAAGAAGAAAAAACTTCTACATCCAGCCGTCACTCGTTTTGCTACAACATATCTCACGCTTCATAGCATTGAATGTTATAAGAAAGAGTTGAAGTCGATGTTCTTGTCTTTAAATTTTAGATCATCTAATTACTATAAGAAATTTGATGCTAAGAACATTTCTTATATTGTTCTTAATGATCATAAGTTTTGGGCTGTCATATCATATGCAATTAAAGTTACACTGTCGTTCGTGAAAGTGTTGCGATTAGTGGATGCAGATGAGCCTGCTGTGGGATTTTTGTACGAGGCAATGGACAGAGCAAAGGAGGAAATTGCTTCAAACCTTGACAAGGTTGAAAAAAATATAAACATATTTGAGATATCATTGATAGACGATGGGATTTGCAACTTCATAAACCTTTGTATGCAGCTGCCTATTATTTAAATCCTCATTTTCATTATGCTAACAACTTCAACCCGGATGGAGAAATTATAAGTGGCTTTTATGATTGTGTTGGAAAATTGGTTTCTGACGCAAATGTTTGGTTGAAAATTAAAACACAAATCGATGCATTTAAAAAGGCAAAGGGGTTGTTTGGTAGAGAGACAGCTGTTACAACAAGAAATTTAAAAAGTCTTGGTAAGTTTGCAATTATATTGTTATTTGTTAATATTTTTTATGATTTTGTTAATTATGACATTCTTAATGTTTTTATCCAATTTTTATTGTTTTATTTGAATGCAGCTGACTGGTGAAGTTCATTTGGGCACGGAAATCCTGAGTTGATGAATTTCGCAATTCGAATTGTAAGTTTGACGTGCAGTGCATCAGGCTATGAGAGGAATTAGAGTACTTTCTCATTGGTTTGTGACTTTGTATTTTGTTTTTGAAATATATTTTTATAAGTATAATTATCTTATAGCTGATTATCAATGATTTGAAATTATAGGTGCATACAAAACGGAGGAATAGACTTGAACAAGAGAAGATGAATGTATTGGTTTTTGTAATGTACAATATGTAATTATGAGAGAGAAATATGATGAGGAGGTCTACCAAAGACTTTATATGTCTAGATCATATAGACTTAGATGATGAGTGGATTGTGGAGAAGGAAGATCCAGTGTTGCCTAATGATCCCAATTGATTGGAGGATTCATGGTTGGATCTGAACTTTGACATAAATGTCATTGGGCATGTACCTATTGAAAAAGTCACTTCACCTCATGATTCACAAAGTGGTTCTAGGCAAGACAGGTCTTTAAGAGATCGAGGTAAAACTATATTCCTTTTACCTTTCTATGAATATAAATGTATTTTTTTAATTACATAAAATAAGTATTTAATACATGATTTTTCATTGAAGGAAAAAGAAAAGCAAAAGAAGTGATCGAGGATGTGGAGGAAGCAAGTGTAGACGAAGTAGAGTCAGAAAATGAAGATGAAGGAGAACCTATTTATATGGATTTCTCAGATGATGACATTGAAGACTTAAATATTGATGATGACGAGACACAAGAAGAGCCTAGGCCCTAATTCATATCATAGGGATATGACCATTTATATGCTTTTTTGGGGTCTTTCATTTGTAATTGTGAATGTTAACACTCTCATTTTAAAGAGTTTTGGACAAATATATTAACATTTGGTTGTTAATGCTAACATTCATTTTCTAATTATGACATAATGTTGTTAATGCTAATATGCATTTCGTTGTTAATGTTAATTTTTTATTGAATGAATGTTCATATTTTATTTCTTAGATACTTACATAGATCAAGTTGTTGCATTAATGTTACTTTTACATGTTAATCTCATATTTTTTTAGTATTTATTTGAGATTTTTTATTTCTTGTTGGTTGTTGCTTCATCAATAAAGCGTTTTTTATTTATTTATAATTTTAAAAATTTTTTATAGTTTTTTTAAGTTTAAAAAAAATAAAATTTTGAGGCTTACGCTTTACGCCCCGCCTCAGATTTTGGTGGAGCGCCTCGCTACGCCTCAACGCTTTTCACAACACTGGTACGAACCAATTTTGACAACGTATCACTTCATATGAGTTTGATCTAGGTCATGTTTGATCTCTGCTGGATCTAGATTGTGATCATAAATATATCGTTCAGATCAAGAGTCTTTTCCAGGGTGCCTCCTAGTCACCATTTTAGTCAAAATTTATTTCCATAGTAGGATCTACATTTAATGTCTAACATATACTGGTCAGATCTGGACTCAGGTGTAATCAGGTAAACTTAAATCAGATTGAGCCTAACCATATCTGGCCTGAACGCGACCATATGCACAAAGTTATCAGGAATGAAAAATTAATATACAATTGTGTAACTTTCTGTATGGAATTTATCAGCAGGGAATATTTAAAATGTTGTCAAGAAAATGTTTTTTCCTCTCAAACATATCAGCAATTATCAAGGCAAATAATAACTAAAATTTGAGAATAAAATTCATACCATATTTACATTCAGGATGGATGAAAATATATTTGTACTTTGAAAATACTAGGATATTTTATAGAGATCTTTTATTCTGGAAAACCTCAGCAAAAGTATCACAAGATATGCAAAATGCCAGACATGTTTGAGATACATGTGTGTGTGTGTGTGCACATGCATGTATACATGAATGCATTTTCACAAAATTGGCATAACCAATCATAACATAGCAAATGCAGCATTGCAACAAGTGGATACATCCCAATATATAATTCAGTCCAGAATATCCCAAAAAGGGGAGAAAAAAGCCTTCTTTTCTTCTAAACACAAAATATGAAAGCAAAAATAGAAGAGAAAACCTAAAAGATACAAACAATGAAACCAATAGAAGCAAACCTCATTTGGCTTTCTGGTAGCAGTTTTGGCAATTTTTTCAGATTCTGAAGGAAATATAACAGACCACAGTTGCTTAGTGTTAAAGCAATATTCATCTGGAAGGCCAGAGATGCAGCTGTCAACCAATGTGTAGCCCGTAATAATTTGTCTTTCTGTGTCAACATAATAGAAATATGTATTCTGCAGTTCTCCTGTGAATTTATTAAGAGAATCAGTTGATCTTGGAAATAAGTGTGCCTGTTTGTTGGCATCGATCAGCAGATGAAGTCGCTGCTCTGTAGAATCTGTTAATAGCAGTGGTATAACTTGGACAATAGAATAAGGTAGTTTGAGGGATTTAATCTCCTTTCCATTATAAGAATCAACAAATGAGAGAATGCTTGATGTGTATGTCGACATCCCACATCTACCAACTACAAGAATGGATGGATTTTCATCCATTGCATGATGATGAGGAACTTGCCAATTATATATTTTAAATGCAGAAGGATTTTGACAGGTATCTGTTTTACGTAGCGATGGCAGCAGAAGAGACCACACTACATGTCCATTACCACTATGAAGTGCCAATACCTTTCCAGCTCTAGTAAGTACTATGATCAACTTCCGGAAACCATTATGATCACGTGTCATCTTACTTTTCTCAGAGCTTTTCAGCCTCATTCCCTGTATCACTGCAATATCTTCAGGATTTGCAAGCATCAGAGTACTTTTGAGCTTCAGCATATGTCCCTTTTCATAGAAAGCAGATGAACAAGTCAACATCTAATCACAGGTTAAACAAAGAGACAAGAACAAAGAAATACAGGAGATTTTCTTCCCAAAAATGGCATTAAGCAAAACAGGAATACATTCAATTGCAAGGGGAGAATTATTCCTTGAACAAATCTCCACCAAAACAAGTGGCCAAAACTTCTTGAAGTGGCCGCAAGCACGGGTAGATTTTGGCCAAGAGAAATTGTCAGAAAAATAGCCATTTCCTGGGTAAAATAGTTGCACCCCGAGGGTGTCATTTTTTGAAAAGAAAATGAAAACAAGCAGCATCCCTGAAGAAAATAGTCAACGAAAGCTCGTTACTTTTTAGCAAGCAATACACATTGTGGCTTCACTAAAAGACCTGCCAGCAATAATAGCCATGGTTTTCAAGGCAACACAGGCCAGATTGGAAGTCCATGAGAAAATCATAAATTTCATGTAACTGCTGCAACCAGATCTAAATAAAACTTGAACAAGTAATTGCATGAATTTACAAGTAACCAATATGCTTTAGTAGAACTATCAAACACTTTGCTAATACATGATAGTTTGATAATTATCTACAAGGAAAAATTCTAAAGGTAACCATAGTTTTCATAAAAAGAAACACTATAGTGAGACATAACTGATCATCACCCAGAAGGTATAGATTTAGCATTGATAGAGGATCTGAGACATATCTAACCTAACCCTGAGGATGCATACCATCAGTCACATTTTTCAAGTCACTGCATTTTCCTAGATAATGTTGGGATTCGGGAATGTGGCCATTCTGGTAAACAAGGAAACAGGAAAATAATATAATTTTTTATAGTTCCTCCTATGAAGAGATTTTGCCAAAAAAACTTCACCCAATTTTCAAGTCACTGCATTTTTTTGTCAGAGGAAGGCAAGTAGCACAATACCTTGAGCCATTCAAACAGGTTCTGCTCCACCTTGGCAACAGAAACACCTTCCTTTTCTACAGGTAGTTCAGATGTTGTAGCATCCACAATTGAGGCAAGTCCATCCTCTCTACTCCATACAATCTTCCCTTGCTGTAATAACAGCAATGAATGGTCTTCCATGGTAATCAGGACCCTAAATCCATGAAACCTGTCTGTCCTAATATAGTTGTTGATGAAAACCTTCTGTACAAGCCCCCACTGACGGTCAATCTCAATAACGTCCTCAATCAGCTCAGTTGATTCTCTACTGTCAAGTTTTACTCTGAGAGAGACTTTGTTATCTTCATGTTGAATTACTGCAAAAGCTTGTTGACCATCAGAAAGAAAGAGAGAATCACTAACACGAGCTGGATTTTTTATTTTCTCAATCAACACAAACTTCTCATCTACCACTTTTATTAACAAAATAAAGGATTCACTCCTTAAAGCAAACATGCCAACAAGTTTTAAAGGTAAGATAGTCAAATCCCCAGAATAGTCTGCAACAAGATCAGAAATGGGAGTCTGATGAAAGATGATTTTCCCATCAGCGAAGCCTGCAGAGACTATGGTTGATCCAGATGCATCCAACCCAACTAACTTTTCATTAGAAATAAATGACGCTTCTCCAAAAAGACCACCAGGAAAAGATCCAGTGCTCTGCTTTATTATATCTCCATCTGTAGCACTAATCTGATACACCACCAACTTAGAGGAACCAACAAAACCCACAGCTGAGATAGTTTCACCATTGGGAGATTGGAAAATTCGCTGAATTTCTAGGCTGTTAAGAGGAATCAAAAGAACAAATGAGGTCCTAATTGTGTGTGTGTGTGTGTGTGTGTGTGTGTGAGAGAGAGAGAGAGAGACCCCTCCATGAGAAGTTCTGTTCTCCAAAGAATTTCACCATCTATGCTTGAAACAGCATGAAGCCAACCTCCACCAAACACCAGAATAGCACTGTCCTTTCCAATCTTAAAAGACACCTGCAGTGTCATGTTTGGAGTACATTACTTAACAATACAGCCTTGCCTGCTTAGAACTTTTGCTCCCAACTCCAGCGTCTAGATCAAACTAGGTTATGGAGAATTTTATTTATTAAACTTTTCAGCAAACTTGGAAGTATTTATTACTAACCGGTATGGATAACAAAGATTTTGTGGGAACTGATCCTTTAAGAAGAGACTCCCAGACCATTTGTCCATCAGGAAGATTCCATGCCCTCAATATACTACCCTTGGATGAAAGAGTGATAACATCTGTAAAATACGAAAGAACTTACTCATACCACACAGAGAAAACTTTATTCAACAAAAAAAGTCCCAGAGAAAGTGACAGTACATGAGGAACTAAAACACTCAAAATAATCTTTAAGTAGTTTCACAGAAATTGACACTATAACTGAGGAATAATCAAGTCACACTATAATTGAGAAACAATTATGCACTGTCTTAGTTAAAAGTCCAAGCAATATAAATCCATTGACAAACTCATCTAATACAAAAAAAGGATAGAAACTCATTAGCATTCTCGATGAAGTTCCTTCACAGCTTTCAGCAGCTAAAGAGGATCGCATTATGGCTTTTGACAGCTCAGACAGAACGATATACAATTGGGGTGATGAAAAGCTTACATTCCAAGAAACAACCGCAGAACTCATGAAACTTTCCTAGTCATATCAACAAGTAAATTCAAAGTTTGGATTTGTATGACTGTGATCATAAAAGGCGTTTGCGTGTGAAAGTTCAATCCTTGTTAATTAATAAGCCCTTTGCTTTAGATCAAGGAAAGAACACCAAGCTGCTTGATCCTACTTTACCTAAGACTAAAAAGGAAAAGCAGGGAAGGAGGCTGGGTTGGTGGGAAGTGCACCAGAAAGTAGAAGAAAGATAAATGGCCCAACATTTGCCCAATGACCAATCATGGAAATTTGGCCAAAGCACATATTATTATCACATTACCCGGAATGCAGATATAGATGCCCTTTGCTGGGCCTCATCAAAGAGGCCAACCATACCAGTACATGGCAAGTGGCACCAACTCATAACTTGCTATGTCTAATCATAAAAAAACTAACACTTTCAAGGTTTGACAAGAATTAGAAACAGAGCACATTAACCAACACCAACCCCACTGGTACTTGCTTTTCACTATTAGAACAAAGAACGTTCAAAGTTCTAACACTTTCTCTAAAACACACAAGTTGCCAGATGTAGTCAGCTAGTTTTTCTGCTGCATCACTGGCCTTTTTATCTACTGAAAGCATAGGTCTCTGGAGATCTGTGGAGGCCAACATTAAAAAGGGGAATAGTGGAGGGCAATGGCAACCAAGGTGTAATGACGAGTATGAGGGGAAAAAAAAGGAGCCAGCACATTCAAAGTCAAAAAGAATTTCTCACTCTCTGTTCTTGAAACTGCAAGGAATGAGATAGAAGGGGGAAGAGAGAAGATCTAGTCACTAGTCCTGTAACAGTACCAGTCAACTAATAGACTTTTATTACTTGGAGAGCTTCATGAGTTTCTACAGAACAGCTGCAGCAGATGTAGGTTACAACCCAGGCAAATTAGGCAAACCAGACTCAAGACATGCTAGAGAAATTCAGTAGGTATAATGAGGCAACAAGGATAGGAATGACTAAATGAAAACTGCAGCTTACATGCCAACAAAAATGTGGCATCCTAATTAATCATGACACTTTGTAGACTGACTTTAGACTCATTAACTTTTCAATTGTTTTCAGTCAAGCTCCAAGCTCACGTGAGTGTGCTAAACCATCAACAAGAAGACGTAACCTTTGAATCATAAAAACAAGCCTACAAGTGTTACGAATCTTGCAAGATTTCATATTTAACTATCAAAGTCTAAGAACAGATGCAGCATAACAGATTACAACCCACGTAAATTAGGTAAACCAGCCCAAGATAAATTTCAGAATTTAGTGTGCATAATGAAGCAGTACATCTTGTTCATTAACATCACAGAAAACAGGTCTAAACCTGTTCAATAAAAACCATATTTGAATGAACACTGAACTAATTTAAGTGCCAACAAGTAACAAAGTGGTGTCTTAGTTAACCACTGTGCCAGGCGGACTTAATTTCACACTCATACTATCCTATCTTCCATCTTTTGCAATTAAGCTTGAAGCTCACTTGAATGTGATATATCAGTCATAGATATCAGTAGCCCTTGAAACAACAAGGACAAGCTTCCTAAAATCGAAACTTATTGTTTAGGATTACATATTCAAATTTGCAAGCACAAGAAGTTATTATAAGGACTGGGACGATTACATTTCCCAAGAGCAATATCAATTCCATCAACTGCATCAGTTTCTGCCAGGACATGCCTCCAAACTGCACTTCAACAAAAAACAGTTAATTTAAGTAGCCACAATAAATGCAGAAAGAAAAAATAATCACTTTGTATGCATGATTAAGTCCTGATTGCCCCAAAGGGGTTTGGCGTAGTGGGATGGGGCCTAGGCCGCTAGGCAGGCAGTCTAGGTTCAAATCCCATGGGCGGTCACCACTTGCCCAAGCCGAAGGGCGGCGACTCCCTGGAGCAAAAGGTAAGCCCACGGAGTTTTACGCTGCCAGGACAGTTATGATAAGCACGGCAGGCAGAGCCGGCGCGGCTAGATCTCTTATCCTGGGGGGCGGTTTCTCGTGTAAATATAAAAAAAAAAATCCACGATTATTATTATTACGTGCAAACTGCAAAGTCCAATAGAAACGGAAAACTTACAGATATCACCCATACGAAGATCAAGAGATGCAATAACATTCGATTCAGTAGCAACTACAACACGCTTCCTTCCTGCCTTTTGAGTATGAAAAACTGCGTCCTTTACATTACCAACATACTGTTTGTGCCTGAAAGAAATGATTGAGCAATTATATGAAATAAAATAAGTAATAAGTAAAATAAGCATATACGTATGATGGTTAAAAAAAACTGAAAACAAGGAAAAGAATGCAAAGTAGAAAAAAACAGTCATAGTCATTGCTGCAATTTCTTGATTAATGGATATCTAAGGCAAAGCCCTAAATCACTTCCCAATCCATGCTATTTCTCACTACCTACTAGGTTTTCCGTTTTCCCCTTGTCCTCATCTCTAATAATCCTACCCTTATTGGCAATACAAATTTGACAAAACAACTTCAAAATATGAAAGCATCCACGCAGAACAAATCGGTGAGCTCGAAGAAAAACTTAAAAGCAAGCAAAGAAATTGAAGTTG
Source organism: Nuphar pumila (assembly GCF_984573655.1). Classification (NCBI taxonomy): domain Eukaryota; kingdom Viridiplantae; phylum Streptophyta; class Magnoliopsida; order Nymphaeales; family Nymphaeaceae; genus Nuphar; species Nuphar pumila. The sequence continues at coordinate 109,437,831 of NC_143256.1, forward strand.
TGAAGAAACTGCTTACCAGTCCATGATCCCAACTTGGTCTTCATACAAGCCTAGACACGAATTGCTGGATAAGAGGAAGATGGAGACCAGGGTGAAGAAGAAAACCCAGATTGAGTTTGCCATTCTTTATTGGTGCTTTTGCTCTCTGCAACAAGTAGACCACAAGTGGTGATGGATCTAAAATTTCTGCAAAAACAGCAACAAAAAACAAGATTTGTGGAGGGGCCAAAACCATCTAGTACCCTACCAACAACGTCTCGGAGGGTACAGAGCGAACCCTTCGTCCTCCCAACGAGCATAGGAACCCTCGACGTCCCTAAGATGGGTGCTCCTTGAAGGCAAACTATATACCAAAGGCGCCTCTTTGACTTGGGAATCGGGTGTATTCCGGGTCGTTAAAGTAGGGCAATCAGTATTTGGATCTCGTCTTTCAGACTCGTTCCGCTAACGAGTCGGACACGTCTGATAGTAGTAGTAGATTCGTTTTCTGAATCTGAGTTCGAATATTGGGCAGCAAATTTGAATTGAAAACCGGATCCGAATTAAATCCAACGTGATAGAGTTGGAGGCTGGAGCCGATGCAAATTTTAAATGATAATACTAGGTTAGATAAAAATTGTTCAAAACAAGGGTTTTACATGTGAAATATGAAAATGGATTGGATTTGATCCGTAGCTGAATATAGGTATGACATAAACTACCAATTCTAATCTGAATCTAAAAGTGTTTGTTCATCCAAGTATAAATACCATTAAATTATACATTCAATTATTATCTTAAGATCCATATCCTAGAATAATGTATCAATTTGGATCCAAGGTTAGACCAAATTTGATCCATTTGGACAATTGAACGAGATTGGATAAAGTAGGCTCCCTTCATGTACTCTTTAGGCAAGCGTTTTGTAACACACTAGCTCTTCCACATGGCGGGTCTCTGATAAGTGAGGCTTATTCTGTTAATTTTTATCACAACAAAAAATAGCATTACTAAAGATAAAAAATAAGTATACAACTAAAATAAAATAAATTTTTTGTTAAAAACATGTATATGAAAAAAATATTAACACAGACGAGTACCTTTTTATACCACTTGCAGTTGAGAAAGGAACCTCTAAAAAGGATTAACCAAGCATCTTGCTTACCCATCCATCTGGTGAGAAAAAGAAAAAAAGAGAGTTAATTTTAGGGCATTTTTATGGCAAAAGTTGCAGTCATGATCTACACTCATGCACCGCAAGTTTGTTATATTCCTAAGGTCAATCTTTGGATCAGTGTTACTATATGGTATACAAAAAGCTAACTTGGATTTGAGGGACTTGAACCACAAGAGAGGGTACTTCACACTTGATTTACTGCAAGGGGGTCTAGGAAGGTGGATTTCATTCCATACCCACTGTTTATAAACTTTCCTCCTTTTTGTAGCCAACTATCTCAAATTGAACTGCAACCAAATTGATTAAGAAAAACGGACAATGACATAGATTGCACTAATTTTTATCACAAATACTATAACTGACTGCCAACTAGAAAATATAACAAACATGGTAAGTTTACTATGACAAGTTAAACAAGTGGTTGCCCAAGGCATCTAATTTTTAAAGGCAACAAAAAGGTAAAACCATTAAAAAAAAATTCAAGTGCCCAGATTTATTATTCAGATCATACTGTCACCTCAAAATGGTGTGCTTTCCCAAATACCTAGCAATTTGGCATATCCAAAATGTCTTATTCTTTGCTTTTTAAGGATATTTTTACCTTTCACACATGCAAATCTATTGAGATTCGCACGTCGTAGTAGGAGTGCGCATCCTCTTTGCCGAAGTTGTTTATGTGAGCAAAGCTCACTCCGCGTAGGCTGCACTCGTAATGAAGCTATATATAAGTACATTGTAGGAAGTTCGCAACCTTCAATTAAAAGGAGATCGCGTGCATAGCTTTGCAAATATAGTACTACCTTTGCAAATATAGTATGATCTTCACAAAAATACCGTGCAAACTTTCTTGAAGTAAATATTCCTCAGGGAGCTCCACAAATGTGTGCTGACATTGGTAGTCACCTATTGTGAATGTCCCCAATGATAGCACTCTGATTTGTCATCTACAAATATTGTACGACCTTCACGTAGAAAACCCGCAAACCTCTTTAAACTAAATATTCCTTAAGTATGTTCGCAAATGCGTGCTAACATTTGCAAATACCTATTGTGAATGTCGTACCTTCACATACTTGGTGATTCATATGTAAAGTCATTATGATCCTTTTTAATTTTTTTGTTTGTTTCTTGTTAGAACCTTAACCATTTTTTCTCTCTCCTTTACAGCAATTCTTGTAAAATCATCTTGCAGCATTTTGTCGAGGTTGTAACATCATTTTGGTCAACTTTCTTATCTTTCGGATAGCTTAAAAAGTGAGTTATATATATATATATATATATATATATATATATATATATATAGATATATATATATATATATATATATATACAGCCTTGTAGGATTTGTGTTTGGTTGTTCACATTGATGGTTTTTGTATGTTGGCATGTGTTTTATTTAATATTTGACACCAAAAGCTTTGTTTAGAGTTTACTATGTTTAAGGTTTTTTAAATATATATATATATATATATAATGTTGATGTTGTAGATGATTTATATTTGTTTTTCTATCATTTATTTAATATTTAGTGGTTTTGTCTTTGGGTAATGGAGTTAGGGTTAACTATGCACAAAAATTCAATTAGTGTGATGGGGTTGGGGTTGACTTTGCACAAGCATCGAATAAGGGTTAAGGTTTTTATAGGTAGTTGATTTTCAAAGTGATTGTTGTAGGTAGTTTTGTTAATTAAATATATGAAGGATATAAGATGACATTTTTGTCACATGCTATTTTTATTAGATGAATGATATATTGTGTGGCTGGGGTAGCAAGTTAATGATGATGTCTGAGAGAATTAAAGTACACTACCATATCACTGATCACCCTAATTGGAGATCTACAATGATCCTAAAAAATAATAGCTTTAAGAAATTTATGGCTTTGATGTCTCGTAAAATCGGATATGCAAAAGAGTTATTGAGCCTTCAATATAGTTATTCTTTAAACATAAATAACTAACAAATATGGATAGATGTTTTGGATGATAATGGCATAGAAACAATATTATTTGGTGGTGATGTTTACTTGGATGCTCTCAAAGTTAAACAAGGATCAATTATTTTGACACCATGTATTGAGCTCAGTCCTTTAGTAAACATTCAATTGTTCAAACCAATTAGGGATATAAATGTTTGGCATTCATGTAATGGAAAACTTTAACAAACAATTAATGTTATACATGATCAAATGATCATTATAAAATCCATGAATTTTTGATAATTTTATGGGGGAATAAAGGTGAATTTAATGTAAAATATTGTTTGAATTTCAAGTTGGGAATTTATTTTGAATCGGGTTTTGATTTTTAAATTGTATTTAATCAAGATTTAAGTTTGACTTAATTTGGATTTAATTTTGGAGTTTATTACAAATTGAATTTGAGTTTCAATTTAATTTGGATTGGTGTTGAGTGTGCATTTGAATTTGGAGTTTTATCAAAATTATATTTCGATTTGGGAATTTGAATTCAAATTTAATTTGTATTTAGTAAATAGATCTCAGATATTATAATTGAATTAGAATTTGATTCAAATTTTTATCTAAGTTAGAGGTAAGTTGGAATGTCAATTTGAATTTGAATTACTTGTTAATTTGAGTCTTAATTGAATTTGAAATTTGAATTTGAAGTGAATTTACATTTAGAATTTAATTTAATTTGAATTCAATTTAATATGAATTTGAAGAAAGTAGAAGAGTCCAGATCCAGCTCCAGGTATACTCTAGTTCACTGCATTTGTTGCCGCCAAGCCCATATACCCATGGATACCTAAAAAAGAAGAAAGAAAGCAGGGGTGAGTCAAACAACATGTCTTAGCAGGTAACATGATCACCCATCTCACAATAGCAAACATGGATAGCTCGACAAGCCAAACTGGACTCCAACCAAGTTCAAAGCTCAACACGAGTACAAATCTTGACTCCCTGCAGGATTTTATTTGACACAACCTCTAACGCAAGAGGTAACACTACGTATAATGCACAACCAAGATGCATGCATATGTTTTATTTCTTTCTCCATTTAAGTTCATCTTTTGCTTTCTACAAAATGCACACAATAAATATTTAAGTTTTAATAGCATTATTATTTCTACAAAAGCACCACTACTCGGGCCGCTTTAGGCTTGGCGGTCTACATGAGGGTGTATTTTCAACAAAGGATATTTTATATATTTTATTATTAACACCATAAGAACTCAGTTACAACAACACCAAAGTCCAAAACCCTTCATTAAGGCATTCCTCTCCTTTAAAAAAGTCATAATGCGCTACCGCTAACGTATGTAGCTAGACCTCCAACAAAAAAGATTTTGTGTCCCTTAAGCCATTGTGATTGGGGACTGAAACACCAATGGGAGTGCTTACTGGCTTCAGTGAAACATGTCGGTTCTTGGTCTTGAGCATATTCAATTAAGAAGGACAGGAGAATAGGATAGCGGGTACATGAAAAGTTTTTGGTTTAAGAATTTTATTTTGGAATTGAGTAATCATATGATGGGTACAAACAAGAAGGGATGGAGGGACACGTACGACCACCGCACTGGGAGGGAAACTTGTAGAGGGTGATGATGGTGTCAGGGAATGGGCAGCAAAGGAACCAATTATATCAATGAGAAGAGATACATTATTAGGATTAGGGTTAAGAGGAGAAACCACATGGATATCAATACCATGAGTTTGAATAGGAAGGTGAACAGAACGAGGGAGTATAACTGGGGCAACAGATGTGGGTGCAAACAGGGATACCATATAGATGGGAGCAGGGGTAGAGTGAAGCCCAGATGATATATTAGAGGCCGTGAGAGGGGAATGAGAGTTAACATAAACAAACTTGTTTTCATAAAAAATAACATTACAAGATATATAGGTTTGAGGCTGAATGGGGTTAAGACAAAGATATCCCTTATTCTTGGGGCTATAACAAAAAAATACAAGCTTTAATCTTGGGTTGGAGTTGATTTGAGTTATAAGGAATAAGGTGAGGGTAACATACATCTCTCTCTCTTCTTGTCAAAAAAGTAAAGTCAAAAGAAAGTCAGCTTAGAGTTGCAAACCTCAAAGCAAAAGCAACAAAAATAAAAGATAATAAGAACAATATCTCAAACTCTCGAGAAGGTTGTCTGGATCATCCCTCCTCTGGTGCCTACTCTAGATGCAATACTGGCATCTCAACCCCTAACTCCTCATAGGAAAATAAGTCAGTACCACCCTCTATTCCCTGATCTTGATTCACTAGAAGCACCCAATCCCGCTTGCTCTAGGACCGATACTCATGGTGTTACATGAGCTCCCTCTAGAACCAATCAGATGCAAAGTGAACCTAGCTGCATCTCAAATACACCAAGTCATCTTCAAGTCACTCCCATGATACCCTTTAAAGTATCTGCTCACTTTGAGCCTTCCAAGCAAGCCCTGCGGACCACATATTCTTAGTCCTTGTCTTGAACCAAAGAGCAGTGAACAGTATCTACAACCTTGGTGCAGGAGCAACCGCCGAAGTCCAAACTGCCTCATCACCCCATTGTTTGATTTTTTATACTAATATGTTGTGCATGTTATTAAGAATATTTGATATAGAGGTTTGGGTAAACAAACATTTGCCCACCGCTCAATGCAAACTGACTATCATTTTAGGCTTGGGCCCCGTGGGGTTGGTAAGGATGAGTAGTTCACTTGGTATGTTTGTATTAAGGTAATTTAGTGAAATTGGAATCCAATTCACTAAATCAGTTGGGTAATTTTCTGCCACAAAGAAAAATATCAATGGAATAGGATTCCAATTCTATGGAATTTCATGTATCCATCCATACCATGAATAGAAAGTGCATTAATCTAACCCAACACAAACCTGAATAATATGTGGTTAAATATCCATAGTCACAAATATTGACGATATTTTCAAAATATCATGATATTATCATTGTATTTTCAACAAACAATATTATAGGTAGAATATCACAATATTTTGAAAATACCATCAATTTGATAATATTGTGATGTGATCAATTATTGTTACTACTTTTATTTATTTTCTATATCTTAAATGTGTTTTTCTTTTTTATTTTGCATTTTTATTATATATGTATTTTAGTATCTAAACATGATATTTTCTTACTTGTTTTTGTTATTTTTATATAATTTTCATTTCTTTTAAGCCCCATGATTTTTTTTTAGATTTATCATCAAGCCTATAATATAACCAAAAATAGTCTTACCAAGATATAGCCGATACCGATATTTGTTAGTATGGTTACTGCAAAAGTACAAGACTTGCCAAACCACACGACAAAGCAAACACACTCACAAGAATTTTAACGTGGTTTGATCTTAAAGATCTACGTTCATGATTTTGGATCCTCTCTCTATCTCTCTCAATAACAAAAGGAGAGAGGACCTCTATCATTTATATATTCAACTACATACACCTTTTAGGAGGTTTCTCCTCTTTTGGGAACATAGCAAAGTCCAACCTCCTTTAGGAAGTTTACATTTTCATCAAACTTGAAAACTCCTTGCTTGTGAGAGATTTCATTTTTGTTAGGAAACTTAGTTTCCTTATTTCCTTGAATATTCCTTAAATTGACTCCAAGGCCAAGGACCTCTCTTTTGATCTTTCCTTCTTGCTTTATGATCTTCAAGACTTGCTTTTGTGATGAACTTTTTTTCTTTGCCAAATTTTTCTCTTTTGGATAGGAGAGAACTTGCCAACTTCACCAAGGCTGGATGTGTTCTTGTCTCTAATAGTTATATCTCAAATATGAAGGCAAGGATCTGCATTGCCTCCTACCCAAACTTCACAGCCCAACTCTAAACAAGCTTGTTAACAGTCGGGTGGCTATGCCTACATTAAGTTATAAAAAAATAGCCATGAAATCATGTAATCTCATCCCAATATAATTTCCAATTACATAAATAAAGAAAGATATAGATTACCATGCTTAATCATAAAGATTTGAAGTGCCTTTCAGTTTAAGCAAAAAATAAATGTATTGTTTAGTGTAATTTTAGACTTGCATTACATCAACCAATCGAGCACCATATATGAGAGGATAAAATTTCACTAAGATTTGGAATCCCGGTGCTCTTGAATTTATATCAAGTATCACAAAATTTTACTCGTATAGGCGGAGATGTCTGGTCAATCGAGGTTGGTCTGCATACTAAACTAGTACCTTATTTTACACAAGGACTTTTCCTTTAACTCAGTGTTGTGAGCGGAAAAGTTTTGTTAAACGAGTTCAGACGAAGATGAAATAAGTGTCTTGTCGCTTGAAATTGCACGAAAAATGGTTGACGAATTTGACAAATACTTCTTTTGATAAGACAAACACATATACAAGCATTTTGAGGTAAAAACAACGAAAAGACCGAAACATTTTTTACTTTTGACAAGGTGGAATGAAAATGATGCATTTTTTTAGAAATGTGTTCTTGGAACTATGATTGGGTTTAAGGCTGTTTATGCACTCGTTAAATGGGTTAATGAATTGCTATATCAATCCGCGGGCCTTCCTGTGAACTTAATATCCATCTATCTACACGATGAGATTAAGTAGACTTCTCCTAATAAAACATGGGACAATTGGGTTTTTAAGAGCTTTATATGATTCAGAGTATCATTTCCTATTGGATTTCTTTGAATTCCTTATTAAGTTGCAATTGGATCTATTCATCAAAGAGAATCTATTTAACAGGTTTGTTTGTACCCATAAGTGCTACATCAGATTTGAATAAGATTTCAGATCAATACACCTTTTCTTTTTTCAGTTTTGGATCTTCTAAACCCTTACCGCAGGAGATGTGAAACCTTTTTTTATCCATTGATAAAAAGATTCTTGTACTTTGCACTTTGTTCTGTTCTATTTTCTTCTTCAAGAAATCCTACCTATAATTAAAAAGATACACCAAATTACTGTCCTTTAGGAAGTGAATGCGTGTTCAATGGTTTCATTTGACAACAGTTGAACAAATTTAATTGCAGCTGCTGCAGCATTTTGAGATGCAAGAGGAACAAAGACAGAGGCACCATTTGACAGAGAAGAGACACCACCGGAGAGGGACCTCAGAGCAATAAAGGGAGTCCTCTATTGGAGACAGACGAGTGCAACTCCTGCACTTTCCATGTCAATTGGGGTTACATTGAATTTTGTGTGGAGGAAGGCTCTGTTGGCAGCATTGCTCACAAATATGTTGGTGCTAGCGCCCCTGCTCACCCTTACAACCACTGGTTCCCTTGGCAAGCAAGTTGTAGAAGTTGCACATCTTTCCAGTTTTATATCCTGCAATTAGAAGCATATAACCAATTCTAGAATTACATATATTTGTAGCTAATAGCAATCATATCCTAAAAATTAAAGCTTTCATGGGGGAGTAAACTGTTTCCAGATTTATCACTGTTGAGATATCTGTTGTGAAATAGTGCTGAGATGTAGGATTTGGACTGCATTCGTCATTTCTTTGCTTCGGATCCCGTATTAGGCATTGAAATGCTGGATATCACAAAATCACGATTGGGGAACCTCAGGATTTGCCAACACAAACCGCTGTTTGGGAGTTGGTATTTGGCATTGAATGGAATTGACATCTCTTAGCCAACTGCCAGCTCCCAACCAATGTAAACTAAAAGGGAGTTGAGAAGGGAGATGACAAGGGTGTCCAACATTGGAGTTGCCAACTGCAACCAATAGAGGTTGTAGCAGGATTTGAGAGATGAGAGTGGTTTGAGAGCCAAATTCCATCCCATCTCCTTGAATTTGTCATATCCGAGCTCCCAAACAGTTGTGCAGTTTACCAAGTTGATATGGACGTTGCTCATGTGAGCACTTAAAACAAGTCAATTTCTATATGTGCCTTCCAAGGAGGGGATGAAGAGGAGATCAGCTCAGTGACCTATTCTATTACATCACAGTGATGTGGATTGTGGAGTAAATGAAGAAGTGGAGTTTACTTGCCTTGAGCTTCTTGGATGCATCAAAATAGCGTTTGTTAACAGGAGTCCAAATTGCATGCTGCCTGACTTCAGGGGTTCCATCAATGGGGAAGACCTCCTCAGGTTGGTACCAAACATTGTTGAGTAGGTTGTCCGAGGTCCCGCCATCATTCCATGTAATGTTGTTGAAGTCTGCAAAATCCAGGTACCCAATCTTCCTACTGTAGTCCCCATTTGATTCAAGAGACAACTAGTCATCAGGCTCATCTCCATCTCTGTCCACCCATTAAGAAGATCAAGGAGCTAATATTGGCAATTAACAATTGTGGATGAGATGATAAAGACTTGTTTGCCAAGGACTAAAAGATGAATCTAGGGGGTTAGGCAACCATGTTGAGATGCCAAACCGATAAACAATTAGCTTAATGATAACCTTTTTTCAGACAAATTTATGGTGTTCAGAATATTTATGTTCTTTTAGTGAAAAACGCATACCTGCCAATTCCAGAGACCAGTATGAGCCCAAAACTGGGGAATGGTTAGATCTCCAATCTGATGACTAGGATTTACATTGCCTGCTGTCCCAAAATGCACAACCCCTTCCACCCTAAACAAGCTCAGTAACAATTGGGTGGTTATGCCTGCATTAAGCTAGAAAGCAAACCCAAGAAAATTACATAATCACAGTCACATAGCAATAGAATTTCCAATCAAATAGAATAAAGTGCAGAAATGCAGTACCATGCTTAATCCTGTCATGGCCATAATGGCTTTCCTCTCTCCAATTGAGCCAAAATCTAAACCTTCAAACTACAAACAACCAAATATATCATGAAAGGATCATATGCATACAAAATCTACAATTTTTTTTGTGTGCTTTGTACTTTAAACCAAAAGCAAGTGCACTTTTAGTTCACGAATTTTGGAAAACAAATTTCATAATGCAAAAAGCATCATCTTAATCAAATTATGTTACTAAACTCGACAAGTATAATGTCTTAAAATTACTCATAAAATATCAAAAAGAAAAAAGGTCTGCAAGCCCCAAATTAAAGAAAGGTGAATTAAGAAGAATCACAATTATTAGTGCAAACACAAGTCTTACAATTAGATATGACACAAGAAACAACAACAACATGAAATAAAGAAAATGGTAATTATTACCTGAAAAATCCAAGTATTGCAGAGTTTGATTTGGATTGAAGCGTGGTGATTGAATAAGAGGGTTCAGGTCATAAGAATTGGGTACAACCAAACCGATGTAATAACCATTCGTGTTGATCTTACTGATGGTTTCAAGAAGAGTTACCGAAAGCTTTTTAGATAGGTGGGAAGCTCGCTTCCCAGGAACTCACTTCGAAAGCGTGATATTCCTTGCTTTCGAAACTTGATGAGAACCTCAAATCCTCAATGCTTCTCCTATGCTTTTCACACGCTTCTCTATTCTTATATGTTCTCTTACTCAACTTTTCATGTTTTTTATGTGTTTTCTCTCGCTCTTCTCACTAACTTCCATGTACTTTCTCTAAATTGGTAGTCATTATTTTTAGATTTTGTTAAAAATGTAATTCTTACACTAAAAAATTATGAAATTTAATATTACTCACTTTTATTATAGTTTTTATTTGTGTTTCATTTTGATTTTCATTCAATATATATATATATATATATATATATATATATATATATATATATATATATATATATATATATATATATATATTATTCCTTGCTTTCCGCTTCCTATACATTTTAAAATGCAGCACTTCTCACTTCGGCTGCTTGTATCATTTTTCGCTTAGGCTTCCTAGTCTGGCAACATTGGTTTCAAGTGTTCTTGAAGCAAACCCTTGTAAGCCATTGATATGACCCAACAAAGCAAGAAGCTGCATGAAAATGGTGTTCAAGAGAGCCATTGAAGCTACATCCCCTTCTCCGCTTTTGTTTCAACGATTGGTTAAAATAAGGGAGCCCAACCAGTAGGACAAAACTCTGCTGTAGAATAATTGTTAACTAATGGCATAATTATTGGAAGAAGAATGACAGGTGAGCCTCCCAACCAAACATCAGCCACCAGTATCCCTTGTTATGAAAATGTCTGTACCAAAAGGCTCGGTCAGTTCCATATTCCATGCTACCGTCGACGGTAAGCTACAGCCAATCTTAACTCTCAACCTTATGCATAACAGGTGGATAAGGACACTGACACTGACACTGACACTGACACGTACGCATAGTATTTTAAGATGATTTTATTATTTTAATGTTTTGTTTTAATAAAAAGAATTTTGTAACATTAAAATATCAAAAATCTTGTTTTTTTAATTAAAATATTTAAAAAAATTGGGTCCTCGTATTTTAATTTTTGTTTGATTCAAACCTGACATCCTCGTGTTCCACATATTGCTTGGGTTGGGTTTGGGTCGACCCAAATATTATTTGGGTCGGCACTTTTTATGCTCGTACCCATAAATTCAGGATGTAGTTTGAGTACATGATACAAAACCAACCCATTGACAGCCCAATGTTTAGGGTTGGCAGTGGACAGGGGCGGAAGCGAGGGACAAAGTATCCATCTCTGCCTCATCTCAAAATTCTTTCCTCCATCTCTGCCTTCATCCCTGCACTAGTTTTAATTTTAACTTCCATCCTCGCCTTCATCCTCGCACGAGTTTTGATTTTAACTTTCATCCCTGCCTCCATTATTGTTTTTTGTCCTCCATCCCTAGTCCAAACAGGACGAGACAAGGCGTAACCCGTTTGTTCCTGGTCCACTGTCATTCTTAAAGGTATTTTAGTTATTTTATTATCAGACATAGAGAATGGGGCGGGGAAAAGGGTAAGTCCATTTCTACCTTCACCCTTACATGGGTTTTGATTTTAACCGTTATCCCCGCCTCCATCCCTGGTCCAAATGAGATGAGGTGGGGGTAGAGCCCGGTTTTTTCCTGATCCACTACCATCCCTACCTATGCTAATGTTTTGTATGGGCAAATATGTAAAAAAAATATTGGGCATCAAGTACTGCATATGCTCTCGTTGAACTGACATATAACATATTTGCTTCTTGGCTGATCATAACCATTTTAAGAAAATAGTTTAAAATGGTTCGAGTTAGGTCTAGACTCAAAGTTTCCAGACTGCTTGGTGGTTTGTTCCGTTTGGCTATGTTTTTTTTATGTATTTGCACGTAATTTGAAAAAGTAAAATCTTGGTTAAGAAGGAACAGGGGTGTCAACGTGTCAGATTTACCCGGACCAAACCCTATAGGATCCAGGTACGGTGACAAATAAGACCTTATTAAGACTCGGGTCTGGATCTGAAAGTCGAATTAATGCATGGCCCCAAGTATAGTTAAAAATATTATTTTACTGAGTATGGTATGAGTCTGGTTCATGTGGTTTTTATCGGGTTCGGGTATGGTTTCTCTTATAGTAGATCGATTAGACGTGGGTCTGGACCCGATAACATACCAAGTCGGCACCCACAATGAAAATGGCAAGACACTACTATGGATTTCATAATAGGGTTGCCCAAAAAACAGAGAAAGCACGATGCTATCTGAGTCATCGTTGATCGACTTACCAAGTCAGCACACTTTTTACCAATTTGTATTAATTAATCTCTGAAAAGTCTGACAGAATTGTACACCAGAGAGATAATATGATTGCATAGGATACCAGTCTCGATCATCTTTGATCGTGATCCTTAGTTCACTTCTCAATTTTTGGGACAACTGCAGCAAGCCTTGGGTACAAAATTAAAGTTTAATACGACATTTCATTTCCAGATAGATGAGCACTCTGAACGGACCATAAAGACTTTCGAAGATATGCTTCAAGCTTATATGATGGATTGAAAGGGCGAATGACATGTACATGTAACACTCGATGCGTTCTCCTACAATAACAGTTACATTGTCAACATTATGATAGCTTCATACGAAGCCTTGTATATGAGACCCTGTCGATCACTACTATATTTGAATGAAGTTGGTGAGCGAACTGTCGATTTACGGATAATACTTCAACATTACACTCAATAAGTATAGATGATTAGAGAAAGGTTGAGTCAACAAAAAAGTTAGGTGGATCAACGACACAAGAAACTCATATTCTCCATGTGAGACATTGTTTTTGTCAAAATATTACCAGTTAAGAGTGTATTTCGGTTAAGAAGGAAAGGGAAGCTGAGTTCAAGATTCATTGGGCCTTTTGAAATTCTAGACAAGGTTGAAAAAACGGCCTACCGTGTGGCGCTACCTCCTTAGTACTCAAATATATATAATGTCTTTCACATCTCCATGTTATGGAGATACATCTATGATCTATCGCAAGCCATTCGCTATAAAGACGTGAACATCCATGAAGACTTGACTATCAAGGAGAGACTGATAGAAATCATTGATCGCAAGGATTAGGTATTGAGAACAAAGATCATTCATCTTGTCAAAGTGCGATGAAAATATCACGACTTTGAGGAATGCACTTGAGAACCTGAATCTAGCATGAAAGCAATAATACCCTTAGTTATTTGCATGGCCTTGAAAATAAATTTTGAGGACCAAATTCCTTGAAGAGGGGTAGGACGCAATATCCTATTTTTTTTTACATTTTATGAGTTATTTAAATTAAAATCTATGGGATGTTTCATTCAAAATCCTATCTATATAACTAGCGAACATCATATTAATATATATACATCAGGGAATTCTCAAGAAAATTACCTAGTTGACAAGGGGTACTATAAATATTATTATTTTAATATTAGTTGGGGTTCAAGCTGTGTCAAAAACCAGTCCAGAATAGACCGAAAATAGAGTTAGGACCCAATATCTAGACCGAATTTGGACCAGGTTTAAATAAAACTGATCCATTTAGCTTCATGAAGTTGGATAAGTGTGTGTGTATATATATATATATATATATATATATATATATATATATATATATATATATATATATATATATATATATATATATATACACTTTAGATTTAGCAATTAGATACGATTTGAGTAAATTGGATTTAGATCCAAGTCCAACGAAACCCATATAAATATTATATAATTAATGTAATGGATTGAGTTGGATCCAAATGGATCCAACCCAATCCAACTAAACCATACTATATGGGTTTTAAGGTAGTCGATTGAGTTGGATCCAAGTGAACCCTACCCTATCTAACCAAAAACCCAACTCACGTGATTAACACATTTGGATAATGTGGATTAGGTTTCGGTCGCTAGGGATCTAACCTGAAATCCAAAATAGGGTTATCACCGCCAAACAAGAGGTGAGTGACAATACTTATTACAAGCATTAAATACCCAGGTCAAAAGACCTATTTACTCTAAAGCAAAAGAGAAAAAGTTTCCTTGCTTGTTTGACCCTTTTTAAATCCCTGTAAACTCTTGGGTTTTGCATGTTGGACATTTTGGGTTTAAGGGTCCAACCCACAGTGTGACCCGGTTTGACACAGCCAGTAGTGGGTCACATTAGTGGCCAAATAGTGGGGTTAGTGGGTGGGAGTTACGTGAATGTGGAGAGACCACATTCACGTAACTGCCTTATTCGTCCATTATATAAAGGGTTAGGAGGCTGCGAAGATGATGAGTGTTCATAGCATTTCCTTGCCAAAATACTGTTCCGCATTCGGACGCTGTGGAAAGGGTCCTGCTCACCGTCGACTTAAGGCCTGGGCTCATTGTGGGCGTCGACCGACTGAGGAGAACGCCGAACTTCCTACACGAACTATGGCGAATTCAGGTACGCTCCCTGTCATGTTGTTTTTTACAGGGTTTCACCAACATTGGGTTATGGGCCCACTATTGCCACGCATTTCCGCTGTGTGTGGCCGTGTAGGCCGTTTTGACGATTTGGGAGTCGGTGGAGTCGCCGTGGGGCGACAACCACCGATAAGCAGCATATGTAAATCCTCGAATCACCTGTGGCTATTGGGCTGCAGAGGGGTTTACCCTCTGTTGGTGAGCCATCGCATGAAAAACCCCCTTTTCTTCTCTGTTTTCCATTTCAGCCGTTGGGCAAGGGGCTTTTGCCGGAAAGCTGCAGAGGAGACAGCGACGGTCTTGCCGGCGTCCAGGTTACCCCACCTCATCGCCGGAGTAACCTGTACACCGGCGACAATAAATTTTTTTTTTTAACCCTTACCTGTCGCTGGAGGGGTGGGTTCGCCGGGGTTTGCCGTGGGGCGTTTTGCCGGCAAGGGCAGTCATTGGTCGGCGGCAGCCTTGCTGATGTCACCAGGGCTGCCGCCGGACTGGCAGGCAGTGCCGGTCTTCTGCCATTGGACGGCAAAGCTGCGAAGCGTCGCTGTGGGGCGACGTCTTCTGACGGGGGGCTGTCGTCAGATCGGAGTCACCGTGGGGTGACGCAGGTCGCCGGCCACCGGGCTCAGTCGCCGTGACGGTGACGTGGGTCGCCGTGGAACCGAAAAGGGCGGAAACCCCTTTTCGGTTTCCCTAAAAATTAAACAGAAACCCATCGGGTTTCTGTTTCATTTTTTATAAAGGGACCGGATCGGGTCCGGCGAGAAGACCCGATCCAAACTCTTTTGGGTGGATCGGGTGGTATCACTTTTTGGATCTGACTCGGACCCATAATGGTACCGGGTTTGGGTCTGATTCGGAAAGGATCGGGTTTGACCCGGGTCCATTTAGGACCGGGTCTAACCCAATTCTGCTTTTGAATCGGGTCCGATCCAGACCTATTAAGAGTCGGGTTGAACCCGGGTCCATTTAGGACCGGGTCTAACCCGGTTCTGTTATGAACCGGGTCGTACCCGGGGTCCGGTTTGGACCGGGTCGAACCCGGGTCCATTTAGGATCGGGTCTAACCCGGTTCTGTTATGGACCGGGTCGTATCCGGGGTCCGGTTTGGACCAGGTCGAACCTGGGGTCCATTTAGGACCGGGTCTAACCCGGTTCTGTTATGGACCAGGTCCGACCCGGGTCTGTTTTGGACCGGGTCTAACCCGGGTTTTTAGTTCAGGCAGGGTCCGACCCGTATTAAGTTTGGGTTGGGTCAGACCCGGATCCATTTGAACCGGATCGGATCCATGTAATGCAGGATCCAAACACTATTGAGACTGAATCGGATCAGGAACTTGATCTGACCCTTTTTGAAACCGGTTCAGAGCCGTTTTGACCGGTTCTTTCCAGTTTTTCACCGGTTCTGAGATGCTGAGACCTTGTTTTCATAAATATAAAGAGATACAGGGATTTTGGCATACAGTTATAGGGTTTTATGAACTTTTGTTCATATTAAGTATCGATTTATAAGGTTTAGAACCGGTTCAGACCCTTAGATGACCTGTTTGGGGCAGTTTCAGACCGGTTCAGAGTGTTTTTAGACCGGTTCCTACTTGAGGACCATGGGTTTTACCCATATGAGTATGCTTTTGTTATTTTTCATGATTTATAAAGTGTTTGTTTTAAATAATGCATGACTTATGCATGTTAATTCATGTATTTTGCGTTGGTTAAGTTGTGCATGATGATTTTAAGCATAAATTGTAACTAAATTTATGACAATTAGTTTATGTATTTTTGTTGAAGTATGAACTTATATTATGTCATGAATATACATGCATTAAAATGTGTGCATGAGCGTGCTCCATAATACGAATAGGATTTTCGATAAAAGATCTTGATTGATCGATTCTTGTAATCACCAAAGTGATCTGAATCGTGTTAATTAAGGATAAAGACTGGATTTTCTCTATCATTATTCCTTCGAGTAATGTAAGAGAAAGTCCAGTCAATGAACATCAATCCCAAATAGATCCAGTTGTTGATGAGGATATACAACAACAACAATATACATAGGCTCATTTTGAACCACCTGTAGCACCTGTATGGAGGTCAACCAGAATTAGGAAATCTGTTATTCATCCAGACTATGTGGTGTATTTACAAAAGTCAAATGATTTCATAGACATTGATGAAGATCCCTTTACATTTGCAGAAGCCATTGAAAGTGAAAGATCAACACATTGGATCAATGCCATGAAAGAAGAGCTTGACTCTATGGCAAAGAACCAAGTGTGGGATCTTGTACCTAGACCTGATGGAGTTAGACCTGTTGGTTGTAAATGGGTTTATAAAACCAAAACAGATTCTAAAGGTCATGTGGAGAGGTACAAAGCTAGGCTTGTTGCAAAAGGTTTCACACAGATAGAGGGCATTGATTATAATGAGACTTTTTCTTCTGTCTCAACTAAGAAATCATTGAGGATAATCATGGCCCTCGTAGCTCATTTTGATTTAGAGCTGCATCAGATGGATGTGAAAACTGCCTTCCTGAATGGGGATTTGGATGAGGAGGTATACATGCAACAACCTCCTGGTTTCAGTATAGATGACTCAAATAACTTAGTTTGCAAATTGAATAAGTCAATTTATGGACTTAAACAAGCCTCCCGCCAGTGGTATAAGAAGTTCAATAAGGTAATAATGAACTTTGGATTCACTGAAAACATTGTTGATCAGTGTATTTACATTAAGACTAGTGGAAGTAAGTTCATAATTTTGGTTTTATATGTTGACGATATTCTTCTTGCAACTAATGATTTGAGTTTTTTACATGAAACAAAAGACTTTCTTTCCTCTTATTTTGATATGAAAGACATGGGTGAGGCCACTTATGTCCTTGGAATCGAGATCCGTCGTAACAGAACTAAGGGTGTCCTTGGCCTATCTCAGAAATCCTATATCCTTAAGGTTCTTAAAAGATATGGGATGAAGAATTGTTCTCCTAGTTCGGCACCTATAGTGAAAGGGGATAAATTGAGCTTAAATGACTGTCCTCAAGATGATAATGCGAAGGCTCAGATGGATGTTGTCCCATATGCTTTAGCAGTTAGGAGTTTACAGTACGCGCAGACTTGCACTCGACCTAATATAGCATTTGCTGTGGGAATGCTTGGTAGATATCAGTCAAATCCAGGCATTGCGCACTAAAAGGCAACAAAGAAGGTCATGCGCTATTTACAAGGAACGAAAGACTATATGTTGACCTACAGGAAAACTGACCACCTAGAGGTCGTTGGATACTCCGATGCAGACTTAGGAGGGTGTATTGACAGTAAAAAATCCACTACTGGATACATTTTCCTTCTAGCGGGTGGTGCTGTCTCATGGAGAAGTGGAAAGCAGTCTACCACTGCTGCTCATACCATGGAGGCAGAATTCATTGCTCTATACGAGACTTTGTCACAGGCCATTTGGATAAGAAACTTCATTATGGGTCTTGGTATAGTGGACTCTATTGAGAGACCACTAAAGATCTTTTATGACAATGAAGCAGCCGTGTCCTTTTCAAATAACAACAAGAGCTCAACATCGTGTCGACACATGGAGTTAAAATATTTTGTTGTAAAAGAAAGGACTGAGAATCATCTGGTATGTATTAATACAATTGGGACGAAGGAAATGACTGCGGATCCCCTTACTAAAGGGCTAGCACCGGGATTGCATTCTCAACATGTAAAGGGGATGGGTTTTTTTGATTCCTTCTGATGTATGACAATACATTATGTGACCGCATTTGTGTTTATGTTTTGATTCTCTAAGGTTTTGTGTTATTGTTGATTTTGCATAAAGAATCTCTCATATGGGTTAGAGAGAATAACAGAATAACAATATTAAAGGACCAATAAAATATGTGAGAGACCAACCTATTTATAAAGGTAATTTCTTTACATGCCTAAGCACTGAAGGTGAATTGTAGAGTAGTACAAGGAAATATGACATTTCATAAAGGAGTGTTCATATCCTTGACTCATACGATTCATCCTTGTGATAAAGGGTGGCATGTGAACCCACATAAAGAATTAAATCGAGATAACGATATACACCTTGATTTAGTACACTTTTGGTGTCAATGGGTCAAGTGGGAGAATGTTGGACATTTTGGGTTTAAGGGTCCAACCCACAGTGTGACCCGGTTTGGCACAGCCAGTAGTGGGTCACATTAGTGGCCAAATAGTGGGGTTAGTGGGTGGGAGTTACGTGAATGTGGAGAGACCACATTCACGTAACTGCCTTATTCCTCCATTATATAAAGGGTTAGGAGGCTGCGAAGATGATGAGTGTTCGTAGCATTTCCCTGCCAAAATACTGTTCCGCATTCAAACGCTGCGGAAAGGGTCCTGCTCACCGACGACTTAAAGCCTGGGCTCATTGTGGGCGTCGACCGGCTGAGGAGAACACCGAACTTCCTACATGAACTATGGCGAATTCAGGTACGCTCCCTGTCATGTTGTTTTTTACAGGGTTTCGCCAACATTGCATGCATTCTCAGAACCCTCCCTCTACACTCTTGCTTCTCTGCATTTTTTTTTCAGTTACGGGAGCCCCAACAAAGCTCACCTTCGATCCTATGGTATTTCTTCTTCATCGCGTGGTGCTTCACATCAAAGCCATCCCCACCGTCCCTCTCTCTGAAATCTTTTGCAAAACCTCCATTAGATGAGATATGTTTTTCTTCCTCCATTCTCCCCTTAAATTTCTGATCATCAATCCCCATCCCCTTCTCTACGTATAGCATCATCGTGGGGTGAATCCAATTATGTAGTCCAAAGGACCATGGTACTCTGCTAAAAAAAATGTTACTGTGTTTCTTGATTTCCTCCTCCCATACATGAGTACACCAGTTCTGTGGTGGAAGTTACCTTCACTTCCTATTGTATTTTTGATGTATTTATGCTTAAGAATATGATTGTGTTCTAGGAAGAAAATACATAGTGACAGTTTAAGGGAAAGGCAAATGACTTTTTGTGATTGTCAACCTTGCATGTTCTCCTTACCACACTACTGAAATGATGTATGGTTTATGTCTGTTAAAAGAAAACCAATCTATACATATGACTGGGGGCGAGGGTTTTCTTAACTACCTATAATTGTGCAGAGGGAAAATCAGGTTGTAGTTTTGTTACCTCCTGATTAGTTGGGTGGGGTATGGATATCACATTGATAGGAGGATATCTCAGTTGTTTTTTGGCAGATGTTGGTAGTGATAGAGCCACAACAGGCAGTTGGGTGATCCTTGTCAGAACAGTCGCCACCACTATTAGCCCTTCCTCTTTCCTGCCATCATTTGCATGACATTCCCCTTAGCTAAATACAGAAAAAAATAGTGGTGCCTCTGTCAAGGCTGCTCCTTTTTCTTCTGCTGTTTTTAGTTCACTAATAACAATAGCCAACTACCACTCTTTATGCTTTGTTCGTCGTTGCGCAACCTCCCAAGTGATGACTACTGTTGCGTTGCATTCATTTCCTCTGCAGGATCCTTCTACATTATGGATAAGTGAATGTAGAGTTTCACTACGATCACCTATGCATTATGCAGAATCAACTCATATACATATATAGATTGTTATCTATACATAGACTGCCATCTGTGGATTTATTCACATGAATTTAAATTATCATACATGGATTTTATTCACCTGCAAATAGATTGTCATAAATGAGTTTTTATCACCTGTAAATAGACTGTCATAGATGGGCTTTATTCTCCTGCAATTAGACTGTCATAGATGAGTTTATTCACTGGAAAATGGAATGTCAACTATCGGTTTTATTCACTTAAACAAAATGGCAACTGTTTCACATATTTTGCAGATGGATATAAACTGTCAAACAGTAGCTGTTTCACATGTATATAAACTGCCAAATGGAAGTTGTTTTGCATGTCAAATGCCACTAATTTGCATATTTATAAGTTGTCAAATGACAACTATTTCATATGCATATGAATTGTCAAAAGTAGATTGCTTCTCTTGTATATGGACTGTCAAATATCTTTGTTTTGCATATGTACATAAACTGTCACATGGCAATAATTTCACATGTATATGAACTGTCAAATATCATTGTTTTGCATTTGTGTATAAACTCTCAAATGACAATTGTTTATTATGTAGATGAACTGTCAAATATCAACTGTTCCGCATATGTATACAAACTGTCAAATGTCGACATTTCACATGTTTTGTGCATATAAATAGATATTTGGACCACTATTTATAACTGTTTTTATATATGGACTTAAGCATGAAATCATATGCTGTCAGTCATACTTCTAAGAGCCTTCAAGCATTTTCTAATAATTGTTTATAATTGACAGCTTGTGCTTGTATCCCTATAGCTATTTGCAAAACTGCCTACAAGTTCAATAAATGGGTACTTAATCATGTGATGTTATATGCAATCATGAATTCTCGTTGTATTTGTCAGACTTGTGTAAGGGTCATATATGGGTGCAGATCTTTATGCTTGCCTCCAAGCCATGAAAGGAATTCAAACAAAACATTACCTGTTATAATTTGCATATTTTATGAAGTGTTGACATGCATTAGTGACATATATGTCATATTTCAATGAATGCCCTGATGAGGGGCAAGTGTGGTATGTGAAGCAATAATGTGTTATGAGGCATCCGAGAGATGCATTGGTGATCTAAAGGAAAATGGGGTTGTAATGACCCAGATGAAATGGTACACTGGATGACATACACATATACACACTCAAACTTGCTTTCATAGGTGAGATGCCCTTATGGGTTTGAGGCACTTGGGCAAAGTTTGAATGGGTGGGTGCATACAAATCACTACCCTAAAAAGGGTATTTGAGCTGTCAAGCTTTATTTGGCCGATAAGGCACACAAAACTCTGTAATAAAATGGCCCGATAACCCATTCAATTTGAAGTGCTACCTTGGAGAGGGTACTAGGTATAAGCCTCAATGACATAATAGTTTGGGAGCGACGAGTCCCCTTGGTTCTCAGTCACTGGTCGGTTAGAGGTTCGGCCTACCGATGAGTCCTAGGCGGTACGACCACATGTACTTCTGCAGAAGGTCAAATTGGAACTTTACTTACCCCAATTTGTGGGGGGGACTTTGGAGAGTCTCCTGGTTGATTAGCCATCCCCTTAGGAGCATAGTCAGATAGCCACTCGGAGTATTGAAAACACATAAAATAATGAATCCCTGTTGATGGTCTAAGCTGCCTCTATGATTATCCTATGCATACCCACATGTAGCATAATATCGAAACAAAGACCTCTTAGAAAAAATACTATAAATCGAAATGAAAGCATGCCCTAACGTTCGAAACAATGAATAAATCTGCAGGTTGTGTTGATGTATGGCTTTGCTTGTGAATCTCTTTGTATGTCATTGCTTATCCCCTTGATGGCATATCTAAAAATGATAATCGTATAGTTGGATTGATATTATTGACTGTTCTGTGCTTAGTAATGCATGCTTCGTTAGCATGAATTATAAATTGCATATTTGTTGCTTACATGACTGGTAAATCTTTATTTTCTGCAATTATGTATAGTGGTTGTTATACCTACCAGGCTTTCACGAGTCTAACCCAATTTCATGGGAAGCAGGTGATGTTTAGCCGTAACCAGTGATGGTGGGATGACACGATGACATATGGAGATTTCCCTTCCTTGTTGTTTCGCTTTTTGGTACTATTTTGATGTTGACATAGACATTACATTTTGAATGTGGGTTTGATATATAACCTTTTTAAAAGCATTTATCAGTTAAATGAATGTTGTCATGAATATATGGAGATTGAGACCCAAATCTAAATCCATTTAGGGACTCAATCATCTTAGCAAGATACTTTGCCTGTGACCACTCAAGATTTTCTAGCATTAGGCCTTCTGAAGCCAACCTTACCGCTGAAATTTTAATTTGACTCTGAAGAAAATAACTGGTTTAGAAAAGTTTTAAATTTTTCAAAAATTTTATAAGTTAGAAAATTTGGGGGCATCATAAGTGGAGTGCTTGTGGGGGCTTTTTGAATGGTAGTTAGCTAGCAAAAAGGCAACATGCATCCCCCTACCTGCTCGTGTCTTGAGTTTTGCACAAACAAGATGTTTCCCAAAAATCATTGAGCATATCAAAAAATTTTGAGAAGTAGCTAAATAAAAAAGCTATATTTAAAAGTGCAAACATAATACCAAGGGCATATTCGGTTGGATCATTCTGATTTACTTTCTCATTTGAATGAGAAAGTGAATCTGATTTGTACAAGCAACCGAACATTAAAAAAGTTAAGTTGTGAGAAATGAATCTCATTTGCCTTTACAAATGAGAGTCACTTTCTAATTTGCTTGAGTTTCAAAATGACATGAAACCCCATGTGCTTCTGAATCTCAATCAAATTAGAAAGTGATTCTGAATCATGTTTTTCAATCAAGTTTCTTCTAAAATCACTGAATTGCAAAGTGATTTTTGCAAAAAAGTCACTGACCGAAAAGATGAAATAAAAAAATTGCTAGTACATTGAGTGTTTTTTGTAAAAGAAATCATTCAAAACAAAACCTGTGGCACTAGTTGGCAGCAAAGGGATACACATTATGTTTTGAATGGCTAAAATTACTTGATCTCGTTTCAAAAATAGGTGGTGTCACAAGAGGAAAACGAAATAAGGTGCACATGATTGCAAAAGGTGGGTGATAAGGTGCAACAGTACATTGAAAGTGCTCAATCACATTGGACCTCATCCTCCCTCCAAGAGGGCCCTGCCCACACCTTTTGTCTATTATAAAGTGATTGCACAAAAAAAATGTGCTGCCTATTTCTTTAAATGATACTTCTCTGGTTTCGTCAAAGAATCAAATCAATCTTTGTAGGCCCCTAGACTGGACTGGGCAGATGCCATCAAAGGGGATGGAGCAACACATTTTTAAGTTCATGATCTCTAAGTGTTGTTTTGTTTGGGTGTCTTAAATTCCGAACCTGCTTCGATCTGAAATATTTTGATGATCATACCAGAAACTTGTTATGGGTGCTTTGCCCCAAGAGTATGTGTTGGGTTAGGTAATATCAATCATGCATCTTTTCTCTATTGAGGTTAGTAAGTCTATTTTCTCATATTTGGGGGTATCTTGATCATTTTGGTCTTATTAACAATAGGAAGAAAATGTGGGGTGTCCTTATACTTAGAGTTAAATTTTTCTCATTGTAGAAGTTGAGAATAGAGGAGGTCTTGATTTCAAAAGCTTCTCGCATCCATACCCTAGGACCCAAAGGTATTTTTAGTGTTTGCTATCACGAATCTCATCAGATCTCGTATATGGTGCTGGGAGCATGTTGTGGCGGTCTTTTTTTGTGGGTTACAATTTGTGGGGTGTTTAATGTTCATCAGATTTGGGAGGTAAGGTTGTTGATCCTTAATCTTGTATTTTCCTTGTGATCTTTATATTGATATTCAAATCTTGTTTGCCAGTTTTGCTCGTAGATGTAGCTTCTTGTGGGTGAACTATGTAAATCTTGGTGATGTGGTTTAAACTCTTGTTTCTTTATTTTCTAGTCTCTTTTGTGTGCATGCATTTTTTGACGCTTTCGTTGGTTGTTTAAATTGATTCAATATTATTAGAGTTGATTTGAGTAATTAAAATATTGTTAATTTAATCACAAGGACATCTAAGTTTTCTTACACACAGTGTTTGTTGATCCGATTGTGAGAGAGAAATCTAAAATATGGCAACCCACAAGTTTGATAATGAGAAGTTTAATGGTCTCAATGTTTTTGACATATCCAAGATGCAAATGGAGACTTTGATAATCCAATATACAACAACAACTACGCCTTCATCCCAAAACAATTGGAGTCGGCGATATGAACCAAAAAAGAAAATCATTCTGGGTCTTCCACATGAAACCTTCTCCTCCAATCATTTCTATCCAATGCCATGTCCTCAGTGAGGTTCAAAGCATTCATATCCTTTCCTATCATCTCCATCCATGTCTTCCTAGGTCTATCCCGACCTCTTTTGACTAATATATTTTTCCATTTCTCCATCCTTCTAACTGGAGCATCATTAGGCTTTCGCCGAATATGTCCAAACCATCGTAAATGATTCTCTTGTGAAGAATCCTTGCAAACAATCAAGTTTTCAAATAACTTGATACTTCAAATACTCAATACACAAAATAAATGCACAGTGTTTATAAGCTTTACACCACAAAAGAAGTGCAATAAATGCACAATGTTTATAAGCTTTACACCATAAAAGAAGTACAATAAATGCATAGTATTTATAAGCTCAAGGAGACAACTCCTTACTCTAGTACATCCATACAATGGGCTCACATAGCCCTTATTTATAAGCAAACTTAAGAGACGTTGGGCTATTCCCAACAACTCTTATTAGAGACGTTGGGAATCAACCCAACGTCTATATTTTTAAAACTGTGTACACAGTCAATGGCTGACTGTTGTACACTGTACACAGTCAGCCACTGACTGTGTACAAAAACATTACATAAAAAAAACAAAAATAAGAAATGAAAAAAATTACAAAAATAAAAAAACAAAAAGAAGGAATTACAATCATATTCAAAAACATGAATGTGCGTAAAATGTAGAAATGACTAAAATACCCCTACAACCAATACAATAAAGAAATATATATTTTATATATACAAGTAGATGAATACATATACATATATGAAATATATATATATATATGTATATGTATCTTCTTATATATATATAAAATATATATAGAAAATACATTGTCTTATAAATTACAATTTAACACCCCCCTAAACTTAGGGCAAGATGACCGAAAGTTTGCCAAGGAGAAAATTGAACCGCGGAGCACACAAAGCTTTGGTGAAGAAATCTGCCAACTGATATTCTGAAGTTATATATGGAAGATCTATGACTCCTTTCAGATACGCTTCCCGAACATAGTGCAGTCCATCTTAATGTGTTTAGTCCGCTCATGAAAAGTATGATTTTTGGCAATGTATATTGCACTCTTGTTATCACAGCATAGCTTGGTGGGCCCTTCTATTGAGATTCCCATGTCTTCTAATAGCTGATGAATCCATACAATTTCCATGGTAGTAGTCACCATGGCACGATATTCAGCTTCTGTTGAGGATAGAGACACTTTTTGCTGCTTCTTACATCTCCATGAAATCAGCGAGTCTCCTAAAAACACACAAAAACCAGTGGTGGAGTGACGGTTATTTAGGTCACCTCCCCAGTCAGAATCAGTATAAGCAATTAATTTTAATTCAGAAGAAGAGGATAAGAATACTCCCTTGTTTAGTGTGCCTTTTATGTATCTCACAATCCGCAAGATGACACTCACGTGAACTGATGTTGGTGCATGTTGGAACTGACTTGCAGTATGAACTGCATGAGAGATATCTGGTCTAGTAATACTCAGATACATCAAAGATCCCATAAGCTGTCTGTAGGGGGTGGGATCGAAGAGAGGAATACCATCATCAATCTTCATTTTGGCTCCTACTATAGCAAAAGTTTCACAAACCTTATAATCTGTAATACCTGACCGGTCAATAATCTCAGAGGCAAGCTCAGTTTGAGATAAAAAATACCTTCTATGAGAGTAAGCTACTTCAATACCCAAAAAATAAGTTAGAAATCTCAAATCAGACATTTCAAACCTATCCTTCAAAATTGATTTTATGCTTTTAACCCCTTTAGAATCACTTTCGATTATAAGCATATCATTCACATATAAGAGCAGAATGACAATTCCTGCATTGGTTTTTCTAACAAATAAGGCAGTGTCAGTGAAACAGGAAGAAAAACCATTTTCTAACATTACGAAGTTAAATCTATCATACCAAGCCTTAGGGGTTTGTTTTAAACCATAAAGTGCTTTTCGAAGACAAAACACTTTATCTTTGAGAGTCTCCATTCCTGGTGGAGGATCCATATATACCTCTTCATTTAGATCACCATTTAAGAAGGTGTTTTTAACATCCATTTGATAGATGTTCCATTTGTTGACTGAGGCAACAATAATGAGACATCGGACAATGACCATTCGGGCCACAGGGGCAAAAGTTTCTTCATAGTCAATCCCGTATTCTTGACTATATCCCTTTGCAACTAATCGAACCTTGTATCTCTCAAGAGATCCATTGCTCTTAGTCTTTACCTTAAATACCCATCTACACCCTATTGCTTTCTTACCCTTAGGAAGATCTTGGAACTCCCAAGTCTTTGCCCTGTTAAGAGCTGAAAGCTCACATTCCATTGCTTTCAACCATTCATCATTCTTTTTGGCTTCTTCAAAGTTTTTGGGTTCTATATAGGAATGAATGGCACTAAGGCAGGCTCTATGTTTAGGAATAAATGAATCATATGAAATAAACCTAGAAGGCATCTTTCTACTTCTCTTAGTTCTTCGTAGGTTTTCATCATTTGTTGAATTGGACCCACTAGGTTCACTGAATTTTTCAATTGCACTCCTAAAACTGTTTTTATCTCTATGGGTATATGTTATAGGATCTCTCAATGCTCCTTCACTTCTATGTTGGGAGATAGGTGTATGGGAAGCGCCATCTTCTTTATCATTGATGACATTATGAATGGAATTGTCATCATGTGCTAACATTTTAAATAAAAGGAGTAACCCATGTTTTCTTCAAAGGGTTCACTCCTTTCAAAACCATTAACATTTTCCAGAAAACTCACATTTCTGGAAACATATAGATTGTCATTCTCAATATAATAACAACGAAACCCTTTTTGGGTTTCAGAATATCCAAGAAAAGCACATGCAATAGCTTTTGGCGAAAGCTTGTCATTCTTGTCAGTAAGAACGAAACATTTGCAACAAAAAATTCTCAACCAACTATAGTCGGGTTCTTTGGTATACAATTTTTCAAAAGGCGAGATATTGTTCAAGTTTTTAGAAGGTAGCCGATTTATCAGATAGACAGATGCTAAAGCCGCTTCAGCCCAAAAACCTTTTGGGATGTTTTGAGAAACAAGTAATGTTCGAGTTGTCTCTATTATATGTCTATGCTTCCTTTCGGCTAATCCATTTTGTTGAGGGGTTTTGGGACAAGATCTTTGGTAAATAATACCATGACTTTCAAGATAATTTTTGAATTCACTTGAAAGGTATTCTCCACCAGAGTCAGTTCTAAAAATTTTTAGATTCTCATTAAATTGATTTTTAATCATCATATGATAGGTTTTAAAAATTGAGAAAACTTCATATTTGTGTTTAAGAAAATAAATCCAACAATATCTCGTGTAGTTGTCAACAAAAATGACATAATATGCAAAGCCTCCTTTTGATAGGACGGGTGACGGTCCCCATACATCCGAATGGATAATTTCAAAAGGTCTTGTTGTAAACATAGATCTTTCACAAAAGGCATTTTTTTCATTTTCTCAAGAATACAGTCATTACAAGTTAAATAACTTTTACATAGACTTTTAACAAAAGGTAAATGAGAAATTTTTGCAATATTTGGATGTCCAAGTCTCTTGTGCCACACATTAATATCTTTTTGTTGGACAACATTACAAAACAGGTTCTTTGGAATTTGAAGGGAATCGACATAGTATAGATCACCCTTCCTAGAGCCTTCCTCAATCAATCTCTCGGACCGGCGATTCTGTATCCAACATTTGTTAGATGAAAACTTTATATCACACCCATGATCCAAGAGTTGAGAAACAGAAAGCAAATTTAAGTTTAATTTGGGTATAAATCTAATTTTTGGAATAAAGAACCCTTGTTTTTCAAAATTTCCTATTCCTTTTACTTCAAGAGATGTTCCATCTGCAATTGAAACAAAAGATGGAGAGAGATTTTTTGAGTATTCAGAAAAAGAACTAAAACTTGGGGTCATGTGAAAAGAAGCACCCGAATCTAAAAGCCAAGAGGTCTTACCAGGAGGAGAAGATGTTGACATGGCGACTCCGGAAATAACCCCTTTTAAAAGAGGTTGAAGTGCATCCACGATTTGTTGAAATGAAAGAGCTCCATTTGAAGATGACGAGCACTCTTCCTTTTGAGGTTGGGATGTAGTAGCCATGGCAAGTAACTTTTTTCACTTTGGGCAAATAGTCTTGATATGCCCTGGTTCCTTACAAAAATGACATAAAAGCTCACTATAATCCTTCTTCCCTTCTTGACCACTTGAGTTTTGATTCTTGAAGTGAGGAGGCTTGTAGGTCCTTAAGTTGCTCCCCGGTCTTGAGACGACATTAACTCCTTCATTTTCTTCATTATAAGAAGGTGTAGCTAGAACACTTGGGTTGTTCTTGCTTATACCCATACGAGTCTCTTCCCCACTTAGTTTAGTAATTACATCTTCAAGAGAGGGGGAAGTGAAGGCGGATAAAAGAGAAGATCAGATTTGTTCGAATTCAGACTTAAGCCCATTCAAAAAATTAAAAAATCTATCTTCTTCCAATTGTTTATAACGAAGCTCTATGGCTTCTCCACTCCACTTGGGTTCGAGCATAGCAAGCTCATCCCAAATAGAAGAGAGTTCGGCAAAATACTCCCTTAAGTCATCTCTTCTTGACGGAGAGTTAGAGATCTCTTTTGAAGGTAATATTTATGAGACAGGTCCCTAGAGGTGTACATCTTCTCAAGGTACTCCCACGCTTGCGAAGCCTTCTTAAACTTGATAATATTGGCGTTAATTCTTGTTTCTACGGATGAGAAAATCCATGAGATGATTTTAAAATTCCTCATCTCCCATTCTTCATGCTTTTTGGTGTAGTCTTTAAGAGCCTTGGCTCTTTCTTCGCCTTCAAGGATTTTTATTTCTCCTTTCTCCATCAAGGTTATCTTTGGCTCCGGTTCAGGAATCGAGCCTTGAACATAACCCCAAAGCTATTTTCCTTTAATATGAGCTTCCATGTTTCCGATCCAGACATGATAGTTGGACCCATTGAGTTTGAAGCCGAGAGAAAACTGAGAGTCTTTTTCACCCATTAGAGAGGAGAGATGATGAAAAAGAATACGTACCACAAAAGGATTTTTAGACCTTTCTTGATAGAAGAGTCTTCTAAAATATTGGATGAACAAGTGAATCCACTTCAATCACCAAAAAAATCGAGGGCACGCTTTTTGAGGCACCCAAAAAAGTGAGAACCCACTCGATCCTTTTTTTTTCTCCAACCTTGCTCTGATACCATGTGAAGAATCCTTGCAAACAATCAAGTTTTCAAATAACTTGATACTTCAAATACTCAATACACAAAATAAATGCACAGTGTTTATAAGCTTTACACCACAAAAGAAGTGCAATAAATGCATAGTGTTTATAAGCTTTACACCACAAAAGAAGTGCAATAAATGCACAATATTTATAAGCTTACGGAGACAACTCCTTACTCTAATACATCCATACAATGGGCTCACATAGCCCTTATTTATAAGCAAACTTAAGAGACGTTGGGCTATTCCCAACAGCTCTTATTAGAGACGTTGGGAATCAACCCAACGTCTATATTTTTAAAACTGTGTACACAGTCAATGGCTGACTGTTGTACACTGTACACAGTCATCCACTGACTGTGTACAAAAACATTATATAAAAAAAAAGAAATAAGAAATGAAAAAAATTACAAAAATAAAAAAATGAAAAGAAGGAATTACAATCATATTAAAAAACATGAATATGCATAAAATATAGAAATAACTAAAATACTCCTACAACCAATACAATAAAGAAATATATATTTTATATATACAAGTAGATGAATACATATATATATATATGAAATATATATATGTATATGTATCTTCTTTTATATATATAAAATATATATAGAAAATACATTGTCTTATAAATTACAATTTAACATCTCTCTCATCTTATTTTCAATGGGTGCAATGCCTACCTTCTTACGTATCTCCTTGTTCCAAATCTTATCTTTTATTGTATTTCCACACATCCATCTAAGCATACGCATCTCAGCTACACTCATATGCTTATGCTTAGATGAGTATGAAAAAGTGTTGCTTGGAAAAGATAATAAAGATGTCACCACTACAGATCTACAAAGAAAAGAGTTAGATAAAAAGGCCAGATCAACAATTTTGTTGGGATTGTCTAAGGGTGTTTTTCAATATTGCCAAGGAAACTATAACCAATCATTATATCAAACCAATTTCTCACTAATCAGTTTTTCTTAAAAGGAAAGTTATACACTTTCTTAATGAAGCCAAGTGCAAAGGTGACCAAATACTTGAATGAGCTAAACGCCATCTTCTATCAACTTTAAAGCATTTGAGTAAAGATGAATGAGGAAGTCAAAGCAGTGACACTACCTTGTTCATGTGCAGAATCATATGATATGTTGGTTACTACTTTATATTGTAGCAATGTGACTTCTTTTAATTTGAACATTGTAAGTAGTGTTCTTCTTTTAGATGAACTTGGCAGGAAGGCTACTGCGCTTGGTTGATTATAAGGAAGAATCTCTTGTAACAAGAGGCCAACCAAGTGAGCAAGATAATTCAAAAGGCGGTGCAAGAAATAAATCTAAGTTTCCATCAAAGTCAAGGGGTCAATATGATAAAGATGCATGTTGGGTTTGTGGTAAAAAGAGTCATATAAAGAAGGAATGTTGATTTAGAAAGAGTTCAAAAAAAGATTCAAGCTCTAGCAATAACTCAAATAAAGACAAAGGACCAAAAAAAAGAATGAAGCTAATCAAGTAAAAGAAACTACATCCGAAGTTATTGAAGATGAAATGTTTATAGCTAGAAAGAATCATTCATTCCACCAAAAAATGAATTTTGGAAACTGGTACTACACATCATATGTATCCCCATCGGTCATGGTTTAGCACATATTGATTTTGATGATCAACAACTCAACAAGTAAGATGATTGGAGTTAACACAATTCGTATAATGATATATGATGACATGATTAGAACACTTGAAAATGTGAGACATGTACAAAATTTAAAGAAAAGTTTAATATCCCTTACCGAATTGGAATCCAAAGTCTACAAATTTATCGAGCAAGTAGGTGTTCTCAAAATCACTATTGATGCATTGATGATTATAAAAGGAATTTGGGTTAGGAACTTATGCAAGTTACTTGGAAGCACCATAATTGATGAAATTCATATGATTGCAGAAGATGACACTGTGGTTCTACTATGACA